>NC_089980.1:2237817-2555362 GCF_036417845.1 Apteryx mantelli
CTCGCAAGGCACTTCACCAAAGCCCCTCCAGCTGGCGAGCGGGTGAAGCACGGGGCTTGGCTCTCATGGCTTGTTTCCCCAGATTTTAAGATAAAGAAAACCGCTTTGTGGAGGTCACGATTCTCATTTCTTGTTTTAATTAAGTCGCTAATCCTCTGAGGGCAGTCCTGGCTTCCCAATTCATCTTGGCCTGTTGTTTCTTTCTGTCCCACAAGGTACTTTTGGCTGGGGTGGGAGTAGTTAAAAAATAGGCAATACATACATTTCTTTTCCTAAGATTCAAGAAATACATGAAAATGTAGTAACATCTAGGAGCTTCAGCCTGAAACACCTTCCAGATATTATCTAGCTGGACTCTTCTGGATTCCCAGTGTAAATGTGGAAATGCAGGAGAGGTTGAGCTGGTCGACTTTTGATTCTGTACGCCTAAAGTTCATCAACTGTCACAGGTTTACTCCAAGTGACATCAAGGAGCTATGCCAATTTAACCCAAGTGAGGATCTAGCCGTGCCCAAAGGCACAACAGCAAAGCTGGAGCTTGCAGTCGTCATACAGACTCCACCGGTGCAATGCCAAAAGCTTGTCTCACTCTCCCGCTCTTCAGAAGTCCTTTCAAAGAACTGACCTCCAAGCCCATCCCAGGCTGTGCCGCGTTGCGTCACGCCAGGCCACCGGGAGATGGTGGCTCTGGAGAGGCCGAGCGTGCCGAGCACCTTGGGGCTCCTGCCTCGCCAGGCTCACCAAACAGCCGCCCCAAAAGACGATTTGTAGCCGGTACCTTTAACGGAGAAAGCTGCTAAAGGGTGAAGATTTTCTTTAATAGCCTACTAAGACTGCCATAATAAGCTAATTGAGTAACATGAACAATATTTGCCAAATAATGTTGAAGTTGAAAACTACCGAAATGAATGGTTGGAACTAACCACATAATTTATATGATTAGTTTTGGTAACTCTCATCTTTCAAATAAATTTCTAAGACATCTGAATAACATAAATGGAATAACCAAGCTTGCTTTCACCGAGTCACACATCCTCAATTTCTGAGTGTAGTCTTTACAGTGTATTTCTAGATCTTCTAGATACTTCAGAGATATTTTGGGCGTGCTGGCTGGGGCAGAAAGTTTCCAGTCCTGAGCCAACAAGTGGGTCCCTGTGGTTGGATCCCTATCACTTCTCTGCACCAAAATCGAAATGATGGTGCTCTGTGTTCCTGCCTGGGGAAGATTGGAGCCTGGAGGATCAAATGAATACGCAAAAGCTTCTCAGCCATCAGAGTTGACAGACAAGTCTTCAAATCCGACTTTTAGTGGCATAATTATTAATGCACGATTAATTCACTCTAACTAGGTAAGTAAGTAAGTAGACTGCAAATAACATCACTTTAAATCAGATGTTTTTTTTTACTGAAAATTTCACAAGAGAAGTTGGGGTCTACCACCCTGAACCAAAGATATTTATAATTAATGGCAAAACATTAATTTATTCCAAGTGGATCTGAGTGTAAATGGATATCGAAAATAGTTTTCTATGCTATGTCTGATCAAAGATCACCATCAGCTTAAACAATGTCTCCTTAACTTCGCTGGTTTATTTTACTGAGTTCTTGTGCCACCAGAGTACACATTGATTATGTTGCCTTCAGGTAGAATAAACAAAATAAAGTAAAATTAGGAACTACCCATAAACGGCAAAATTACAGGTAACGGAAACTATCGCTAACATTTCCTGGTTTTAAATTGCCTTCTTCCAGAACGAAAGGCAGAACTTTCTTAAGCTTTGATTTTAAGCAGCTCCTGCTTCATGTCTCTGGTTCAGCTCCGAGAGGCACAAAGCAGATGCTGTGAACATCCCGGCCGGGACTTAACCACAGACATCTCGCAACGCTGCCTGGCTCAGGAAGGTCTCCCTCGGGGGACTTCTCTGGAGAGAAGTAAAGCCACGGCTGCTAGTAACAGGTACTGCTAGTAAACACCACCACAGCGTATCATGACTACTCCAACACCCATTTCAAAACAAGACCGGTCTGCTTTGGAAAGGGAGAAGACGGAAGCACCTCTGTCTCTGGTACCTACTCTGCCTACAGCACAGGGCAACATAAGTAGCTATTTCCTTCAAGCATTGAATCCATTGAAAAATGTAAGACATGTCTAAAATTATAAGCTTTAAAAGCAAAATTTAAAAAGCAGAGCAAGCAACGTCGCATTTCATACTGAAAATAATGAGCACAACATTGCTAAATAACAGTACCAGGATGAAAGGGGAGATTGATTTGCAACTTACTGTAGCAGAGTCATATTTTAGTGACAGCAGCTGGGGTTCTTTATTTTGTAATACTGAACATTACTTTTCTTCGGAAAAAATATCTATTCCCTCCTTGCAAGCTGGAATTATGCTACTTGCAAAAGCAATCTACAAAATCTTTGAAAAATCTTTAAAACAAGAACGCCCCGTTTCTAAGCAGGAATGACTACTTTAGCTTGCTCTAAATGTCATTAACACCTGTATAGTACTGACATCATGCTTTCAAAATAAAGATAGGTCATCTTACTTTTAATTTCACACATGCACATAAGTGGTAAACATTCAGAGCATTCCTGCTAATGATGCCATCTGGTGCCTCCCATAATTGTGTAATACTCAGCCTTCCAAACAAGATGTAATGGCAGCAACACACAGAACCCACTGACATTTACAGTAAGGAAATTTATTATCAGCAATCAGTTCAGAATGGATGTGTTTGCATGACTACTAGCGCCATAAAATCATCACCTTTACCAGGCAAGTGGAAGTACAATAAATAATGGATTTTAATCCATGCATGTACTATAAAAGCATTAAAAATTCATTATTCAGGCACAATAGCATCTTAAGCAACAGTTACTTCTTTAAAAATTAATATTGCTTTCCTGGTTAAATGAAAACTACACATGTCAAGCAGTTGTTTGTAATACCGATTCATTCACATACAAACTATTGCATGTAGGAATGCCCTGTTTTAACCTGAATATATTAATCCTGATATTCAAAAATGAGGGAATTCTGTTGCCATTCTACTTAGGCTTTTTTGCCATATCATCTTAGTGATATGAGGCTTGCTGAGCAAAAAATCACTTTCATGTTGTAGCCACTTTCAGCACATTCCCGTGCCTCACTTCAATCCATATAGAACTGAAACTGGGCCAAAATGAAACCTCCTATCACTATAGATTTTCTCCAAAATCAGAATATACTTTGCTCTAATGCAGACTGCTACAAAGTAAAATAGCACCACCAGCTTTTCTTAACTGCTGTTAGTAATTCAGTGCACTTTCAACTTTAATTACCGAGTAAAGCTGGAGAGAAGGAATACACAGAGGCAGTGCTAACTATTTTTTGGTAATGCCTACAGACCAAGACGGGGAATGGATACTTCCCAGGAACCGCACTGAGTTGCACTTTAGGTGGGCATGCACTCCACAGCTTTGGTGCTTTCACAGTACTTGTATCCATACCTGTCCCCCTTCCTGACGTTCCTCTTGGGCTGTATAAGGAGGGAAAAGGCTTGCTCCCGCAATTTCTTTCCACTGCTCAGTTAGAAACAAAGAGCTGTGTTTGGAACAGATTGTTCTGGTGTTCACAGCTTCTCCCACCATGCTTTAAAATCTGCTTACTTTTTATTATCCTTTAATGTACCTAAGCTAAGTTTTCAACTGCACTCTCTGGACCAGCTGGGGCCTTGGCTGCGCGTTGCGAACATCCCTTCCTCTTTCTCTGCCTTTTTTTCTCCACCTCTGCAGCGAGGTGTCAACTGTCAGCGTCTCCATTCCGAGTCCTTCCTACTTTTCCTCCTGGATAGGTCAGTGCAACGAATTATGTTCACCCTGAATGGTTCATTCAAAGCATTCAAGATCCTCTTCAACTTCTTCCAGTAAAGAATATCGAGGAATTTGCAGTCAGATATGGACTGCTGAGAAAATATACCGTTTAATACACAAAAATGAATTCGTGGCTCCTGAAAGGAGTACTGTAGAGGCATTTCTTCCCCTTCCTCTGTCAATTCCTGTACATCTATCTAGCCACGCTGGCAAAACTCAGCTCTTGAACAAGTTTGAAGTGGACTAGTCCAGAGAAGTCAAAGCTACGCAGAGCATCTGACTCCAGGTTTTTGCCACTCCCTCCTTCCTGTCCCGATTTAAACATTTCCTGTAATGCACCTATAGCATATCTTGAGAAGCACAAAATTAACTGAGAAAGATAAAGAGGCTTTTTATCAATTTATACGAAGCCATGTGGGTTTCTGCAATACTTTAATAATTGTTCTGCCTTCTTTTTATGAGCTGTAGCAGAAGAAAAACTAGTTCTGACGTGTGCAATAAAACCTGATAGCTTGAATGTGATCATGAAATAAGAAGTAAAAATAAAAAAAATCCAACCACATGAATAATAATGAAAGGGCAGAAACAAAAAAAATAATTCAGCAGATGTGTGACATTTTTATTCTTCATTGTGGATCAGTTATTCTTGTTAATTATATCACCTATTCTTCCATTTTATTGATAATTACATGAAGCAGATGGATAACAGAATGCTCCCAGATGGTGAGAAAGCAAACAAGTTTATAAATTGTTTATTTATGAAGATATCATTAAAAATTATTTAATTATCTATAGTTTTCTATTCCACCAATTACTACATGCACCTTAAAAGCCAGCAGAACTTTTAAAGATGTTTAGTGTTCTGTCATAACCAACTGTTTTTGCTATAACCTTACTAAAATGACTGACAGATGTGCAATGTATGATAATAATCTAATCTGTTTTATCACTGTGGGAATTAAGATTCTGAATCTTTGGATCTTTTGCCAATTGGTGCTTCAATACCGGTTACTGATTCAGAATACAAAATTCAGAGTTTTCCTTTTGGTTTGGAACAGCTGTAGAAAGGATTTGATCTAATGAGCAGACAGGAGTTTTTTCAGGTCTGCGTCATGAAACTCTATAGCCTGGCAGATGTATAGCCTGATGAAATTTTGAGCTAATATGCGGAACCTCTGATGGGTTTGCTGCAGAGGCTCGGTCTGAACAGGCATCCCAAAGTCTGGGCACTTCCAGGACTAGATGCAAATAAGACCTTTAGCATCTTATCAGTAGAGCGATGTGAAACAGAATTTTGTAGAAACAGGCACAGGAGGTCAGCAGCGAAATGTATTTGCCAGCTGAAAAAGTGGGGCAAAAACACCCTCTGCCATTAGGCGCTATTATAGGAAGTGGTTAGGACAGTCACAAGAATTCACAGCCCTTTAAGAAACCGACAGCCACTGCTAGGGAAATGACAGGTCTTCTGAAGCATAAGACGAAAACAAAGCATAGAGTTGTGGCTGAAGATAGACAGTGAAAAAACTTTGTGGTTGCCTTAAAACCAAGACCAACCTTTAATAAGAAGGCCAGGCAACAGAGAGGAGGAAAGGGCAGAGATCCTGAACTCTCTGTTTCTTTGGAGAATCATTTTAACCATAACCCAAAAGCCAAGTTTCAAACTGGAAACAATACTGGGCCAGGGAAATATGATATGGACATGAAGAGAACAGGGAAGCTGGATAACTGGTGTTAAATAGTTTCTCACACTACAGCAAATTATGATTTTATATGATAAATTCCTGGATTTTAAACAAAAATATCTCTGTCCTACATCTAGCTCTCCACAAAGAGACTACAGAAAGATGGACCCATGCTTTCTTAGATACCATGAAATGGAGCTCATTCAGTCTGCTGGAAGCAGGAGAGAGCAGGCCAGGAATCCATGGCAGAAGGGGGGGGGGGTCACCTTTTTTTTTCTTTTTCCAGACACGGAGGTAGAATAGAGAGATCTGACAGAAGGACAAAGAAAACAAATTATCACAGACTTAAACAGGCAACTTCTGGTGCTCATCTGTCTGTGACACAACTGGTCCAGACCTGCAGGAAAACTGTCTTCAGCACAACTGAGTTCCATCTGGACTGGCAAAGTGTGGGAATTAGCTGAGGGCAAAGCTTTTCTGATTTAGATTAGTGCTGTAGCTTCCAGCTTTGAAGAAAGGAAATGGGGAAGAGAGTCCTTGCGGGTCCTGCCTGAGTTATCTGTAGTAGGTCAATATTTATGAGTGAATCTCTTCATGCTCACAAGCGGGCTGGAACATATTAAAGAGGTATACAAATTGATTGAGCCCCAGGGCTCCCACTGTGCACTCTCTCTAAGACACTAAGCTACTAATGGCCTACAGAGATACGTATGCACAAATCAAGAGCTGTGCTTAGACACCAAATGGCTGAGCTGCTGAGACCCAAGCTGTTACTGGTAAAGAATAAATTTTGCAACAAGAAAAGGAGAGAGAGAGAGCTCAAAAGAGGCTGGAGTAAGAGAAAAGCAGAAAGCTGCAAAAGCAGGAGATGAGAAGCAGATGTTGATGGGTGGATATCAAGGGGCATCTTGTGGGTATCAAAGCAAAAATTTCATTACGATTATCTCCATCATAAGAGAGAGATACTCAAGCAATTAATTAGGATGGGCAGCCGAATGAAAATTTTACATTTCCAAAAGCGACTTGTATTTACAACCCTTGTGTTGTAATTTATCTGAAAAACAACTTCCATCATTGCAGGACTACCTAGAATATGAACTACAAGGATAATCAGACCTCCAAGTTCTTTTTCAAAGCTCCCTCACTGAAAACAAGCTTGGTGAGCCAGAACAGAGAAGTGTGACAAAGACAACCCAGGAGCTGTCCCAACTACTTGGAATCGCTGCCTGCCCCAAGGTTTTAAGACCTGGCAAGATCGTGCCCCTATCGATGCAACAGCTTGAGGAATATCTTTTTTAAAACCACCGTAATACAAAGATAATAGTGGACATTTTCTCCTTACTCCTAACCCAGTGCTTGCCTCAAACAGCTTCCCACTACATCCTACTCCAGAATCTTCTCCTGCCTTTCATTTTTCTCTCTCTCTTCTCCATGCCTTCCTTCTGACATTCCTTTTCCATTTCTCTTTTGCTTCACTTTCTGGCCTGCTAGCATCTTTCTTCTAAGACTATATGTGCATCACCTTGTCTCACAGTATTTTTAAAGGTGACGAGTCTCAACCTTTCCATTTTGTGGAGGTAACACATCTAACTCTTTAGTGGGACTTTTTGCTCTTTGCAACAGGGATCGTGTCATTCTGTTTACCGAGTGTCTGAGCAGGCGTTTTGATTGCTACAGTAATGTAAAAGTATAATCAATTTGTATCTACTAACAGTTGATTTTATTAATTTTATAAAATGCATCCCATACTTTATTTGTAATTTAGCTGCAGGATTTTGCAGGGAAGAGCAGGATTATTGATGGAGATCAATCCTCCCTTTCTGAAATACCAGAGTAGGGAGAGAGCAAATGCCTTACACCTGGCCCCTAGCAGAGTTCATGAAACATCCCAGATGAGAAAGCAGTTTTAGCTCCTTACTCTCACTAGCATGCTCAGTCCCCCATGGTTGGTCACCTCTTAAATTATAAAGCTTTCCCAAACTATGGTGGCCAAAGGTCATTTCATTCACTCAACAGAAGAGTCAATTTAGCTTTGCGTGGTTTCAAATTCTTGGTATGCCACAAAAAAGCACAGCAGTAGTGGACTAGCTTTATGCTCGAGTTACCACTTAGGGATCAACCCCAGATGTCAGTTCTGATAGAACAGTCTGTCAAAAATTGATATTTAAAGCTGATGCATATGTATGGATCCTTATAGAGTGACTAGCCTCCTTTTTTTTTTTTTTTTCCCAGCAAAACTATGTTATTGAAAATCCTGGACATTTTATTCAATAGGAATTCACTAACCTTGGGATGTTTTAAACAATTATCTCACTATCTGCAACTCTCAAAAATCCTCAGGAAGAACCTGGGATCAGAGCAGACACCAGCTTTTCAAATCTCTCAGAGGTAAAAGGTCTATGATTTTCTGGCTCCGACAAAAATGCTAAGATGAGCTCTTCTACTGAGACAGAAACAGTGTATTTTAAAGAGAGAATAGGAAGTAGCTTAAAGAAAAAGGTTAGATAATTTATTCTGCAGAGCAGAGAAAGGTAGGAGAAGTGATGTGAATGCTGAGTGGAAGTCTGCTCCATAGTGCCAAACTCAATTCACTGCCTCAGCCATGTTCTGGATTTTGCTTTGCCAATCGCTGCCTAATTAAGAGTTTTGGATGCCAAAAATTACTGACTAACTGTGAAAGGGACAGCACTAAAAATATTATATGAGAGCCTATCTCAGCCAATTGGAAGTTAGCAGACAGACATAAAGCTCCCTAATTATGTTTCTTTAGTAAATTACAGCCACATACTGAGAGTATCTATCACTAATGGGATTTTTCCTAATATTTCAGCTTCACTAGTTACTTCTGTGAGGGAACCATCTTTACATCAAATTTTAGTTATTTAAAAATTTAAGACACTATAAAATTTAACAAATGAAATTTTAAGAGACTTCCAGTTTAGAACCTCTGGACTACAAGAGTGCTATATAAATACGATCTGATTGGTAGTGAAAGGAATCTTTTCCTTTAATGTTGAATCATTCCTGACATTTTGAAGTGTTTTTGAAGGTATCATCTTGTGCATGAAAGAAATCTGGCTTCAGAACTGATGAATAAATTTATTTAAGCAATTTCAACAGCAGTTGTCAGAAGCATGACAGTATTTTTCAGCTGGAGAGCAGAAGACCTCAATAAGCTTACCAGGAAGAGTGACTAAATAGTAAGTCAAAACATTTAAAATGTACTGTGAGCT
Organism: Apteryx mantelli; assembly: GCF_036417845.1. NCBI lineage: Eukaryota > Metazoa > Chordata > Aves > Apterygiformes > Apterygidae > Apteryx > Apteryx mantelli. The sequence continues at coordinate 2,246,589 of NC_089980.1, forward strand.
TGAAAGTTATTTCACGGAAAATATTGCTAACATGTAAGTATTAGTAGGTAAATGTTATAGTTCAGTGACTGCTGTTTGTAACGCTCGGTTTGAAATTCAAGCTTAGAAGTGATGGCAGCGCCGAAGCAAAGCTGGGACTGTAAGGGTATGGACACCGTGTTCAGTGTAATTAAGAAGCAACCTATCAACACTAAGATGGTAATGCCATCCCATCTGCCAAACGCTGCATTAGCTGGCACTATGCCTCGTGCCTGCTGCTGCTTCTGTTACCCACCTGATCCTTGGAGACCTGCTCTGATGGAGCGTTTATGCCAAGCTCTTCCAGAGGATAGACAATCTGTCGTCTTGGTCGCACGGGAACCATGTAATGAAGGGCAGATGTCAGGGAATGGGCACAGGGATTCTGAAACTGAAAGACAGCAATCTATATTTTAGCAGAGAGAATGTCAGCACAGTGCATCACAGATGTCTGCTGTGCGGCTTTGCAAATACAAAATTCTTAGCTCTGTTGGCTAAATCTGAGAGAAAAATCAGCAAATAAACAAACATACTCAGAGCAGAGGAATGAATTGCAGATAATTCCTGACACTAATGAAGATAATTATGAGAGTAATTACATTACTATCTCTGTGGGAATGACAGATAAACAAGTGGTTTGGTTTATGGGATTTTTCAGCACAAGTATTTTCCCCAGGAGGATACTTTTCTCCATAGTGATCATGAATCAGCTTGATTTGACCTCATTAAGCTATGTTATCTGCTTACTGCTAACCTTTGCTTGTTTGGCAAAGAATGGTTATGAATTTATATAGAAATTCTAAACCGACTAAAATGTCAATTTTGTCCAAGTGATAAATGTTAATAAACTGGCATAAACTTGAAGTGAACAAAAACCCTAATGTTAATGTGAATAGCATGGATCATTAGAAGAAGCCTTATCCCATTTATTACAGCATGACTGGCTCTGTCATAACTTATGACATGAAAAGGGAAAAATAAGAGAATTACAGGAAATGGAGAATGAACATTAATGCAAACTAAATTACACTGAAGTACCTTTCCACCCACAAATATCAAAAAACCCTTAATGTTATTAATGTTACCATGTTGAGAACTGAGTAAAATATCACATTTACTGCTTATTATAAAGCATCAATGAGTTAAAGTAACTTGAAGTAACTCACTTTAACCTAAAAATAGACCAAACTGGAATCATTAGTAAGATTTAACTTTTCTCTTCCATCCACTGCCATTAAAGTGCAATTTTATAAGTGCCTCTGAAGAACCTGAGAACCTAATGCCACACAAGGACATTGGTTTCTCAAAAGAACACTTATTAAAACTCCACAAAAGCGCACACTGGCAAAGCAGGAAAAAACATCCTTCTGAAAATGTGCGTATGTCTAACCTGTCAAAATTCCTATATTACAAAAAGGTGACATTTTCAAAAACACGTAAGTTACTGAGGATATAATTAATCTCAGTACCATCTAAAAGCAAGGCGCTTAGTCTAGCTAGCCATGCAGACATGTCCCAGAGTTAGAGAAGAGATGAGTATCTCCAGAGGGCAATTCTTTCCATCCTAAGATATGTAGTTACGATTGATGGATGAACTGCCTTCTGGAGGCACCATGTTTTCTCTATTAATTCTCGCTGGAGCCTAGGCGATTAGGCGAGACCAGATACCAGCTTTTAGATGGCTACACATCAATGAGATGACATGTTTGAAAATTTTACCTTATGTCCTCTCTTCTTGCCTGACACAAGGCTGATGACAAGACAGACATGGGAGTATTTTCAAAAGAAACTTTTTTTTTTTTTTAAACTTACACAAATTATGTGCTTCCCCAAAACGTACGTTCTGTCACACAGCACTAAGTTCTTACGGTTCTTCAGTGGCACTTGCAGAAGCACAAGTCTCATTTTCAATGGGAGTGAGGTGACCAGGTCTCACTGACTTTGGAAGAAACACACACTGAAATACCTAAATCACTTTTGAAGAGTTTTTATATCCACTTTTTATATCCATCCAAGAGATGGAGCCAAACCCAGATTAGAGGTTACAGCTCAGACACAGGGTCCTACTTAGGCAGGACTGGGAATACTGGATGCTTGCTACTTCCTCCTGGAACAGCTATTTTGGGAATGGAGGAAAGGCAGAAACTTGACTATCGTTACTACAACACATTTACGTAGGGGGCTGAAGCAATGCACAAAGCAGCAGCAGTATGAGGACCTATGTGGGTAAAAAGCAGATCTACTTCTCCCAGAGATAAGTGAGAAAATAGCAAACAAATTACTCCTCTACTGTGCTGCTCCCAGGGCAACATACCAATGTGTGCAACTTAAGACATCTAACTACATTTAGAGCTCAGTTGCCCTCGTATCCCTCTAAATTCAATTGAAAAACAGGCATTTTTAAAGCATGATTCAGCTCAGAAGGAACCACCTTAGGAAGAGCTTCTCTCTCTTCACAGACTATGTAATAAGCCAAGGCCAAGTACACTTCAAACATGTGCCTGAAGGTATGTGATTAGTCTGGATTTACATGCACTACTTTACATGCAAGACTGATAAATAGTCATAGAAGCAAAAAAAACAACAAAGTGAGCAACAGTGACAATATTTAATAAATAAAATACAAATCACTTCCTTCTTACCTTGCCTTCCACATACTGTGGATAAACAGGGTAGTAAAGAGAAGACTTGTGGGCCAAGCGAAGAATCTCCTTTAGAAAGTGTTTGGTATAGTGATGAAATATGGGATTTAACACAAAGTGATAAAGATGTCCGTGTTCCTCTCGCTGGTGGTGATAAAAATGCATAAAATCTTCAATGTTGTAATGTGAATGAATATACTCAATATCCTGGAAAATAAGAATTTGGAAATCTCAGCAGTGATGAAACAGCTACTTTTGCAAGACTAACAAAGAGCCTACAAGTTGCTTTTTATCCATTTAGTAACTAAATTTGAACACTTATATGAAGTGTTCAATATGAAGGCCTTTGAGTTATTCTCAGTCAAAACATACTGACCGAACACATCTCTCTTGACAATCTTCTCATTGTACCAAAATCTATTTTTGTAAATTGCCCCCATTTATTTACAGAGAATGCATATCTGACCCCATCACAAGAATGTCTGATACAATTTAATGGGCATTATTGGAAAAAAACAAAACGAAGCCCAATTCTCTGTTTTGCTGTTCAAGACAGGGAAACCTAGGTCGCCCTCTCACAGCACTGAAAGTGAAAGATGGGAATTTTACAGAGAAGAGCTGTGCAAGAAATCATTCCAACAAGTTTTCCCTGTCAAAGTGGTAAAAGTTGAGATTTCTGCACATATATACACTCCATAGAAATTGCTGTAACCTCTTAACTCAATGCTCTTGATATAATTAAGAACTGTCTTTGAAAACAGGAGTGACTTTGAAAACAGGAGTGACTACTCTTTATTTTAAAAACTGAGCACCACAGGTGTTGAAAGATCTAAAATCTGTCTTTTCAATATCAGAAGAATGCCACAAAACAAATAAAAGCCTTAACAAATGCTTACTTTCTCATGAATAATGGATAACTGTCTTCTTTTTTGTACCGCAATAAAGAATAAGATTTTCTGAAGTTAACTGTGTGTGATTCATGCTGCTCAGAAGCCACTGTCAGTAAAAAATTAATAAAGTAAATTTAGAAGGACAGCTGCTACCCTTTGCAGTATGCCATGGAAAAACAGTTATTGACTTTGGAAATTGGGCAGCAAAATAGGTGACTGCAGCAACATATTTAGAGGCAGAATGGCTTTGTCACAGAGAACCAAAAAGAGGCGCAGGAGGTATAGATTCAAAACTCATCAGTGGCTTCTTGCAAATGAGAGGATGATTTTTTCACCCGTGTATCCAATCATCACCTATGAGAAGGGAAATAATTGTTCTTCTCTCTTTACTGACTATGCAGACTGTAAATTTATAGAAGCAGTATTTTTTGCTATGTATATTTTCTGTTACATACATGTACAGCGACAAGCATGGAATGCAGCCTTTGGTCGTGAGGGCTGTCTAGGTGCTACAGTGTTCATACAACGCAAACATAGCAAACCGGGAAAATATAAATACAAGTTACCATTTCATCTTTAATGACAGAAATGCCAACTATTTGATCCAAAGCTTCTGCTACGAACGCCTGCACTGGGGTCCCATCCTGCAAGGCAAAAAGAATATAGGCACACTTCCTATTTCATTACGTTACATATCTCACTATTTAATCATAACTCTGTATTTCACCACACAATCACAGTTAAAGTGGTAGTTGAGGTAGTTGATATAGACCACAGGTAAGAAGAACTATCAAGTCAGGCTGAATTCAAACTACCAACTGTTGGCTGAATACCTATGTATTATATAGTGTATTAGTTTAGAACAACAGAATAAATACTGGGTGTTTTTACCAGTATTTACCCATTCTGTTATCGTAAATATATTTGCAACAAATACTCACTGGATCCTTGCGAGCCAGAGTAAACATCTTTAAGTCATTTAATATACTTTCATTCAAGCTAAGAGTTTTAATGAGCATTTCAACACCAAGTATATCATTAGTTGTTGCTCTTCTTACATTAAATGACCTATAAGAAAAAAAAGAGAAAGAAAAAAGAGGAAAAGTTAGCTGTGCAACAAATCAAATTCCCACGCCTGTGAGGATGGGCCTTCCACAAGCACCGAGCGCGCATCTTTCCAGAGTTGAAATTGAGTGATGTATGTCAATCGTTTCAAATGCATATGTTAAGTTATTGCATAATTACATAAAAGATCACACTTCATCTCCTTAAAACTCCTCAAGCACGTTGCTCTAACTGCTGCCAAGCACTCAGCCCAAAGCAAAGGCTAGCCATAGCCTTAACCACAGGTATCACGTAGTCGCCATGTGACCAAGAGTGAGCCAGCAGAGAAAGGAAGCAAAAAATCTCCTAAAATAGAGTCCATACCTGCACAATGACACACATGGGGAAAAGAGGGAGAAGAGATGTAGAAAAATAAGAAAAAAAGGAGAGAGAGGAAAAAGAAAACCAATAAGCAGAGACAACTGCCATACTAGGATGTTGTACAACGGGATGGAAGGAACATCAATGCAGTACAGAAATTTCTCCAACAAAAACAAACAACTAACTGTTGTGCTAGGCCTTGATTCTTCTAACAGAAATATATGAGAATAAACTTACTTTGACTAAAAGAGGCTCTGATAAACATTAGACTGCCAATTAATAACCACAGAACAGTGACATGGTATTAAAACGTCTGTGCAGTATATACAACCAGCAACACGGCAACTACATACAGGAACATTCTGGTGCTGACCTAGTTCACCCACTCAGCTATAAAACATCCCAGCACCCCAGTAATTATTAAAGAAAAAATTATCACTACTCTGACAAATTTACCAAATGCATTTCTAAAAGGTTAAATAAACAGGCAACTAGTGTTTTTCTCTTTGCTGAGACTTTAAAGACACTTCCTCTGGAGGAGAAGGAAAACAAATTTGTGAAATGAAGCAACACATTATTTGGGTGGAATGAATCTTCTCATGAATTCAGTAGGGGATACAGAGACTCCTTATGATTCATCTGTGGCAAGTATTTCTACACAGGAGATACATGACTTGTTGGCTGGAAAGATGCAGTCTGATTGCCCTTGACCGATGGCTCCAAGGCAGAGAAAACATGATAGCCCGTTCCATAGATGATAACAAGCATACAGATTTTGGGCAGCAAGCTCAACTCAAAAAAGATGCAAAGTTTTGTGTCTGAGATTGTAAGAAATCATCCATAGGTGCCTGTGCTATCAGGATTGCAAAGAAGAAAGCTGAGTTTCAGCCAATCGCTGGGACTTGGTCCTATTTCAATAATCTGGAAAAAGGTGGTGGTGGTGAAATACGCAATAGCTAAGTAAACAAGAGCCTATATATAGAAACTCAGATGTTTAGAGAAGTGTAAACTGAGAAGGCATGACAGCTTTATAACTTCAAAGCTCAACAGTACTTGATTTTGGGGACTCCAATTATTTCTACAGGAAGGAGATGACGAGAGTCTTATCGAAGCTAACACATCTTACAGAAGTACATGAGCTCGCCCCACAGGCAGGCCATAGCTGACCCAAAGAATACACAGGACTAAGCCCATCAACTCTAGCCCATGACTGAGGAGATCTTCACTTGGTGCAATTTATCATAGCTCTTCTCCATTAACTGTAGCTGTGACATTTTACAGCAGCTGAGGAACTTGCTCTTGTTGTCTCTTACAGACATCAATCTTTCCTGGTTAAGCAAGGCTGAAATAATTAAGGCTTATAGAGTGCTGCTGTTCAAGGAACTCAATTATAACTTAATTTCCAAGAAATAAGATCATTTATCCCCAGTTAACAAAAACTTGGAATTCATGTAGTAGTTTCCAATCCTGTTCTTGTTTTCAATTTAAACTTCTATGTGCCTGTTCAGCCTGTTAAGTCACATCCACGTTGATTTTGTGAAATATGGTTTTAATAAAAATTAGATCTAATAACTTAAAAAATACAGCTACAAAATACAAAATGATATGAGAAATTTCATAGCTTAAAACTTAATTGAACATTTTCAATTTGATTGAGGGCTCAGAAGCAGACATTTGATTCCTAAATTGCGTAACAAACCTTGTAGTTAACATCCAAGTTACAAACTAACCCTGAATTTCTGAGTGAGCTTCAGCTCAATTTCTGCTTTTCACACATTTCCACAGACAGTTGATTGAAAGGTCAAACAAGCGGTTGAAGATGATGGAGCAGTCAGCAGGACCAGCAATCTGGTTAGGTTCTGCAACCCATGAGCACGCTGTCTTCCTGCCACTCCACTGAGCCCAGCATCTGAGTTTTTTCCCCCCACTCCGCGACATATACAAGAGAAGGCAATCATACCGATAATGAACTGTAATTTTTAGCATAAGGAAAACAGAACATGCAAAAATGGAAACTGCTTTAAAAAAATTAAAACAACAAGATCCACCGTGAGTAAGAAAGACTAGGAGGGATTATCCAAGGTCTGTGCATGCTCATTTCTCTTCCAGCAATGATTAACTCATTCTAAATGTCCAATTCCTTTGACTGCTCAGAAGCCAGGACACTATCATTATTATTATTATGTTTTTTGGTGAAAATTGAAGGAAAGTATCCATTAAGCATTTCAGCCTTTGCCTTGTCAGTCGTTATTTGTTCTCCTTCACCGTTAAGTAGCAGACCTACACTTCCATTTGCAGCACTCTTGCTTTTTGTGTACTTAATACTTTTTCTTATTCCTTTTACAACCTTTGCTAATCAGTATCTCATTTTGTGCCTATGCCTCTTCTGATTTTGCCCTTTCGTGTCTCTACATTCCCACCTTCTCATCCCTGTTTTACTTTTAATCCATTTTCTGTGACTTTCTTTTCATTCACGTGCCTTTTGAAAGCTCCTAGTGCAACTACAGTACATTGATCTTTTACTTTTTCATATTTTGCTTTTATCTAAGGGAGTATTTGCTGTTGTGCACTGAGTTTTCTGTTCTTCAGAAACTTCCAAAACGCTTCAACTAGTTTCTTCCATAGCTTTTCTGATCCTGAACCTCATTCACAGGCTATTTTTTCCTACTTTCTCACACAGCTGCAGGGGGGTTGGAAAAAGACACTAATGGCCTTATTCTGGTTTCATGGAAAGGCTGGTATCCCTTGGAATATGCACAATTTAATCAAAATTGTAAGGTCTTTAAAAAACCTTGATAATAAGTTTAATTTTGACCAAAATAGCAAAACAACTATGACTACCAACCCTAGTGCCGGATTACTGAACAGCTGTGACTGAGATTAACAGGAATTACTCCAGTGGCCAGCTGGAAGAAGGAAGTGGATTCTTACATAATACGTAGAAGCCCAACTTCATCACGTGGAAAAAAGCTTCTGCATAGGTCCAAGAGTAGCTGTCCAGTTCCTGCGTGAGTTATTTGCATAACAAAGGTGATTAAGTATGCAATTAAAATAGAAGTATTTCTCTGCAACCATTCAACATTTAGCTACATTAATAAGACAAACAAAAGGAAAATCTCTAACTCTACCACAATTTAAGCTTGGTGTTTGGGCAAGTATAGCCTTGTTATATAAACAGAGCATTGGAAAGCTTGTACCACATAACAGAAATCATGCCAAGAGAGGTTCTGTGTCCCAGTTAACCAGTATTTCAGACAACAGAAATGTCAGAGTATCGCAAAATTTGAAAAATATGAAATACATGACTCATCAGAAAAAAACAGAGATCAATAAGGTGATAAAATAGATACTCAACAGTGAGGTTAAAGGTGTGTTCTGTATGTTCCAGAAACGCATTCCCTCAAAGATAAATGCCCTTTGATGAAGATGGAATGACGCAGTAAGGAAGAAAGGCAGAGACGGAGCTTGTAACCCAGGTGGTCTGCAACGACAGGAGCTATGGAAAATTTGGGGAGCATTCACAATACCTGACTTCAGGCATCTAACCCTCTAAGCTCCCAATATACTGAATGAAGAGAGGCAGACTACCCCAGAGAAGATTCAGAACAAGAGATTAATTCAGATTTTCTGAATTTCCCTCTAAAAACATTTGTATCTCTCCACTGACAACATAAGGGATGGGGGCAGGGGTTGGATTCAGAGCTCTTGCTGTAAGACCTCCACTGTTTTTTTTACAGCATTTTCCTTAATTCAGCTTGGAAGGGACTTGGAAGGTCATCTAGTCCACTCTCCTGCCCAAAGCAAGACTAACACTGAATTTAGACCAAGCTGCTTGAAAATATCCTCGGAGCTTTTCAAGACCTGACTGGATAAAGCCCTGAGCAATCTGGTCGTGATCTCCTACCTGACTCTGCTTTGAGCAAGGGGAGGTGGGACTAGAGACCTCCTCAAGCCCCTTCCAACCTGAATTATTCTATGAAAACCCTAAGAATGGAGCTCTCACAGCCTCTCTGGGCAACCTGTTCCAGTGCTTAATTACTCTCTTCAGGAAAACTTTCTTCTTTATATCCGGTCAGAATCTCCTGACATACGGTGTCCCACCATGTCTCAGCTCTGCGTCTGCACACAGAGCTCTAGCTCCTCCTGACTGCTTCACAGGCTGTGTGCATTCGTGCACAAGCACTTGAGGTGGGCCCCCTTTCAATTTTTTCTTCTTCCAAAGGACTTTCTCGCTCCCATCATCCTGCTCCGTGAACTTACCGCCCCAGCTTCTGTTCCCTCTCTTAACTGCATGCTGTTATCCCCATCCACAATGTACCTCGTTTGAAGGCCTCCTCACCAGGATGGCAAGCCTGTTAGCAAAGTTGCTCTAATCCCACTTTGTCGAGTGAATCTCATGTCTCGCTAAAAGTCCTCATTCCTCTAAAAGGGACCTATGGTCATAAAAGCCAAAGCACTGCCTGTGACACCACCCATGTAGCCAGCTGGAAACTCTCAGGATATAACTGCTCCTACTCAGCTTTTCCCCTTCACCTTAGGATTGATGGGAATGCCATCCGCATGCCCGTATCTTACACCTTTGCTTCCAGAGTGCTGTAGTCCCTCTTTATTTGTACCAGGTCTCACTCGGCAGTGTCTTTGGTGCCCATATGGATGGACAACAACGGGTGCCCTGAGGGCAGGACTAGCTTCAGCAGTCTCTCCACAACACCAGACCAGCAGCAAACCTCCAGTGACAGCACACTGGGACAGCGGATGGGTGTCTCCACCCCTGCAGAAGGGAATCTCCAACCCCTGTCACCTGACACCTCCTCTTGGTGCTAATGCGCAGGTCAGGTCCAGCTGGCTCCGAAACCTCTTTTAATGGAGCTTGTTCCCCTTCACTGGTTATTTTACGGCACTGTACCCTGAAGGTGGAGAAGGAGCCTTCCTCCCACTGCCAGCAGCCACAGGCTTCCAGCCTCCTTCATCTTGGGAGCCTCCAGCCATCACTCATTCAGTGGTAGCCTCCAGCCGTTTTGGCTTCCTTGCAGCTGGGAGCTTGGGCTCCTGCCTCGGCAAGGTGCCCGTGACGACCCTCTTATCTGCTCTTCTTCCTCCCCGACGCTGCGCAGTCTGTCCCCATCCCGTCCAGCAGCAACGGGCTCCCCAGGTCCCCCTGCCATGCCGACCGTGGAGGTTGGTGGTGTGCCTCTGCCGTGGTCCCCCGAGCAGCTTGGGGGTGTCCCCGCTGGAGACGGCCAGCCCGTAGCTCCGTGCCACGAGGCCGCCAAAGACTACGCACGTTTTTAATCGAGAACCCACTAATCAAAAAACAGCTAACAGAAGCTGCAGAAGCTCCTGGAAACTTCCAGAAGCAACTAAAAGCAGCAACCTGAACTTCGGGAAAACAAAACCCGGAACAAAACCGAATCCAGAATAAATTAACAAGCCACACAGCTACTGAAGGAGAATTAGCAAAAAGTGCAGCTGAGAAACCTTAAAATAAATAAATAAAATTGGGAATAAACTCCTCCAACAACTGCTGGTGGGGGGAGAAGCTGCCAAAAAAAAATGCAAAACAACAAAAAACCCTCAGCCCCCCCCCAAAAGAGTAAATGAAACTCCACAATAAATAAATAAATAAATAACCCCACAAATAACTACTAGTTAAAGAAAACTGCTGGAAAAAAAACAAACAAAAAACCTTTCAAAACCTCACAAAAATCCCCTTGCCTAAAGGGTAACCCCTATCCTAATAAATAAATGAATAAACACAGAGACAAACGAACCCCACAAACAACTGCTGGGGGGAAAATAGGGGAAAAGAAGAGAACTTGCTGAAATCTCCCTCCCTCAAAAACATCAAAAACACAAAACAAAACTAAAAAAAACCCCTCTCTAAGTAAATACCCCCCTCAAAACTGTAAATTAATTAAATAAATAAACCCATCGAGAACTGCTGAGGGAAAAGAAAGGAAAAGAAAACTCTGAAAAAAAATCCCCAAAGAAAATCCCATCAAAACTCCCCTAGTTAAATAAATAAAAAAACCCAAACAAACATGCAAAGAAATCTGACCCCTCCCCAACCATGGAAAAATTGAGAGAATAAAGAAAAAAATAAGAAAAAGGAAGAATCCCAAACAAGCTGCCAAAAATGGAAAGGAAGAAACTCCACAAACCGACAAAAAATGGGGAAAAAAAACAAAAAGTTTTTAAAAATACCACCACCACCTTCGCTGAAAAAATGCCAGGGCAGGGGCAGAAACCAAGCAAGTCCCCACTAACTGCCAAAGTCGCTATTAGCATCCTCCTTACAGAGCATGAGCATCTCATTACTCCCTAATCATCGGACAGTTAGAGACTAAAGACACAGGCCCTTTTTCTTGTAGTTAACATAAATAGAAGGAACAGATCACAGCACCATAAAGAATTAAGGAGGGGAATATGGAAAACTTGGGGTTAATTTAGGTGAAATCTACTGTCTTCTTGAATATCACAAGATTCTTACAACATCCATCCCTACATCCATAAGCACTCTGCTGATTAATGCAAATAAAAGCCACAGATTGAGGTTTGGGGCGGAAATACGGAAGCTCTGTTCCTAATTACTCTAGGAACAGTCCTGTGCTATTCAGCTATATTGCTTTTGGGACTCAAGCTATCATTTTTGCAAGACGTCACGCTGTACCACGCAGCCATACCAGCTTGTTCTAAGGTAATGAAGGAATACCCATCTGGTGCTAGGTTGTATGATGCCAGTATATTCCATAAAAGTACTTCAGAGAATATTTGTTGTCACAAGGCACATGACTCACTTGAGCAGTCCAGCACGGTGGAATACGTAAAGCTCATGATTAAATGTGGAAGTAGAGAAAGGGACAACTCGAACGAAACTCTGGATCAGATGGAACTCTGGTGCAAGATGTGGCACAACGATGATACAGAAGTCTTTGTCCTGAAAACATATGCAAAGAATACAGACTCTTAGTAATCTCAACACCAACTTTACACAAAAGCTTCTGACTACAGGGAAGGAAAAAAAAACCCCACACCTCAATGCAATACTTAAAATGTATGTACACTGCAAGCATTGCTCTACCTAGACAGCATGATGTCTGGCAGCAATTATAATAAATATAAATAAATAAAAGGAAAGCAAAGTCTCTTTAGGACTGATGAGCTCAAGACAAATTTGGTTTACAGAAATGGATCTTTCAGCTCCAGTAGAAGAGGCTAATGAGTTAAGATCCTGAAATTCTCTAAATGGCCTTCTTTTTTTTATTCCTCAGTAGAGATTATCTTTATGCTCACATCTAATGTATTTTCCTTGCAATGTCCTTTTTTTCTACCCTACAATTCTGCTGCAGTGGAATTTTAGGACAATGGATGTCTGTCTGGGATTTTTTCACATTTGCAGCCCAGTTAGAACATCAACTAGAGCAGCGTGTCCTGAAACCCTGAACAAACAGTCCGTGTGCATGCATGGATTGATTTTACACCATGTTCACTGCAGACCTGGTGAATTTGGGTTTGCATATGTACAGCAATGTCCAGCTCGTCCTAAATTTGGCACTGCTAGTGTCCATGCGCTCCAGGGTACATATGCATAAGAATCTGGTATTGACAGTCAAGGCAAGCTCAGGAAGTGTGGGCTAGATGAGTGGACAGTGGGGTGGACTGAGAACTGGCTGAATGGCAGAGCTCAGAGGGTTGTGATCAGCGGTGCAGAGTCTAGTTGGAGGCCTGTAGCTAGCGGTGTCCCCCAAGGGGTCAGTCCTGGGTCCAGCCCTGTTCAACTTCTTCATCAATGACCTGCATGAAGGGACAGAGTGCACCCTCAGCAAGTTTGCTGACGACACCAAACTGGGAGGAGTGGCCGATACGCCAGAGGGCTGTGCTGCCATTCAGAGAGACCTGGACAGGCTGGAGAGGTGGGCGGAGAGGAACCTCCTGAAGTTCAACAAAGGCAAGTGCAGGGTCCTGCACCTAGGGAGGAATAACCCCATGCACCAGTACAGGTTGGGGGTTGACCTGCTGGAAAGCAGCTCTGCTGAGAAGGACCTGGGAGTGCTGGTGGACACCAAGTTAAGCATGAGGCAGCAATGTGGCCTTGTGGCCGTGAAGGCCAATGGGATCCTGGGGTGCATTAGGAAGAGTGTTGCCAGCAGGTTGAGGGAGGTGATTCTCCCCCTCTCCTCAGCCCTGGTGAGGACGCATCTAGAGTACTGCGTCCAGTTCTGGGCTCCCCAGTACAAAACGGATGTGGCACTACTGGAGCAAGTGCAGCGAAGGGCTACAAAGGTGATTAGGAGACTGGAGCATCTCTCTTGTGAGGAAAGGCTGAGAGAGCTGGGCCTGTTCAGCCTGGAGAAGAGAAGGCTGAGAGGGCATCTTATCAATATGTACAAGTATCTGAAGGGAGGGTGTCGAGAGGATGGGGCCAGACTCTTTTCAGTGGTGCCCAGCGACAGGACGCGAGGCAACGGGCACAAACTGAAACACAGACAGTTCCATCTGAACACGAGGAAATACTTTTTCACTGTGAGGGTGACAGAGCCCTGCAACAGGTTGCCCCGAGAGGTTGTGGAGTCTCCTTCTCTGGAGATATTCAAAACCTGCCTGGACGCGATCCTGTGCAATGTGCTCTAGGTGATGCTGCTTGAGCAGGGGGGTTGGACTAGATGATCTCCAGAGGTCCCTTCCAACCTCAACCATTCTGTGAGTCTGTGATCTTTTCAATAGAAAGGTACCATTTGAATCTCACTCCTTTTCTTCTTTTCAAGAATACCATGTGATTACTGCCTGGTGATTCCATCACGACATTTTGTTTCAAGGCACTACAGACGACAGGTGCATTGTTGGATGGATGAATTATTCTGAAATTTTAAATGTTTTCTGTGCTCAGCATCTTTAGGAACATAAGTTAACATGTTCCTAAGTGCTGATGTTACTCCAGTCTCCACTTAGGAAAATTCCTGATGGTGAGCACTTTTAAACATGATGACATTTAGGACCAACTCTGTATCTCTGGTCATCAGGACCTGTCTCTAAGGGATGCTACTATGCAGTAATTTATAGTGTGAATTTACAACACACTGCGGTGTGCATTAAAATTGTCTTAGAAAGTGGAGTTTGTTACTTTAGATAAAGATTGATCATGGAGGGAGTTGGGGTGAAATAGTTACTGCACTGTAAATTCACAGCCTCCTTAGCTGCCTATTAGCTTTGCCCTGTACGTAAGCTTTCAGTCCAACTGTTTAGGATATAGGCAAAGAATATGAATTTTCTTAATACTGCTGTTTTCTAGGCTTTAATTTCTTCGCCTTTCATGTGTTTTCCCTGACTTTATTTTTAATTTAGACAAAGTCTCAGTTTATATATGAATTTAGAGGAGTTTGCTCTCTAAATCTGCATCTCAGAAGAGTTCCTATGGGATGCAAGCAAAGAACTTATGTACATGAAGTCCAAAAGCAGCCAAGGAGAGATTCATGGCTCACAGGTCATGAATACAGCTGAACGTCACTGCCCATGGCATACTCCTATGAATCATTCACTTAGGCTTCAGATCATATCTAAACATCCTGGATGACAACTGCACTATTGTCCCACCATGCATACACAGATTGCTTTTTCTGGCTCTTCAACCTGATTCAGATCTACTGCAGGTCCAGTTTTTATCGTAAGCAATTTTTGTAAGCACCAGGCACTCATGGAAATAGGCAGTATCAACGCTAGACAAACCAGAGCAAGAGCTTGAGATTCAGACATGTGAAAAGACAGGGGAAATACTACTTTACTTTACTGTTTAAATGAGGCATTATCTTGAGAACTCCTTGAACAACTCTTCAAATAACCTTTCGTTTGGATAATGAAGTCTTCTACATAGGCCTCATAGAGGCAAGCTGATTATAAAGACTTTCAGAACAACCATGTGAATATCATAGCACATCATAGTAAAAACTAGTGAGCTAATTCCAATTTATGTGTTGTTGCGCTACTGTCCCACAATAATAAAGGAAACCTCATCAAGCTCTCCTTGTAGAACCTAAATACATTTTTCCGGAGGTGAGAGAAATTTGAGTAAGTATGTACAGGTGGCAAAATAATATTATTTATCATTTCTTAAAAGAAAATACATTTTTCACCTTAAAACTTTGCTTATACGTACTGGAAAAAGCTGGAAAACATAATGCAATAAATCCAGTGATCTGCAACCAAAAGCAAACATTGTTACATAAATAGAGTGCATATCAAACAGACACTATATATTTCCAAAAATTTACTTCTCCATATATGCAAGGAACACTTATTCACAATGCTAATCAGAAATTTCTTCTGGTTCATAATTAATCACTTGCAGATGTATACGCACATCAGCTGTTGACTCTGAATGCTTAAAGTAGCACTATAAACAAGAATAAACATCAACATTTGAATTCATATCAAAACATTAGTCTCTTCACTGAAAAGAAAAACTGAAAATTTGAGTCAGATGCTGCTCACTCAGAAGCATTTTTCAGAAGACTTTCATAGACTGCCAGAGCACTATTGATATATAGTAAACATATTTATTGAGGTTACAAACAGTTGTTGCTACGGTCCATGTTATTTCCATCATGTACCAAGAATTCTGTCACTATCCATTCGGTAAATCTACCCAATAGACTTCATCAGACTAACAGGAACATCAATACTTTGAAATTGTTTTTGAACACTTTCCTTCTTTTTCAATTCACACCTATTGGTTTAGAATAATTCCACTCTCTTTTCCATGGTGACAGTGAAATGTGATATTTGAGTTTAAAAAGACAAGACAAATCTAACGATTTCATCCTGTTTCTCCTATGTGTAAGAATATCAAAGAGCTCTAAACCCATCAAATAGAGTTATGCTGAAACTTTATGAAGCATTTTCCCACAATAGAAAATGTCTTTTGAAAATATTCAGTACAGATATACATCACCTAAAAATACTGACAAATACCTCGCCCCTCCAGACCTGTAATTAAAATAATCAAGTTACTTTTATTTCTTCACCAGTAATGTTACCGGATTGAAAGAGAAATAACTTTGAATCGAAATATTTGTAATTGAGTGAAAAATGTGAAAACTAAAAAAAAGTTATGAATACAGATTTGGATTGGGGTATTATATAGTGACCTATATAATACGTAATCACGACTAGTTAATAGCATAGCTGAATGGGGGAAAGGAAAAGCTATTGCAATGTAATTTTCTATTCTCCAGCATCTAGTACCTTCTTGGCAACATGGAACTCAAGAACGAAGGGCGATTTTTCAGGGGGCTTAAAAAGGTACCAAACATCTGCAGGTCAACTAGCAGTTCAGTGCCTTCACATTTCACTGCCAGTGCACTAACTAGCCACATGACAACTACGGATTTAAAGAGATGAAAACATTTGGCGACTTTACTGGATAACACAAATTCCTCAGTAGTAAGCTCCCCTTGAGGGCTAAGATGCAATCGTACCAACATTTCAAGCAAATTACTATTTCTGGATCCATGTTGCGTTGGGTCAGCAGTAACTGCTTTAGGACAAAATTCTCAGATACCGATCCCCGACAAAATTATCTCATGCCACCCTCTCAGATACATTCGCTATTCTGTCTGCTTCTCTACAGACAGGAGGATCAAGGCAAACTAGGGAAGTATACGAAGAAAAATACATATTTTAAAATACCAAGATCTGCAGGCTCCTCAGCTCTGAGGAGAGGATCTTGCATGAATGTTAATAAATGTTAATCTTAGCAAAAGACTACAAAAAGGAATCCTGTCTTCCCCACAGATATCTATCTTGGAATCCGAACTGTTCCAGAGATGTCTCTGGGGGGGGGAAGAGAGAGAGACGACAATCTGCAGTGTTCAGTGATAAACACAGTGGACATACCTTGAACAGAAGCAACAACGGTGCATATGAAGGAGAGAATGTCAGAAGTGGGCAAAGAAATGAAAGATCCTTATCCTGTGCAGGATGCTATGAGCAGAGAGCTTGACTAGTCTACAGAGAGATTATTTCCCAACATGGTAACAGCAGAATCACAGTCCTCCGTTGCTATTTCAGTATAATGGATGAGTCCTCATCTCAATATTATTTTAAAATAAAAAGTGGTTTTATTCTGGAATAATTATCTCACTTCAATTTTATTTTAGAATACGTTGTCCATATATTAATTGTTCTGGAACAGACTCTCTGCAGAGTAATTATTCTACTGTATATACATTGATGAATGCTTTTTAGTAGACCAGAGACTCATATCACTTTTTAATGAAACTGTATTCCTTCTCTTCCTAATGAATTTAAGCTAAATTACTAGGTAAATATGCACCAAGAAGACTATATGGTTGCTTTGCTTCAGTAACTTTGGATATTTGCATCTCTAGCAGATTTACAGTGTCTAATTCCTTTGAGTAGGCTCCGTCCTTATGCAGGAAACAGCTTAATACGTCCAATTAATTTTGGGGCAGTTCTGAATTCTGTTCTTAATACAGTTTGTTCCTAAATTTCCTTTAAGCCAGATAAGATCAGTTGTTTTCTGTCACCCATGACTACTACTTCATGTAGAAAGATGGTGTTTCAAATGATATTACAGTTGTCAAACTCAACACTTACTAAATTCCTTGCTACCAACACCTGTCTCTAGAAATTAGATTTATTTTAAGGTGTGGAAGATCTTGCATAGACCAAGCTTCTTTCTGTCTACTTTTTGTAAGTATCTACATGTCTTATCTTTCTTTCTAGGATCTAGCAACAAGTGCAGGGCTCAGTGACATTTACAATCAGAAAGGGCTGGTGTTCCTAGAGTAGGTTTGCTGACGTGGTTGAGGATGGGCTCATTCTTTAAGGGTGCAAAGAAATTTGTAAAAAATTCTCTAAAGCAGTTTTATGGATTGGTTCTACTCCCCCAAGATCTAAGAGTCCAAGGTCAACATCAGCAAGCATTTTAAGGTATAAAGTCTTTGTTCTCTTCAAACTTTGGTAGATTCTAGAAAACCAAATTAACTCCTTCAGTGATGAAAAACTCTTTCAGTGTCTGGAAATGAGGACATTTAACTGCAGAGTTAAAAACATCCTCATTTTCCCCAGTAGCACAGGTGACCAGCACCCTAACGTCTGTCTCTCTTCACTGATAACCAGCTTCAGAATTAATGCTTCTTTTTGGAAACAAGCAGCCTTTTTTCACAATTTCAACAAGTATTTTTCCAACAAAAATTACTTGTAGTATTGGAAATTTATAAATTTTTGTCCCCACAGTCCTACCAGAGGTGGGAAGTTGCAGGTGGATGATGAAAATTTCAGCAAGTTATTGGTGAAGGTAAAAGAAAGAAAAGGAAAAAAAAAAAAGAGGTCAGAAAAATTAAATCTAATTGCACCAGGTGCTGTCACGTTCAGATTTGTCCTAAAAATGCAACATAAAGTTGTTAATAAGATTAGGAAAACAATAACTATTCCTCCATACTTGCCTAGTTTCATGTTTCTCGTCTATACAAAACAGACGAATACAGAAAGCATTTGAAGCGCCTCTGTACACTGGACGAAAAGCATCTTCTTCTTCAGTCTCCAAGACAGGTGTTGCTGAGAATTTAAAATCTTTGCCTCTGACATCATCTAATGGCAGTTCAGTATGGGAAACAGTATTCACTCCATCCTTCTGGAATAGTAAGAGACAAGTGACCACTGACAACATTGCAGAAGACATTTCCATTTTCTAATGAAAAGGTCTCGCCTCATTCCTATCTCAGAGCATTCCAAGCAGACACGCAGGGATGTACTTTTCACCCGTCGCATCTTCACAAACACAGAAGGTTAAGGAGGTGTTTTTAATGTGAAATCTACCTGCTTATGAAACAGTAGGTAAAAATGGTCTTAAAAGAATATAGCAATTCTTGCGGGAGAGCAATATATCCACAAACTCATAGTTTTCTCCAGAATCCCTTTGTGAGGCAACAAAATATTTATCTTTCAGAAATGCTTTGCAATATAAAAATGTTTTTTCCAGATGCGTATTGAAACTATGTGAAAATTAAAGCGTGTTACATTAAAGAAAATGGAATCAATGCAGAGAATGTTGTGGAAATGGAATTGAACAATTATCGGAAGAAAACCAGAGCAGTTTGATACAGTACTGAAAGAGAGACTACAAGACAGATATAACAAGATTTCTTGGGATAAATTCTCCGCTGATTCATATTGTGCCCAAGATAAATTAATTTAGTGGTGTTATCATTACATAATTTAACATTTCATGAATACATAGATCATAGCACTAACAGAAATTTTAATCTCCTATGTACTAATATTTTTACTTATAAAATCTGCGGCTTCAGAAAAGGAGCTTAGACAAAATCCTTCTTTTATACCTACACAAATGATGTCCGAGTTGGTGTTACAATTTATATTACTGTATGAGCCCTAGTCACATCAGACGCTATACAAATACAGAACAAAATAACAGCCCTGTTTTGACAACGCTGTCTGTCGGATTTACTAGGACAACTTCCACGGCTTAGCTCTGAAATAATAACTTCATCCAAAACATTACATGCCTCATTTAAAAAGAAACAAAGCAAGCAAGCGAGCAATGTATTGCCTTTGAACTGATTCATCTACATAAAAATATTGAATTATAGTATTTTAATTTATAGTGTCTTTTGTTTTAAAGCATGAAAAGAAATTTCACAGTCGGTACCAAAAGCAAACAATCAGCAGTTCGCGTTTTCTTTCAGATCTACTGTGAATGAAAGGAACACTCCCTTACACAAAAGCCCAAGTGAATAGGATATGGTGGGAAATCATACAGCTGTTTTAAAAGAAGGAGGAGAGAGAATTACAGAGTCTACCATTATCTGGTTGTGGCAAAATGCAGTTCAGCCCTTCTGCCAAAGCTTCTGGCTACTAGAAACCAGATCAATCTCGATTCCATACCAAGGGGTCTCCTTCACCTGATTTACCGTGAATCATTTAGAATCCAACGCTCAGTTTGCAGAGGAAAGCAGAGTTATTCACTCTCAACCTTCAGTTCCTAAACACGGCCTCAATACTGCATAGGATTGCTTTAAATTTCCTAAGTTCTTTTTACCTTTCCTTTTTTTTTCAGCGGTTAGGCTGAAAAAAACCTTGCTTTTGCAAGGTTTTCAACTTCTTCTATTGAGCTTTAGAACATGACGTTCAGAAATTTACTTTTTTCTTGGAAAATGAAATTCTGTTTTAACAATATGACCACAAGGTTTGGGACTTTAAGAAAGATTTCAAATATCAGAACAGTTGCCTCTGAAGCACTAGTCTGAACGTTTTCTCTTGTAGACTGCAAAGAAACTGTGTTTGAAGCTTGGGAAATGACATCCTCAGTCTTAGCATCAACCTGTACTGACTGCAAGCAATAACACAAGTTGACATTCACAAACCAGCAAATTATCTGTTTTTTTGGACTATCCTGAAAATGTTCCTCATGTCGGAAGTTCTGACACACAAAACCGCAATACAGGAGGTCCTGAGTTTTAATTCAGGTTGCCACTGAGTCATTGCTTGGTCCCAAGTAAGAACCCCCAAATTTGCTAGTTAAATCTGTATTTCAAACAACTTCAAAGTCACCTCGCATCCCTCTGTCCCTGAGGCCCCAGCAGGCGAGTGACACTGGGCTGACAGGCTGCCTGCCGTGTTCTTCCTACTCCCTGGTCCACTCTCTGGCCACCTCTCTCAAGGACAACATATACGCAGCCTCTCTCTCTGGTTCATCACATACATCTGTCAAACTATGTCTAGACTGTGATAACATCTACTTTGCTGGAGGCTGTCTAGATAATATTTTTATAAAATTATTATGACATTTTAAAGCTAAGGGATATTCTTCATGAAATACTGCAATGGGCATATCTGATGGGTTCAATTTTTCTTCCTTTGAAATCGGTGATAAGACTTGTATTGTTTTTGAATGTTCCATCTGTGGAAAACTGTAAAAGCTTAACAGCCTTGCAGTTGTTAAAAAAAGTGCTTAAAATCAACTTCTTTGTCTGAAAAGGCAACATAATATTAGGCTAATGACAGTAAACACAACTAGAAGCACTTTGGTGTGATGACCTTGAGTTCTTTGTAACACGTTCCTCTGGCAGGATTCCAGAGAGGGACGGAGCTTCTGATTCCTTGGACTGGAATCTGGAAATCCTTACTCCATCCTCTTACCATCTGATTTGCCAGTCTCAATCTGTAAGACCTGTCCCTATGCTATACCTTTCACTACCGGAAACAGTAGAAGAAGCACAGACAGAACATGTGTCCTTTTACTTCTACAGATTAGGGGGGAAAACTGAAGCTATACTGCTGCCTTTAACAGCTTCGGTAGCTCGCTGTCAGTAATAGATTTGATGTTCAGTAACACAGTAAGGCAAAATTCCTTTAAAAGTAGAGAAACTCATATCCTGTCTGTTCCTGAGGAACACTAAATCTGCAGAGCAAAGCCCACCTGAAGTTGTGTTTCCAACTCTGCTCTGTCTTCCAGAGCACCTTCTGATCCAGTTCACTGCACAACAGCACCTACGACTGTGTGGGCACTTACGGGGGACGGTGCAGGAGTGGAAACAAGCAGCATTGCTCGTCCTAGCAACCTCCACCTCTGCTTCAATTTAGTTTTAAGAGCTGATCAGCATCGCTGTGTGCAGTGGTGTTACCTGAACAGCTGCATCTGGATCACTAATACGTTCAGAGTTTTGAGATGAAACAGATTCTGCTTCTGGACTCCCTTGCTTGCTTTTATCTTCATCTGAGTAATGAAAAAGAATAAATGCGTTGAACAGGCTTAAAAATGTGAGCTTAACCATCAGAATCACAGCAATAACTAAAGAGTAACTTGTGCTAGACTGCCTCTATTGAAAGAATTTTTACAGCCACAGTTAAAAGAGACATTTACTTAGCTAGAACTTCAGCAGACTATTTGGCCTTAAGACAAAATCAGAGAAGCAGTTTTAAAATAAAAATTAAACAGGACACACTTTGGAAGCAATTCTGAACTAGTATATTATATGCAATCAATTTTGACCCATATCAGAAGAGAAAAATAGAAGTAATTAGAGTATTGACTGATATCTTAACCCCCATGTCTGCTGCTAATTTGTTTTCCCATGACCATAAGGATGAGCAGGGCTCTTGATTCTAAAAGTAAATCCCCTACCAGGACTGAAACTCAGAACAAAGTCTGGCCAAGCCAGAATCCCTACCTAGAGGAGGAAATAGAGATGAGAAACAAGGATTGAAATTCCCCTCTCAACTGCTAAACTTAACTAACCTCTCTAATCCCTGCTTCGTTTCTTATAAAAGGTGGTTGCTGTTTCATCAATCTTTCTCGCTTTGTCTAATTCCTCCCCTTTATCTTGTCTAAAAGAATCCTCGCCTGCTGCTTTCATTCCGTTTAGATACTGTGTTTAGACACGTGAGAGAGCTGCTCCCCTGGATGCCGAAGGAACCGCTTCAAAGCACTTTTTGTCAGCCAACCATTGCAAATCTTTGGCGTCACACTCGAGCAAAAAACAGGCACTGGTTGAGCCGCATAATGAACGCCCGCTGCAGCGGCGACCACAGCTTTTGGTAAGCTTCCGAACAGCAGCGACACAAGGAAGGAATAAAAGGGCTCCACTGAAAGGAAGGGCAATTTACAAAAATTTACCAAAAAAAAAAAAATCAAATTAATGTAAACCAAGTTTTAAATCTGCATTAACAGATCATCCTACCGTCCTCAGTAACATTATAGTTGCGTTCTAATCGAGTTCAGCCTAACCTGAGTAATAACATTTTTGTGGCCAAAACAGGTAACTAAGGTGATAGGATGAAATTACTTGTAGCCGTCAGATCAATCAATTCATATTTAATCATTGACTGATGTGATAAACAGCCATGATATAAACATATGAGATACAATATATATAGGTATATATACAACATTTCTGGTTAAGTGCTTAAGCTGTTTAAACAGCAAACACCTGTATGTTAGGGAGTCCCGTTGAATACTGATGTAAACGTATTTTCTGCCATTCTGTTCCCTGGCTGGGGCCAAATCCAGAGCAGGGATAAATTAGCTTCACTATTTTGCCAATTGACGTGAGCTGAGGATTCGGCCCAGAGTCATGCCTTCATATCTAAAATGTTAAGAAACCAGGACAAAAACGTCCCAAACCCATCTGGAACATTTGACTTTAAGTACTTAACCAGGATAGGCACACGCCTTAACTATATTAAGCTGCAACGCACAACAGCCCTGTGGGACTCTCTATTTTACCTTGGAAAATCCATCTGAATGACATTCACTGACATAAACTGTTCTTCATACAGTGATGAGCTTTTTGTTTTTTTTTTAAACTCAAAGGTTTAAAATATTTCAGCCCAAAGTATTTTTTTAAAAACCGGTGATCTGAAAATCAGTTTCTCCATTAGTAGGAAAGAATGCAGATGCAATGCGCAGGGCAAGGAGCAACGCAGGGGTTAGAAAAACCACAGCTTCTCTGGGGGTATCACAGATGTGAGACTTCACAGAAATGATCAAATGTCGTCTTGATTAACCCAGCAACATTTCTCATTATAAGCAGCCTTGCAGGTGTCAGAAGTTAATTAATACAAGCCTCTCGTTGTCATGTAAATATTGATATGTTGCTTCTGCCTTTATACTAAAATGAAGTCCCTTAATGGCTCCACCATCCACTACTGTCAAATATAGCTGCATCGTTGTTGTTTACATATATGCTGTACACGTGATGGGGAAGAACGTAAATATTGTTGCGCTAAATGAAGCGAGGAACACGAACAAAAAGCGAATTAAAATAACTCTGTGATTGCTGGGTTGTTAGCAGAGGTAACAGTCAGCAGGAGCAAAAAGCCAGTTCAACGTGCAGCCTGATGAAAAGCCCTTGAATCATTCGCGCTGCATCGTAATGTTTTCTAGCTACTAATTCATGACACCATATAGAGTAACAACCAAATTACTGTAATTACCATGAAACGTAAGTGGCATATCAATATTGTGTTAAACACAGATTTTTGTGCACGCTTTCATTATTACTGAGTATTACATTTTGAAAGGAAAAATAATATTAACCTGTGGTCTCTATTACAAGCCACAGAGCTTGAAAAATTCTCAATACTATTTAAACGGGAATATAAAATTATTCTAAAAGGAATGTAGCTTACATTTTAAAATCTCAGCCTTCGAATTCATTAGAAGAAAGTCCATATCCTCGGCTGATGTAAGGTGTCTAGTGAAGTTTCACTGACTTTACATTGTAATTTTTTACGTGCAACTGTTATATACGAGCTCTCTGTTTACCAAAATCAAGACATAACTTCCTTTTCAAACTACATTTTTAAGCAAATGAAAAAGTCAGAGAGGAGGGGAACTGTGCTTATGGGTTTTTTTTTTCCTGTAAACTTCTTTATTAAAATGGTGTGCTTTTTTTCTTTTCCGTTCTTAATAAAAAACAAAACATCACTCTTTTCCTCGAAGTTTTTATGAATGACTGGTTAACTAGTCTAGATGTGACTGAGTCACCTCTGCTGCAAAAATGAAACTTGAATCATTCAGAAGGAAATAGTTTTTTTATTCGACTGTTTAAAAAATATGGGCTTTTTGTTTATAGTCTTAACTTAAATGCCTAACAAACAGCAGACAGAAAAGCTCCTTTTACAAATAGCTATCATATAAAGCATATATTTTCAACAAACTATAACAGACCCTGTAACCTGTGACAAAGTAATACCTTATTCAACCAGTATTAGAAATTAGAGTAATAATAACATGTATTTGATTTTTTCCTCTTTCTTTTGCGTTTCCTTAAAACTCAAGTACCACAGCCTTTAGTTTCCTTGTTTTCTGCTTGACTATACTGGGCAGAGATGATGTTTCAAGACATCACAATGTGGACAAACAGCACTTAAAAATGTTGTGGTTGTTCATTTATATTCTAAAACGTGTAAAGCCGCCACATCCTGCAGGCTGCCCGCAAGGCAGGCACAAAGCAGGCAGGGTCGTCGCCGTGCCTAACATCACTCTGCTCAGGAGCTAGAACTTGGTAAATGGTTTAATACCGTAGGTAGTTCACAGGATGCGCAATAAAAACCTAATTTGCCATTCCAAATAGAGGGATGGTGCTGCTTTTTTTCAATCTTCCTTCAAAAGCAAACACACAGCATTGCAAATCAAAACCAGCCATCAAAAACGACGTAGTTTTTAAATGAAGAGGAAAAATAAGAAAGGTAATCTCATGCGAGAACGCTAACCAGGTTGCTTAATAAGCTTCTGGAAAGCACTCAGATGCTAGGCTGACAAGAGTCATCTAAGAGCCTGAAGAGAATTTTTTTTATAGTAATTTTTCACATTTAGAATAATTATTATATAAATATTATTTAAGAATTAACAGATCTAACAGCTGTATGGTTAAAATCTCTAACCATATATTCATTAAAAGGCTGAGTAGCACAGAATTTGTCACAGAATATGGGCCTACCTCCTGAGGTCCTTGGACAAGGAAAGCAGACATATAAGTAACTAAGGGTCTTGCTAGAACCAAATTTGACAGATTAGGTCCATACACACGTCCAGACTTCCTGCTGATCAGATCTGATCTGCAGCAGTAAAACAGGAGTCATAATAAGAAATGAACACTTCTCCCACTTACTAGATATTTAAAATACTAAGTGGTAATATTTGCAGTTTTAAAAGGAAAGATATTTAATACTTTTCAGCACCTTCTCAGCTTTTTTAAGATCTAATCCTAAACCAAATTTGCACGACTTTCTAGGGTAGGTAAGATCTTTTCAAACATTGTTTGCACCTGGCCAAACAGTGCAAGGGAGGCTAGCCCAGAATGCCAGGAAAGGAAAGGAAAGATTAGTTTTCAGAAGAGACTATCATAAACGATCTTTCTTCCTCTCTGTCCTATTTATATTCCTAACATATGTCTGTCACCTATTTTGAAATAATACTCCTGAATCTCCAGGAGCGCGGAATGATACAGGAGAAGGTAGCTGGGTTCCTTACTCTTTTATTAGCAAGATTTTTCATTGCAAGGGAGGAGAAGTTCACAGGAGTAGCTGGAAGAGGATTCTTCCTTTCCCTTTTGTGTTCCATGGTTGTCAGCTCTAAGATACCAGCTGGCGACTGCTCTGAGCCTGTCCAGTGGCCTTTTTTGCCTGATGCTTTGTGTTCAGACAAGCAGATATGTAAAAACCTAAGAGTGTTTCTTTTAATTCTATTACTGCTAATTAATAGGTAGCAAAAAGTTGCTCTTCAGGACAAAAAAAACCTCTTCAACACTGAAAAATAAAGATGACAACAGAAATCACAGACAAGATTTCTGTTCTACAAACAGGTGACATATATTATTTGCAGTAAGGTGGCTTGTAGATGGGTTGTCATATCATGCCATGCAGAAAAATAAAACAAGGATCATCCCTGATCCCCCCAAATCTTGTAACCTTGGAGTAACTCTGCAAACAGTACGCAGAGAAAGCAGACAGTGGACCACATGGAAGTTGAGAGGACACAAGCCAACAGGACAACATAAAAGCCACAGTTAACCGGCTGCTTAACTACTGGCAGACATTAGAACCGAAGTTCAAAATTACATCTTCAATTAATAGTACCATAGTAGCTAACTAGTGGGAAATATACCTAATGCTGTAGCTTTCCGAAACCTGAAACCCATATTCATCCCATACCTCTGTTCCAAGGACAGCCTACGATCGGACAAACCTGTATACACCAGTTCCCCAAGAACAGCAACCACTTCACAGTCAAAGATCAGAGCCATCAAAATTTCTCTCCTGAATTAAAACAACAACAGGCAACCACCTCCAAAACAGCTGCATTCATTTGTGTTTTCTTCCTTGATATAAACTTACATCCTATTCCAATCTTTTTCAATAGCTTAATCAGAAGCTAGAAACAAATGCACCTTGAGCCTATACAGCATTCTATAATATAGATACCTTCTTGAAAGTTTGGTTCCTGCGGCATTTTGAGAATATCATCAGGATGCGGTTTACAGAGTCCATGGAAGGGCCCTAAGTCAAAACACTCGTGAAGCAAGGAAATATTTACTTGAGAGCACAAGCTCATGAATCCCACTGCAGTGCCACCATCCTGAAACAGAAAAACAATGTCACATTTTTATATGCCAATGTTGAGCAGCTCACTTCAGCCAAACAAAAGATTGGTAAGTCATAAAAATAACAATGGTCAGTCTCTGGCTGTGCACAATACAAAAGTATAAAGATACTATTTTGGCAAAAGTTAAATTCAGCATTCCTTTTTAATTTTTCTTGCAATATGTGTATTAGGCCCTCTATATTAGATGCTATAATTTTTTGTTACCTTCAATTTGTAGGGGGACTGAGATTATTTATATGGACCGAATGATGATCTGTTGTTGCAATAAAACATTTATGACAGTAAGCAAAGAAAAAATGTAACTTTTTAACTACAGACTTCCAAAAATTGTACAATTTTTCCTTAAAGTGTAGCTACAGTAAAATCTAGGTTTAGCTAACCCTAATGGTTGACTAATTATTAGACACTACCATGCAAACACAATTGTGTTCAAACTGAAAACGTATTTTATTTTCCTAAGAGAGTGATTCATTCAAAAAAGTAATTACATACTATATAAACAATATCTAATATAGTATATGGTATGTATTATATACAGTAATTATAAATAATATAAATATTCTCAAGTTCTGAAAATATCCAGAAATATCCGTATCTGAAAGAACCAGTCTTTCAAAAAAAAGCCCTGGAAAGTATGCGAATGGCAACGCTGAAATGACATGCTACTCTGTGTTTGACTGTTACCGAAACTTTCCAGAAAGTTGCACTGCTCAAAAAGAAACAGACTCTGAGAAATCAGAATCAGCGTGTTGGCTTTCTTTTTTTTTTTCCCCTAAAGCCAGCCTGGAAGAATTTTTAGTACTCTATGCAACTTTCTGATAAAACACAAAACAATCAAAAAATTTTTTTCCTTAATACGTATAATGAAAACATCCTTTATCAACATAATGAAAACCCAAAGGCTGGATTTGTCTGGCTGTTTTATCAGGCCATCAGCACTTCAATAAAAATAAAAAATATATATATAGTTTATTTTTTCCCCCAAACAACAAGTGATTGTTTGTTTGCCTAACCGAACAAAAGCCGGGTCGCCGCAGTTGTCTGGCTGCTATGTAATTTTAGGCCCAAGGCTCAGCAGAGGCTGATTAACCAATCCATCTACCATATGTGCAAAAAGAGGTTGCCAGCCTCATTCTCCGCAGGGAAAATTGGCATCTATCTTGGTTCACATGGAGGCGTCTTTCCAGTCTGCAGCAGCAGCAGCAAGTCGGAACTACGAGGGCCCGAAACACCTTTTGCTTGTTTCATATTGAGCTATAAACGTACAATAGAAATGTATTATTTATAAGATAGCCATTTGCGCTGCGCTATTACACTAATGGTTGATTGTTTCCCATTTGGCTTCCAATAGTAGCGATTACATGCGAAGGTTTTCTAAAATCATTCGCCGCAGAAAGCGGAATTCTAGAGTTAAGTAGGTTACGTTGCCCATCAGCCTACACTACCGCACACAGTTACGAACACGTAAAAATATTAACAGGAATTTTCGGTAGGATAACCGTTGCCACCTCGCTTTCTTATTGAAATTAATTCCTGGGTTTGTGTTTTCACTTCAGCAAAAATCTGGCTGCCTGAGCCAGGAGATGGAAAAAAATCTGGGGCATTTTTAACTGTGAAAGTATTGTTGGCTACTAGTTTTCACATGCAATATTTATTTTACAGGGAATGAAAATTGGTCATCTATAATGCAAAATGTCTTAAATGGCTACATAGTTGTTTCAAGATGGCTCGTTCCAATTATTTGGAAAAAATCTACACGATTATTGGGAATTGCAGCTTCATTTATTTACCAGGAGTCATCGCTCCTAAAGAACAGGAAGTCACAAAGAAAACGGTGGAGGGCATCGCGTACACGCAAACCGTGGATCCCACCTTCCAGAAGTGAGCTTCATCTTTTTATTCAGTAAGCTGCACGGTGAGCTGTTATTCACACACGACATCATTAACATTAGGGATAGACAAAACTGCACGTGACAGACTTACCTCACCAACAACGGCCTGATTTTCTTCATCCTGAGTTTCTAAGAGATCAGCAAGGAAATAGTCACCATAGATTTCTTTCAGAGTTTCACTGTGGCACGTCAAGATTGGCAGGAGATCGTCATGATCTTCCAACCTAGGGAACAGAGGTTACGTAATGTCCTAAAGCTCTGCTATCCATAGGTCCCCGTTCCCTTATGTTGTGTTAGCATATTGACAAATATTAAAAACGTCCGAGCCAAAACTCCTAACCCTCAGCTGGGAGCCTCAACACCAGAGGAGAGACGGAGGCAACACAACCGACCTAAGAGCTCGATTGCCCACTGGAGATGCTCATCTTTCTCCAACAAAACACGAGGGTAGCCCACACCAAAATTCTCTTGCCTAAGGCAGCTGAGTTAGGCCAGATGAACCTGGGCTTTTGGGCTCATTTACAATATTTGTATTCAGTGAGTCCATCCAACCATCAGCTGGTTAAAGTTGGCAGAGATCTCAAACAGCTACACCAGGGCAATTTAGAAAATCAGTTCTTCAGAAAAGAAAGACAAAATAGTGCCTTCCTGTACGGGAGAAAGAGCGCTGAACACGGGTGAGATTACAGTTATCACGCACAGTGGTGCAGAGCCACCTGGCAGAAACGGAGCCACGGTGCCGCTGTAAGGTCAAGTTAATGCTCCACCGTTAAAACAGACCCAGGGGCCAAAGTGCAATTACTGCATCCCTCTGCCTACGCGGGAGCCCGCGGCATCAAGGCTGTAACCGCTTCCACTGTTCCCGTCTGTTCTCCATCCGGCCTGGGTAAACACTGTCTCTGTAAAAGCTGATTTCCAATCAGTCCAACTTTCACTTTGATACCCATATAGGTCCCACAGGGCACGGATTTTTATTTAAATAGACATAAACACCCTCTTTGCCATTAAATAACTTGGTTTTAATTCTTAACCAGGATCAACAAGTCTTAACAATAAATTTCAATGCTTTTACCAATGTACAGAAAGTGCAAGGAAGGAATTCAACAGATAAATGTGCTTGCAACCACAGCATGAAGGCCCACGGCTACGTAGCTCTAACACAGAGCTACTTTCAACGGGAAGATGAAAGCCCATTTCTTATCTATCTAGCTAAACACCGTAACAAGTAACAGCAGTCCAACGGACAATTCTATAACTGCAAAGGGAGCCAGAAATTCCGGCTGTGACGGACCCCGAGAAGGCATGACTTTCGCTACTAGAAGAAATCACTTTCTCCTCAATGCCATAAATAGGCTGCTACAAAACATGCTTTTGGTAATTTCAGCCTTCACGGACGCATGCAAGGAGAAGGACGAACCCTAAGGGAGAGCAGATTTAAACCGAGGGGAGTAGACAGTGCACTCCATCGAACGCTGTGACACAGCCGCGCTTCCCGCGAGGAACGGCGACCGCCACAGTTGGCTCTTTTGCAGCAGCAGCGGCTGCATCCTACAAGCACAGTACGCTCCCGTGACTAATTGCTGTAATATATTACAGTCTTCAGCGAGTCAGGGTGAGCCTGTCCTCTGCCCATGCTGTGAACTGCAGCGTGCAGCCTTCTCCTTGGCATAGGCATCTTCTTGGTTATAGCATTGATAACACTATTTAATCGTGCTTTGCTTTTGAGGCTCATTTTTTTCTATGTATAGCTGCGGCAGCCGATGAAAAAAAGCAGAAGGATCTCCTGCTGCTGGCTAGGAGTCTGCTGCCACGAGCTCCAGGAGTAGTCCTGGAAAAGCAACAGCACAGCAAAGCAAACTTTTCTAAACAAAGAGGGTCCGCGCTCCGTCACGGTGTTATCATATACACCTGCTCAGTAAGGAGACCCGTAGGGGTCCGTGCTAGGTCCTACCTACTGGATCAGTATCTATGATAAAAACAAAACTGTGGGTTTTAGGCTGTGACCATGAAGCAATGCAAGAAACCGTTTGGTTGCAAGGTCTCCAATGACCTCTAGTGGTAGAGGGCTCATATTTGTTCCCCAAGACACTGAATCAACTGCCGAAAAATCTTCAAAGGACCAAAGTCACATACTTTCAGCCCCTCGGAGGCTTCGTGGTCTGAAAACTCTTAGCTGTTATTAGAGTCTCTCCTTCATTACTTCATTACTTGGGAGAGATTAAACCCTCTGACAAGCATTTTTTTTTGCAAATCGTTGTAAGATCTGAGCGTACTGTATGTTGTACAACCTGCGGTTCCCCGGATAAAAGTTGCCCTAATGTAATATAATACCTTCCCTTAAATGTTTTTGGTTCTCTCGATCTCTCAGCCAGATGACAGAAAACAGGACTAATATAAATACATCATGTGACATTTTCCTGCATTTTTAATAAATATTTTTTAGGTTTTTTTAAATAGCGATCTACAAAATAAAACAAGGTAGAAATGAGATGTCATTACAACAGTACCTTAATCAGTGCTATGCTTTCTGCTGCAAAAGGCCATACACTTAGGCCTGGATAAAATCATAAAAAAAATTATTTGCATTTCTTTCATTTTTATGTTTTAGGTGCTAGGGCTTTGATGGTGGTAACAACTCTCTTTGACACTGTGTTTGCTCGCCAGTCAAGGCCCTCGCGATGCTTTACAGACTGCAAGCAAAGCACTGTTTGTTTCCTTTCTTCTTTCCCCAAACAGGGCAGTTGTGTAAGCCACATTAGTTCCCTTGCAAATGAATTTTTTTCAAGATACTGTTCAATTTCGAAGCGGTTTCATGTTTTGCTTCCTTGGTTGGTTACTGCGCCTTATTTGAATAACTATCAACAGCAGGACAGCCAGCCTAATACGTTTGGGTTTTGTCTTCCTCTCTGAATTTTAATTTGATTTCATTTGAATTTTTAAATTTGATTTGATTTCTTGGTTTTCACTATCCCACAAATAAAATGAATCAGGTACTAAGACAATTTTTTTTAATTCCCAGCTTAAAAAAAACAAAGGACCCCATGGTTCTTGAAAGATCTTAAATGGTTCTGTGGCCTCTGGAGGCCACACTATGAATCTGAGGCATGAAAGGAGGATAACATTTCTTAAGATTAATAACCCAAAGCCCTAAAAGTCTTGTAGCTCTGAGCAATCCTTCACAACATGACTATGACTTTATGTAGCTATCACTCCACACCACCGTTATTCTCTGCCTGGAATATCCTTTTCTAAATCTCCCTAAAATAAGATGTCAGTAGAGGAATATTTTAAAATAGTTCTCTTTTCTTTAAAAATTTTACATACTGTAGAAACAACAGCTATTTTATTCTATGCTCAAGACAGCTAAGCTGGAATGCTTATTAACACTTCCCTCAGTTTTAGGAAAAATGTTTCTTTGCTTCAGGCTCCTATTGCTCAAGTTTGTATGTATCTAAATTCTTGTACCTATAATTTGGATATCTTAGCTCTGTGTAGGCAGCAGTTCAGAAAAATAAAATTAACTGATTTAATTTCGGCTGTTTATAGTTTTCTGGATTTTGAAGAAGTCTTAATGTAAGGACAACTGGGCCAAAACCTGTGTTTCTAACTTCATCACAAACCCGGTCTGAGTTTCTAAGTACGGACAGACTTTGACACGTGACTGAAGGACAATTTAAGTGGTATCTCGATGATTTCTGCTGCTCCTACACGCCAGGATGAATGTGGCCTTCAGAGTAAGATTACCTTTCTACGAGGGACCAGTGACCCCTTTTATTCTGACGTTGTTTCTCTTTTTTTTTTTTATTTTCAGGCCATCTGTTTGAAAGCTCTCTTCTTACTCTTGTTACTCCCACTGCTCGGGAACAGCCTGCAGATAAGGCCTTGAACGTCCTTCCATGCCCGATCCAGTTGCATCGACCTCTTTTTGTTCAGGTCAAGCAAGCGGGTTGTTTGGGCGGGATGGACAGTACGGGAGAGCTGTCTGAGCTTGCAGCGAGTATCTGTTACATACAGTCCTACTAACAGCCTTTTTAGCAGAGCGGATAAATGTTTAACTTGTGACCTTTAGGATGTCCCAAGTCCCAGTACTATTCCATCTGCCAGGAGTTTTAAATTATTTAATTCCTTTTCTGAAGGGCAGTCGTGAGGTTCTTTCATACAGTTTTTAAGTTAAGAAAGTCAACTTGAGAATCCAACAGAGATGAATATCGTGACTGTCCACTCAAAACTGGGGACAGCTGT
This sequence comes from Apteryx mantelli, assembly GCF_036417845.1. Taxonomy (NCBI): domain Eukaryota; kingdom Metazoa; phylum Chordata; class Aves; order Apterygiformes; family Apterygidae; genus Apteryx; species Apteryx mantelli. The sequence continues at coordinate 2,279,845 of NC_089980.1, forward strand.
CAGTGGCGACAAATTTCCAAGCACCACACTTTTTCATTCTTTTTTCCAGTTTTAGCAAGAGTCTTCATTGCAATAAATTCTATGTAAGAAAAAATTACCACCTGAAAATATAACACAATATAAAGCTCTTATCTACAGCACTAATGCAAAAGCTTCAACTAAAATGAAGTTCCAAGAACAAAAGCTTCAACTAAAATGATGTTCCAAGAACAATGAAATCTTGTTAAAAGAATTCTAATAATTTTAATACTTTATATTTCAAATCAAAATGGTAGTCTTTCTCTTCTTCTCAGGCAACATCTCAAGGGAAGAACAGTAGCAAGGCTTTCTATCATCAGAACTTCACTACTTTAGCACAATCAATTAGTATAGCAAATTCGTTAATGCATTATGGAACCTCAAACAAGCCAAAGTAATTTAGGGGTAAAGGAATGGGACTGTACTGTAACTGAAATGTGTTGTTTTGCTGGGACAGATAACACGTGCACCACCTCCAAACTAAATGTTTTGCCAATATATTCGTCAATGCGATGCTTCATTATGCTGACGCTCCGAGTCCCTTAAACCATTCTGCTCTGCAACACACAGCGTTACGTGAGGCCACGGAGCGAGACGCCGACAGCAATTTTGCAGATTTGCAGTGTGCAGACAGACTGCTACACGTATGAAGAACTCACGACAGTCAACGGGGCTCCGCATGGGTGCAATCATCTCCCCGCGTACTACAAACTGTAGGAACAGGACTGTTTTTATTTCTGCAGTTCCCCCACCACCATAGGGTTGCTTTTTTTTTTTTTTAATAATAGCTTTTTAATATAAAAATTCAGCAAAATTCACAGACTGAGAGAAAAAGCACAATAAAGGCATTCCACAGAACCGCAAATTTGTGATCTTCTACATACCTGGTACAAAAAACAAGGATGACAAAATCTAAACATAATATACCAGCAAGAAACTTAAATATAAAAGCTCAGTGGACCGTGTTCTGGCACACTACAGATTTATTTCGCATTATAAAGGTCAGATAAAGAATAACTTCAGAAAATAATGGTTAAGCAAAGTATCAATTTACAGCATTTTTTTCCCCTGTAAGTAAAGGAAGAGGGAACAGAGATTACCCTAATCTCCTATCATTGACCCAGAACATGTTGCTAGGCAGGTGGCTGGGGACAGCTTTCACAGATAAGTCTCTAAAGGGTTTCCAGTGAATGTTACTATGGATGCCAATGAAGTACAAAGGTGAATACAGAGGAAAAGGACAGGCAAAGCATCTCCTGAAAATATAATTTAGCTGACTCAAAGAATCTATTGATAGACAATACTTTAGTATGAATTTTACATCGCCAGATCTGTGTGATTTAAAAGAAATAAGCAGTTTCCTGCTTAGTTTTCTAATTTGTTTTTTATTAAAGCAAATCATCGTTATTATTCATAACAAACCACAAAAGTCCCCGGCAAAATGGTATCTCTTCTGTGTAATACTGGAACAGTCTTCTTGACATTTCCAGTCATAGCAAAAATATCTTCTGTTGTTAATATCTACTGGCCATCAAAAGAATGCGATTCAAATTAAATAAAAACCAAACATAATGGGCAGAAGCAAGGGATATGGAAAACCTTTAACTCCGCAGGAATTAGTTTACTTACCGATAATTCCTCAGTATTAAGGTTCCTTAACATATAGACAGATGGTAGAAAATTAAAAGGAAATACTTTTTAAAAGCCTAAAAAGCGTAGATCAAGTTAGCACGCAAATGATTTTGTAACACACTGAAACATCCAGAGCTATAGCAGGACTGTGTAAAGTGGTCCAGGTCAGACCTCAGTCCTTACACTCAAAATGCTCAAAAACCAAGTCTCAGGATATCATAAACATTAACTGAAACTGATGGATAAAGAGCCCAATCCATCAATCTGTTTCAGGCTTGTCTGGTAAAATTAAATTGGTTAAAACATCTCTCTACGACAGACAGACTTCTGTCAGAATCCAGTCCAAGGCAGTGGCATCAGCTACCCCACGAACTAAGAAGAAGTGGATTTAGCAGGCAGAGAGACGTGCCTAATGTGGCATCAGCTTCCCTGTTAGCACTGGTCAGTACGGACCACGTATCAGTGTCATATGATGTAGGCACCCAGGATGCGCTTGTCCCTAAAATGGGGACCATGACAGACTTTATCCATTTCCGCTACGAGTACTAGAAACCTTTCTTTAGTCATACTTCTACTACATAAGCACATAGCAAGGCTTACGCTTAGAACAAACAAAAACAACTCCAGAATGAATCCGAATGAAAGAAAAATATTACCACATAAAATACATACACTCTTCCCAGCGTGAAGAGGACAAGCGAGTGAACCCAAATGTGATAGATACGCTCTGAATGCGCTACAGGGAAGCGTCGGCAGAGTAACGAGAGAGTGTATGGCCCAGCAATTTCCCCAGAAAAAAAAAATCAAGGGCCGAATAGGGCAGAAACTCTGCGTTTCTGGTTTACTGTACACAATGCTGGCACAAGCACAGAGAGCTGCGATTTGGCACAGGCAGCACAATCCAAACGGCAAGAAAAAACAGAGCGGTAAGAGTCGACGGGCAGCTAGGCGGCAGCAGGCAAGGCTGCTCGAGCGACTTGCATCTCTCTATCTGGTACGGGCTACGGGCAGCTAAGCGGCTAGACTCGGAATTATGTTTTTCTTTCTCGACTTTTTCAACGACATTTATGACTAAAATCCCCAAACAAGAACAAGGCTGTGTTAAATGGCACTTTGTATGGGCGTATTGTGAAAGAGTCTTTGTTCCAGACTGCACGCGTTGAAACAGATGACACACTGGAAGAAAAAGAAAAGCAGGTACAGTAGTACTAACGGCAACGTTACTGCTCCCCTGAAACACAGCGAGAGAGGATGTACGAAGTACTGACACTGAAAAACCCATAGGAAAGCAGAAGGGTTACTCTCCATGTCTGCACGACTGCTGGAACTAGGGATTCTCTACTATTACACAATTCCTCTAGATGATAAATCCTCCTCTTCAGACTTTGCTTAACTGGTCAGAATATGACATAACAAGAGAAATGAAAATTTAGTTGTAATATGCTCAAAAAGAGACCTGGAAACTATAGTAAAAAGCTCAAATGCATTGAGTAAAATATGCAGCAGGTGATTAAGCCAATAGATTTGCAGACTAAACATCACAGCTGAAAATTTGAATTATTTTTTATAAAAAAAATAGTTTTACAAAAAATACAGTTGATCTTGTGATGAAGTAGAATAAAGACAGCACAGTCATAAAACAACTATTTAATTAGGTTATCAAGGAAAAATGGCAGTTGAACTAAGATGCTGATGTGAAAAATCAAAAAAGAGAGTTTTTTTAATTGACCCGGACCTACTCACAGAAGTAGGAGAGACAGAACCGCATTACCTTGCTTTGCGAATGTACAGCTGGGGGCAATACTGATGCCTGTGGCACACAAGCAAAGTAAAGTTCGGATCCACTGTGGAACCTGGCATAGTCGTCATCTCTTCAAAGATATTTCCCAAGGCTGGGTCTGCGAATGACACAAATCTGTTAGGAGCGACAGAGGAATTGTATTATGCAAACTTTCAAATCATCAGCAGAACTGTCTGAGGAAAATGGAGTTTTGAATTTAAATCACAGATGGCATAATGCTCTAAGTCTTTTTAAGTTAAGCAATGAAGCTGAAACGGCAGTAGTATAAACGTGAAAGAATTGTTAATGGATTAACTTGTTAATGATTATTCAGTCAATTCTTTTAGCTCCTCCAAGTAACCAGTGTCTACTTCCTTAGGGCCTTGTAGGAACAAGAGGCGAGAGCCGAGTCAGCCTCCAGCATCCGAAACCTGAATGAGCTTCAAGGCAAGCAGAAATTGGCAGGAGCAAATCCCTATAGAAAAAGCAGCCTAATGACCAACACTGTAGGCCACTGGAGAATCTCTTTCTCTCTGTCAAGAGCTGTTATGCTGAAGGAAAGCTGAGATTTGTTGTTAGGGTAGTTTCAACAAACCCCCTTATTCAGTTATTCTTTTCCGTAGTTGACGTACCACTAGGAAGGCAGTTGTGTAACATGACCTGGAACCTAAGCTAGCTGGAAATCAACGTATGAGGAAAGGTTCCAGTTCACTTCAAGGCAAGCTCCAAGCAAAAATTAGCCATTAACCAGATGCTTGGTTTCATAGTCTGAATTCAGGACTGAATTTCCAAGTTACACACTGTTCTCTGAACAACGAAGCTAATAAAGACCCATCTCCTGATGCGCGTTCTCCATCTTTTGCACCTTGGCTAGTTTCTTATCTCCCGCACTCCTCCTCTCCCACTCCAGAGAGTCCTCTCCTCCCCCTGTAGCCACCTGGCTAAGCGAAAGAAAGTATGGGATGTATGGGTTCAGACGTACGGGTCTGACGACCGGAGGACAAGTGTGCGTCCGTACGCTGAGTGACCTGTTAGCCACCGCCCGCCAGAGTATGAGCACTGATTTCAATCCCCTCTCTCTGCTCAGCCACAACTGCACGAAACTTGCAGCAATTCATTTCTGAGATCTCCACTCCTCTGTTTAAATTTGCCTGGAAAAGTTATGAGTTCCAAGATTATACGAAACGGATAGATCGCTGAAGGGACTGCTGGAAGGAACCTGCAACCACATAAACCTCTTTCACAAGGGACGACCATTAAAGGGTATTTTAGGATTGAATTTTCTGCATGTTTAGAAAATGATGACTGTTCTTAGTATTTGAAAAAATAACATAGTGTATATTAATGATAATGAGATTTGAAATTGCTCTCATTATTTTAAGAATAAAATGATATTAAATTCTTACCTAAATTCTCATCAGCTGGTATGAAGAGAAGTACAAATTGCAGTTCTGGTACTACATTAAAAATTGTCCTGGACAAATAACATAATTATATTCAGTCTTCAATCACTACACACATTAGATACAACAGTAAATCTTTTAATGTAAGAAATTTACTCTCCAGTGTCTTTAATCTTCTTTCATAAATCCACATGGCTTAAAATTAAAACATTTTATTTGTCACAAATAGGATGATATGAAAATCATCTGGGCATTTTTGACTATTTTTTTCTACCCCATTTTTCTTTTTAATCTCCCAATGTTCAGATTTCATACTTCCTCCTTTTTATATCAGTTCCCCAGTGGAGAAAAAAATTAAAGATGCCAGATATCTGCTGGCAGATCTCTGACCTGGCATCTGGATGAGCTTGCTGGACATTACAAAGTAACTGTAAATTTGACAGCAACAGCACCAAATGCAATTTACTCTGTTTATGTAGGGATGTTGTGAGCTATACCAAATAACCTGAGCAACGCTTGTTTGACTAGTGAGCTAACGCAATGATGTATAGTGCTGTTTGTACTGTATAGTGTGTAGTCTCTCTACTATTTAATCTGTAGCTAACAAACTTCCAAAAGACCACATGTGAACAACCATATTCCAGCCACATCCACAGCTTTTTACGCTTTCTGCTCAGTCACGCGTTTCGATCTTTCTTTTGCCTAAATTTCCACTCCTAAAAAGCAATCTGCCTTGCAACTGCAGTACTGATATTTCTGTGGAAAATTATAGCAAAGATACAGCTAATGCTTAACGCTGTTTGGAAAATATACTCAGAACTGGGACAGTTTGGTTTCAAAGCCGAGAGTGCATATTTGATTAATACAGGGTTATGTTTTATTACCTTCTGAGACTGTTTAGATAGACAGCTAATTCTGGTCCAGTGTTTATCTTAGGCATTTTTAATTCCATAGCCTCCCCAATGATGGGAGGAAAGTGTACATGCTTCACTACAGAAAGTTACATATTAACTCACCTAACAATTTCTTGGGAACATCCAGCTGCATATTCTTCTCTCGCCACAAAAAGATGCAAGAACAACGTGTTCAAAGGCTGCAATACACAGAAAGAGAATCTAAACACCAGGCATACAGTATTTATTAAATCAATACAAATGTTAATATGCACATTTATTTCCAATTTATATAATCTGCATGCAAAATGAGTAGCTTCACATATGAGTAACTTGCTGCCTCCAAAGTGCCTGGGTAGATAAAGCTATGTGCATAAAGGCTCTTTAATATCATGATTTGTGCTTCTGTAATATTTTTGATAATTGATTTACACTCCAGCTGACTCTCGTTAGAGTACATTTTACACGCATCGCTGTTGTTTTTAGTTAACAATGTTAATTCAACATTAACAACATTTTAATTTAACAACAACTATTAACAACTAAATCTTAGCAACATTTAATTTAACATTTGGCTGGTGAAGAAAGACTTTTTTTTTTCTTTCCAGGTTAAAAAATGAGTCTCACATACTCCAAAAACCGTTTTCTTTAAAAGAAGGAAGAAAAATAACAAAAACTTAAGATTACATTATTAGGCACAATTACATCTCCAGTCAGAAACAGGGCATACTAAAAGACTCCAGTTAACCTGGAAAATCGGCTTTCCAGCAAAGGAATACCCTTGTACTGGAACAGTAACTGCTGTTAATTCAGCTGTTTTCTCTTGCATATTTACTCCAAGTGTCGAGGCAATGCAGGTCCATCTGTAGATGAGGTATTTCTATAAAAAGTATTTTAAATAGGAAAACTTCCGGTCTTCTGAATAGTTTAATCTTCAGTTAAATGTAATGGCTAGAGTCACCACTGAATTTTGGCAACTTTACAGCAAGAACGATTTTACTAGAGGTCTGCAGTAATGGAACAGCATAAAGACAACAGGCTGTCGTAATGAATAAACATCAAGAGCCATTTCTAAAATCAGACTTTTTATGTATTTTTGTAAAATGTGAAAGAGAAAGGAGGAGAAAAAAATAACGGTTTGTTCTTGAGGCCCAAGAGGAGGACCAGGAGGCAAGAATTTGACTTGTAACCAGTTCTGAATAGCGATGGTAACCAGACAATCCCGTAAAGCAGCTTCACTAATTAAATTCTGCCCAAGCCAATTCATAATTTAGACCCTTAAGCTATCTCTGAGCACTTCTGAGACGACTCTTGTCAACTACACTTTCAAGAAACTCTATTTTCAGAAAGGTCTCAATTCTGTTAAGCACCTCGGCACGGATTTAACTTGCAGTTAACTGACAATATCTCATGTAGTTATAACTCAGAATACGTTCAGTTGTTTTGCCAGTGCAGAAGCATAAAACATCTACTGAATGTTAGGTATGGATTTTAGAAAATAATCTATTTTAGAAAAGCAAGGGTTCTTCTGCTCCTTGTTAACATTCAGAAGGATCTTTCACTCCTGTTTACGAGCAGGAACTACTAACATGCTCAAGCTCTCTTTTTTTCTTTTTCTTTTTTTGTTTCTTTTTCTCTTTGCGTGCCCCTGCGCTCTGATGTCAGCTGCAGCTTTACTGCGAGAGATATTGTCAAGCACACAGCCTGAGGAAGAGCTTACACAACCGACAGCACAGCACGACCCAGCGCGGGCAGCTGCAGCTGCACAGTAAATGAAGTGGTTGTGCCTGCCATATGCCTGCACACAAAGTGCTGTCAAGTGACAAAGACAACAGATTATAAGAAAATAGCATGTTTTTTCTACGCTCGCTTTGGTTGTAATAATTTTCAGTTTCTTTTAGCAGCACATAACAGCATTTTCAAATGCAATTGCTGACTTGCCAGTTTTTCTGCAAGCCGTTGTTTAATATCATCAAGGACAACACTGGAAAACTGATGAACAAACTGTCTGGACGTAATTTCCATACAGCCAGTATATTATTTTGGCATATACTGCCTAGGGTTTGAGTGTTTATGGTTAGCATTTTCCATCTTTTTTCAACAGTCCTAGAGCCAGTTCCCAGATGGACTGAATGATGGGCAGCACGGGTGGGCTGAACTTCTAAGTGCTGGGCTCGAGGAAGGAAATCCATAAACCTGGCTGTGGAGCCCGTATGAAAACTGCCATCACGCAGAACGGAGGGCAGCAACCGCCACACCAGCGCCGGACAAGCTAGCTCCAGAACCGGGACACTCATGTCAGCAGTGTCCTCTGCCCAGCCTAACTCACCATCCTTCAAAGAGGGTTACACTCCCCGTCCCTTGTTCTTTCTCTGAACCCATTAAATTAGTATTCCATTCTATAAAATAGCAAGCCTTACTCCAAAAGGTGAGAAATGAGGATTTCAAGTCCCCTACAGTGAGAAGAACCTTAGAGCAAGGTCTCTTTCTCCTGGAAAAACGCTCTGTTGGATGACACCAGAGCTGGACAGCATTTTGAATGAAAAGTATTGGTGACAACTACGATTCACGCTGCTCTCAGTACTATCACGGTCCACTAGACGTGTTCCGAGCATGTCTAGCAAAGGACTCAACGTGCAGTTCCCGAATGGCCTCTGTCAGAATGGCAGATACCTTAAGTTACTTTAGTGGCAAAAGCACGAACTTCTGAGCAACTGAGAGTTTAGTGAGGAATCCGAGTGTCTAAATTCTACTTAAATTACATTTTAGATGCCTACGCCTATTTTTATATCTGAGCCTTAAGTGAAAACTCAACTAAAATTACACAATTTACTTACAGTGCATTTGTTGTTAATGTAGTTTTCATGTAAGAATGATTCCCAGTCAGACTGATCAGTGATATTCCAATTTGGATAGTCCAGAAACAAAGCATGGGCAATCGCCTCTTTCTTCTCATTGCAGAGCGTCACAGCAAGATTTGATTTTTCTCTGTTAAAACAATTTAAATGCAGAAGTTGAAGAAATTACATAAAAAAAAAGTGTAGGGGAGTTTTATACTTAGTAACCAGGATGTGTTCTAGAAATATTCAAAACGGATACAAAAACAGTCAGAAGGGTATAATGACATTAAAATAGCTGTTTGTAGTTCCCTTTCATCTGTCTTAGAGGCAGCCTGTGTGTGTCATATCCATTGAGTATGCCCACACTTCAAAATACTAACCCAGTAAACAATGCAAATATAAAATAAGTTCTGTAAACTATCAAGAAAAATATTTGCCATTTAAAAATATTAACAGTGAAATTATTGAGTTATAAAACAGCAGTACTCACACTATATAGTATCTTGCTAAATAAACATCTTCAAAAATGAGTTCGCTCTTAACAGGCTCTTATTTACTTTCAAGAAAATCTCTATATTATTGCTGAGACAGTCCTATTTTTGCTTTGTTTTGCATGGACTGAAAGCAAATCCTGCAGGGATGAAGGCTGAAACCTGACCTCAGAGTGCCCCTGGGTGGATTCCTAAGCAGTAGTCAGCCTGCGCACAACTCCCTTGTTAAAGCAAAGGTACCTCTAGGGACACAGTTTCCAAAGCACCTTGGAATAAAAGGTGAATACAAATGTAAATACTGCGTTTCACAACTGGGCTAAGTCAAAAGGCCTTGCACAAATAAAATGTCCTGAACCAAGAGGTACTATTCTGAGAGAACGTTGTAGACCCTCCTCCAATTTCAGATTTATCCTTTCATTCATAAACTCAAGCTGTACTCTTTCCACAAGCCTCTATCTTTCAGACCTAACATACAATACCTCTCACTGCAGCAGAGAGGCTGGAACAAATTTGCTGCCATAAATTCTAACTTTAAATACGGGTCTTCAGTTATTCTTCAAACAGGGTTCTTAATATGTAATACATAGATGTAAACACAAGTTACAAATTATGAGGCTTTTTGTTTGTGGATGGTTTTTTTTTGGTTTTGGTTTTTAACCAGATGTATCTATCTTGTTCTCCCAAGCTGACAGTTTCTGACAGAAGGGGAAAACGTTAAAGACAAGTCCCTCCCTTCCATATGCCTCACCTCTTAAAGTATACCTCTAACTCATGGAATCCTAGAATACCCCCACGAACCGTTTACACACTTGCACGATCTGTCCCTTTGCATCTTCCTTTGATGTCGCTACCTGTTTAAGATGCACCAAATAAAAAAGAATCTTCTTTGATTGTCTTTCACTGACGTCTCTCTAGAGGAGGAGAACCCTTTATAAAGCCAGTTTTATATTATTTTCTCCTTCTCTTCAAATTTTTCCCTTTTTTCCCCATCAATAAATTACCAGTTGGAAATGGGGAAAATAAAGATCACTAGATTTTAGACCCTCAGTCATCTCTCTCTCTCTGTTTTCAAGTTCTCCAGACTCTAATCTTGCACATGCATGTACTCAACTTAACTACCATGCATAGCAGCACCGAGCATATAATTCAGCCTGTCAGAACTGTAAAATTAATCACATTCAAAAGAGCTCAGAGGCTCAAGCCTCAATAAAACGTCATCACCTAAGTCCTAACTTGCTGTTAATACCTCAATTCCAAACACTTATTTATTTAGTGGATTCTGAAATGATAACAATTCAAATGATTTTTCTAACTCTCAATTACTACATATTTGGCATGCAAGAGTTAAAAGTTCCCTCTTCTTTGTGTTTTTCCTCATAATTCTATTTTTCCCCAATAGCTGGTATCTATTTGCCTTTAAGGACAAGTGCAAAAAAGCTTGAAATGACCCACTGGCATTTCACGCACTCCGTCTCTGTGGGTTATACATCACTGCACAGAAAAGAAAGTCTCCAGCGCTGCACATATTACAGCAGAAGGCTTCCACAACGACCTGCTTTTGCTAATGGCTTTGCCGTGCAAGAAGCTAGGATACAGATGTCCTAACACGGGGCATATTAAGTATCGCCGTGGTAGGGAAGTACAAAGGAAGAGGCACATTGAAACACACACTTTACAGCAGATGGAGAGAGCCTGTCTCCCAAGGCAGAACAAGAGAGGCGAAACCCCCTCCCGAACAACTCCTTTCCTTAAGGGGACACCGGCAGAGAAGGGGAATGTTTAGACACAAGCAAGGAAAGAGAACAGAAGGGTCACGGCCACACAGCGATCAAAACCGCTAATCCCCACCCCTCTATTGCAAATACTCTCCAGCTGACAAAAGGCTTCAATTAGATGAAGCAGACAGCAGACACTGGAATCCAATGGTTTCATCAGGTAATAAGCAGAAGTATTTCTTCTGAACTTTTATAAAAAGCAAGGTAGGACAGAGTCAAATCCTGTCCCCGGCTGCAGTGATCCGAGGTAGCGCAGTCGTGCACATTTGTAGCGGAAAAGGAGAGGGAAGCAGATTTTCTTTCCCTTTCGATGAATGGCATAAAAAGCCACTACGCTACACTGTGTCAAGGCTCATAACGTTCGTCTGCTCTTTCAAAGATAACACAATTTCTTGACGTTTCCTGCAAGAACAGAAATATAATATCCCTAAAGAGTTACTTACAAAAGGTATGTGACATTAATCCTTCCAAAAGTTGTTTTTGTAGAATTGCTGATGAGGTTGATAATATCAGGAACATCATGTGATTCTGTCCTTCTGGCACTGACCACTTCTGTGTTTCCTCTCGATGAAGTTATTGCAGTCATTTTATGGACTGTAACAAAGAGAAAGAAGACATTGCTGTTCTAGCAGATCCTGCAGCGATTCCTTGTTGAACGTAGTTACTTGAAATGGAATTTTTTAAAGCACTGGGAAGACTGCAAGGTAAGTGCCTAATTCCTGGAGGCCTCTGCACGTGTACACAACTACTCCCTGCATATAGATACAGCGCACACGTGTGGAAATACAGCAGGCGCTCATACCTACTGTATGTATTCCGCATGCTACACAGAAGTGTTTTTAATGGACTACAAACTGCTTTTGCGTCTATTTTTTTATTTAAAGGCATTCACATGCTACTTATCAGAACAGTACTCATTGTTAGTCATTTCAAATTCTTAAGAGCTTTCAGTCTAGAGGGTTGGCAGGACCAGCTCAAGCGATCAGAATAATAACGACGTAATAACGTTAAACAGCAACCTCAAACGAGTTAAGCGCATTTTGTCCAAAACAGCTCCTCAAGCTTCTTTTTTAAATCAACACTGATGTTTAAACTTCAGAAGGAATTGAAAGCTCTATAGCTTCCCTGCCCAGAAGGAAAATATTTGTGTGGTTCCACATTTGCATAGTTTGTCAGGTCCCAAGTGATTTATTAAGACGTCTAACAATTTTGGAACATAGAGGGCAACAGGCAGTGAGCCAATCTGTGACTATCAACTAACAGTTCACTTATCTTTCAGCTGTGTTGCCACCCATTATTGTATGGACACACTATACCCTGTTGTAACGGAAATAAAAATTAGGCAGGTAAAAATATAGAAATGGACCAAACACAGTCATTTACTGCAATTTCTTAAATATATGTGTGTAAAACACTGCATTGCTAATCCAAAAAAAGAAAAAGTCAATATTGCCAACGCATCTAGACTAGCAGAACTCTTTTACCAATCTACCAAATACAACAGCCATTCCAACATCAGCTCCAAACCCAGATACGATGCCAATCACCCAATTGTGCTCCCCAGATCCCAACCAAAATGAGATAATGAAGGAAATCCTGAATCTTTTACCTTTTAAATACAAAGTCACGTGTACAGCTACATCTTTCATACACAGTCAAGAGATTATTGTATGTAATACCACTGGTCCCAGTCATGCAAATTTGTGTTTGCAAAAAGGCCCTGGCACTGACCTGAGGCAAAACGTCTTCAGCAGGTTTTAACGCACGGGCTTAGTGGACAGAATTGTTATGCAGAACGAATCCAGTTTTGGTTTGCATACCTAGGAATGCACAACTACCATTCTTGTAGTGAGCAGAGAGATGAATCTCATGAGTTTTCCCTCTAATGACTAGAAGGGAAATTTCTGTCTTCCAGATGTCTGGCGAGCGAGAGATTTTCTCTACGTACATAAGCATCATACATGTCCACCGGTTTTAACCCCTGTACAGAGATAGCTACGGCCACTGCCCTACCCCTGCCTCATTCATCCGGCTAGGCTTGAACGTACGTACTTAATATGGAGTACGACAACAACATCTACAAAAATAGAAAAACCCACTAGCTTTTATAGGCAATTTCTCTGATGTTTTAAGTTGTAAGACACGTATATTCTTTCTAGTGCAGTGGAAGCGATTATACTAAGGCTAAGTGAAGGATGGTTCCTAAAATGAGCAGACAAAATGTCCACATACTTCACTTATGCATTTAACTAAGTAACTTTAAACTACGAGACTACTAAAATAATAGGTTAATTTTTATTAATTTCATCTCCACAAATCAAAAAAACCAGGAATTTTTAAATGTTGTCAGCAAGTTTGACTTCAGCATTAAGATTACTGCAGCTGAGGAATGTGCAGTTTGCCAAATTTCCATATTTAGTTGTTTAGCTTCATGCACTGAAAAATACCAGCCCGCCTCCCCTCAAACACTAGTGCAACTATGACTGACAGAAAGTAACGTTTATACACTAAAAATGTACTGTTTTCATAAAAACAAAATGTACTGTTCCTGTCATAACTGCCGTGGCTATATTAGGAGAACAGCACATGACAGCTAAGAAAATTGGCAAAGCAAGCAGATAAGGAGCTGTTCCTTTTCTGAGCCAGTTCGTAGAACAATTTCCTCTCTAGCTCGTTAATTAATTAATTAATCTGCAGCGGCAGGCGGAATCCAGACCAACCCGAGCCCGACCTCGCTCACGCCAGCGGCCCCCAGGGGGCGCCGCGCCCCGCCGCCAGGAGCATGCCGGGAGCCAGGGCGCGCAGGGGGCGCTGGGAAATGTAGTTCGGGGCTCGGGGTCGGGGGGGGGGGGAGGTTGCCGCGCCTCCCGCCGCCGCGCCGTGCGCTCACCTTCCCCCGGCTGCGACGCGGAGGTTCCCCGCTTCGCGGCGCTCCCAGCGCGGCAAGGCGGGGGGGCTGGGGGCCGGCGGAGAGAGAAACGAGCGCACGCTGTCCTCGCCGGTGGGGGCTTCTCTCTCTCTCTCTCTCTCTCTCTCTCTCTCTCGTGCGCGCGCGGAGCCGCCGTTTAGACGCGACGCCGCCGTTGCCGCGGCAACGGCGCTGCGTGAGGTCAGAGGGTAACGGGGGCCCCGGCTGGGGCCGGCGCGGAGAGGCGGCAAGATGGCGTCTACGGCGGCCGGGAAGCAGCGGATTCCGAAAGTGGCGAAGGTTCGACGGGGCGCCCGGCCCCGCGGCGGCGGCGGGGGGGGAAGGAGGGAGGGAGTCGTCCCAAACCGGGGTCGGGGCTGGGCCGCGGCGGCGCCCGGCAGCCGCCTGACCGGGCAGGGGCGGCCTCGAGGGCCGGGCTCCGAGCGCTCCCCCCTCACGAGAGGGTCGGTAACGATCCCCGTCTTCTCCGCGGCGGAACCGCGCCGGGCTCGCGGCTTTAGGAAGTCGTCCCCCCCTTTTTTTTGGCGCTGCGGGCAGAAGCAGCACGGATTTGGGCTGATAAACCCAATAAGACGCTTTTCTCTCTCAGCTTGGCCCCCTATCCCGCTTTGGTGAGCACTGAACGCGCTGAGTCCCTGCTGGACTAAATTGCTCACGATGGGATGCTTCAGTTTTGTCGTTAACGTGGAAAATTTTAAATGAACCCCCCCCCCTTTACTTTACAGGTGAAAAATAAAGCACCTGCAGAAGTTCAGATCACAGCAGAGCAGCTTTTAAGAGAAGCAAAAGAGAGGGAGCTTGAACTTCTTCCACCGCCTCCTCAGCAGAAGATCACAGATGAGGAGGAGCTAAATGACTATAAACTTCGGAAAAGGAAGGTAAAGGCAACCCCCCCCCCCCCAGTATTGCTGCTCATATAAAACACTAAAATTTTAATATTTCTTAATTTAAGCAAGATGTGTTTCACATTACTAGTGCACTTTTCAGGTTAATAGCAATTATTAAAAATCCAAACATTTTCAATAGAAAATTGGATACTTTCATGCAGAAATTCTAAGTTGTAAACATGCTGTCTAACATAAAATTTGGCAGTACATAACACATTGAACACAATCACATATATGTTGAGAACATTGCAAGGCTTGCATGGTTTATAAGGAGTTTTTTCATTGTTCCCAGTATCTTTCCAGGCAGTATGACATAACATTAGCTAACTTTACACTAATGCTGCTATTTTGCCCCCAACTGTATAGTAGAAAATAAGAGTATGGGTTTCCAACTGATATTCCTGTTCCATATGATGTTATTATTGGGCAGACTTTAGAATATAACTGTCTACATTAATCATGGTTATGTTTTGATGATTGCCTTCAAACTTAGCCATTTTGCTTGTGAGACTTTAGGTATAAACTTTTCTTCTTTATTTAAAAAGAGAACTCCTTTGCTTGTGCAAACTTGCGTGCTGTTTTGATCTGCTTTCTGCTTTGACAGTTCCTGTCCTGGATCAAAAGAAAGCAAAGGCCAAGTATATCACTAACAGTGAACTTTAAATGTTTTCAACTAGACTAACTCAGTTATTTTTTAGATACAGCCAATGTCTAAAGATAGAACCAATATCTAGAGATAAATTAGGAACATCATTTGCTGAAGCATATGTGTATATTCAGAACTGGTGACTGTTCTAGCACAAGCAGATGGCACTTGTGTACTCAGCCCTTAGTGGGTGTCCATTTGCGCTCTTACAATCATGTTTAGGACTCCTAATGAAGATTTAGAGCTTTACAGTGCCGGATGGTGATGCTGTTATCTCACTCAGGCACGTACAGGGCAACTGGAGTTAGATGATCAACATCACGGCACTGCAAAAACAGGTTTTGATGTTACATTTTTCTCATCCCTTGTTTGAAGAGCCATAACAAAACACCACATGTTAATTGTGTGTGTTAAACCATGTTTAGCCACATGTTAAATACCAATAGCAGTGATCCTGACAGTAGTCTACAACACACTGAAGAGGCCCTCACCATTGCATTTCATGAGCTGTGAAATTTGTCTAGCACATTTGACACCAGAATATTAAATCAAGAGAATAATCATAATGCACCTTGCTTTTTTTAGGGGGAAAAAAAAGCGCGCGAGAGCGCAATGATACAAACAGATCGAAGCGAACAAACTCTTGCTGACACATCCAAGTATATTCAGTGTTGTCTGCAATGACTGGATTCTGTATGTCCAGTTAATGTTGCTATTGAAATAGCTAACCAGGAGATTGAGGGTGAAAAAGGAAAAGATTTGAGTGCTGTGTGTTATTATTCTCTCAGTATTTTATGTATTAAGTTGCAGGAATTTGAGTTTAGTCCTCATCTATATACTGATCTCTGCTTCTAGCTGCTCTGTTACGCAATTTTTAGAAAATATTTTATTGAGTATGACTTGTTTCAACATCTGCATAGATGTAATATTTGGAATGTAGTCCAGTTACAATAATATTCTGTAAGCTGTTTATAACAAGATCATTCTGCACAGAGGAATTTCCTACTTACAGAAATAATTTTCTCCTCAGACTTTTGAAGATAACATAAGAAAAAACAGAACTGTTATCAGTAACTGGATAAAGTACGCACAATGGGAGGAGAGCTTAAAAGAAATACAAAGGTAATTATGCTATAGCTGCAGGCATCTCTTTTTAAACCTTTTTAGACACATGCTGACAAATACCATCAAAGTCTTGGGGGCACATTATGTTCTCAACATACTTCAACCATGTCTCTTTACTTTCCAGAGCTCGTTCCATTTACGAACGTGCTTTAGATGTAGACTACAGAAATGTCACTCTCTGGCTGAAATATGCGGAAATGGAAATGAAGAACCGCCAGGTTAATCATGCCCGAAACATTTGGGATCGAGCCATTACTACCCTCCCCAGGGTCAACCAGTTCTGGTATGTTTTCAGAGAGTACAGCATTGCTTTTACTCTCAAAGAGTATGTGTCATTTTTCTATTTAGGCATCATGCAAAAGTGCACTGTGTTCTCTGTTTCTGCAGTTCTTCCGGTTAATCCCCCAAAATGGAAAGGCTTAAGTTTTGGAAAGTTTTTGTACTTTTCAAGTGGTTAACAGTAGTGGGAGAAGGATGTTTGTGTGTCTGCATGCTGCCAATCACAACAGTATCTATAGGCACTTCTGGAGTGCAAGTGGTGAATAGGTGGCGAAATCTCAGTAACGTTCTTACTGAACACTCAAGAAATCATTGTACTTTTAAGTATTTACTAAATGATTGTAAACACTTGATCTTGTTTCCTAAGGTACAAGTATACTTACATGGAAGAGATGTTGGGGAATGTTGCTGGATCACGTCAGGTGTTTGAACGTTGGATGGAGTGGCAACCAGAGGAGCAAGCTTGGCATTCCTATATTAACTTTGAGCTGAGATACAAGGAGGTGGACAGGGCACGTACCATTTATGAGAGATATATCCTTTCTAGCGCATTGTGATTCCTACCCAGGTTTGGGCTTGGATTCTTCCTCTCTTTTATTTAACGGTACTCACGTTTCCAGTTTCTTTGCAGTCATAATTTGTTTCAAATTTCCTTCTTCTTCATGACCCTTGCCTGATTTTTTTTTTTTTTTTTTCCCCCCACACCTCCTTTTTTTCCTCCTCTCCTTAAGTTCTCCGGACTGAACATGAAGCCTTTGCCTGCTCAGAACTCAGAAGAGTCTTCTTCCTAGGTGTATCACTTGCATATATCATCTTTGGGTGGTGGTTTGTAGTCCGTGACCCTGTAGTCCCTGGGAGGAATGGAATTTGAAATGTCCAATTCAACTGTTACCGTTTCTTTAACATAACTCTACTTGTTATTGTTCATCCTGATGTTAAAAACTGGATCAAGTATGCCCGCTTTGAAGAGAAGCACAGTTACTTTGCTCACGCAAGGAAAGTATATGAGAGGGCAGTGGAGTTCTTTGGAGAAGAGCATATGGATGAGCATTTGTACGTGGCTTTTGCAAAATTTGAGGAGAACCAGAAAGAAGTAAGACCTTCTTGATTATACACGGGATTAATACTAACCACTCCCACAAGATTTCTTCTCAAATATCAAACTCAAGGGCATTTAACATTACTTCAAAACTTGTGTTTCTTCAGCACCTTATGAGGTCTTGTTATTGTAGTCTGAGTTCAGGAGACAATTTTTTGCCTACTTTTTATTTGCCATTTGGTGACATTGAGGAAATATCTTTTAAGAAAGATAGGCACCAAATCTGTCCTAGTGCCATGGGATCTAATACAGATCCTCAGATTTCTAAGTTTCTATGAGATGGTGGGTCGATTATCTACATGATAAAAATGCTGAAATAGCCATGTTTTTCCCAGATGCCAGCTTGAAAGTACCCAGGACATTAAGCAATTGAAAACATTCTGTAAAGGGGAAGGAAAAACCCCACGCCACAGCCTCTTAAAACTATTCTAAGCATCCCAAACCTGTAAATGAGTAAGCGAGATGGTGATACCTGTTACAGAATCAGTTTTTTCAAGTCATACTCTTCAGGGAGATCCGTTAGTCATGTCCTAAAACACTTGTTTACATTAAATTTTGTCAAAAGCTGACTGAGAAATTAAAGCACAGATTTTGGGGGAGGAGAGAGAAGTTGTTTTGTAAATCTAATTCAAGTGATATTTAATATTTTCAGTTTGAAAGAGTAAGGGTGATCTACAAATATGCCTTGGATAGAATTCCAAAACAGGAAGCCCAAAATCTCTTCAAGAATTACACCATCTTTGAGAAGAAGTTTGGGGACAGAAGGGGAATTGAAGACATTATTGTCAGCAAGAGGAGATTCCAGTATGAAGAGGAAGTAAAGGTATGTATTGTAAACATCCTCTGGGCTCATCACACACACAGGTGCTGCTTAAGCTACTCGAGCACCTTGTGATACAAAGGCTAACTAATTTTACGTTACCCTCGATGCTCAAGGCAAAAAATCCCTAATCCCCTCCATTCTTTTTAGAGGCAGAACTCAATCTATAGAGGAGAGAACGGTACCTAACTTGCCTTCACTGCTTTTTTCTTTCTGCAGTCTAAATAGATTGTGGCTCCAAAATTTTTGATTGCACTGAGACCTCAGTATTCTTTGCAGTCATCTTAGGGGGACGTGCAGTTTAGCTGGTAATTTATTTCACTTTTGTTACGTAGTAACTTTTACAGGAGTCCTTGTCTGTGTATAAATACCTTTTGGTGAGGAAGTAAGTGTGCCATACCTGCCTACTATTCACTGAATTGCTGAATACTGCAGATTTTCATCATTTCCCCTTACCCTCTCACTGTTTGGTTTGTTTGTCTTCACTCAAAGAATCTTTGTAGATAAAATAAAAACAAATAAATTACAACCCACCCCCTCAAAAGCCTTAAGTATGCCTGAGACTGACAGTTTTCATTAATATTTCAGTAGCCATTTTTAAAGGAGAAACTGAATAAAAGCTGTATGTAAAGGAACAGGATTTTTTTTACTTAAAAGTTACTGAAGTTTCTTTCCCATTTCTTTGCTCCCATGTTTCTGTAAGGCGAATCCACATAATTATGACGCGTGGTTTGACTACTTGAGGTTAGTTGAAAGCGATGCAGATGCCGACACTGTCCGAGAAGTGTATGAAAGAGCCATTGCCAATGTTCCCCCGATTCAAGAGAAGAGACACTGGAAGAGATACATCTATCTTTGGATCAATTATGCATTATATGAAGAGCTGGAGGCAAAGGCAAGTAGTAAGAACTCGGGGTTTTTTCTTTCCTTTCCAGATACTTTCCTTACAGTAAGTAGCTACAGATATTTTCATTTTAATAAGAAAATGGGGAGCTAAACATCTTATATCTTGTGTTGTGTAATCAGCTACAGGATTTGCTACTTAAGAGGTCTTTTTCCATTCATTTGTGTGTAGCATCCCCTCCCTTGCTTGGGGAGGGAAAAGAGTATCTCCCTTTCACACGAAGTCATCCAGAAATATGCTGATCAATAAAAACAGAAGTAGGTCTTCCTAGCTCTGTTTGAATGACCTGTTCCAGGCTGTGGTCTGAACTTGTGAAACAATTTGGTCTTGAACAAAAGAATTTATGAAGTTGTTCTGTGAAGCAGCCAGAAATTCTGAGGTTGCGTAGGTATTTCTTCTCTGTGTTTGTTATCAATCATTTCATGTTCCAGCTGCTCTTTATTTCGTAGCTGTTCAGAGTCCGTTAAAGGAAAAAAATTTTTTTTCCCCCAAAAGAGTTTTTTAGGAGGGCCACTCCTAGTTTTGTTGTCTAAATCTTAGTGTTAAATTTTGTTTTGAAAAGATGACTCTTACTGACTCTTAGAAGTTACCATCTTTGAATTATGCACAGAAATAAGTAAGCATATATATATTTAAGAACACAGGATTCTAAACAACTGGACTTAAACGTACTCTAGTATTGTTCTGGAGTTTGGCAACTATTGCCTCATTCAAAACCCAATGTAATCTCAGCAGTGAATGAAGTATTTAATCTTGCCTGTTTTTACAGGATCCAGAACGAACCAGGCAGGTGTATCAGGCATGTGTTGAGCTCATTCCACACAAGAAGGTAAGGCTTCTCTAATAGTTTGTCTCAAGTCTGGGATTAAAATCCCCAAGACCAAGATCCTTGAGCTTTCTTTCCCCACTCCCACCACTTCCTAGCCCTGAAGCCACTGGGATTATCCACAGTCAGCTGCAGTGATGAGAACAAGGTTCAGGTGTGTACACCCTTCCAAACAACTACTGGCACATTCATGAAGCTCCTGCTCAGGAACAAGGGAGGTATTTATCCAAAATTTTAAGCGGACTCCCTTCCAGTAGCATTAATTTCTTCTTCCAAAATTGACAACGTTTTCCTCAGTTAAGGTGTTAGATGGCTGCAAATTGCATCATCGGGGGAAACAGCAGGCCACGCACTGATGTTCTGTTGCCTAGGACAGACATGATGCAAGGGTATTTTCAGTATTTTCAAGTTACCCAATTTGCTTTAAAAAGCTGAAATAGCATGAAGTCAGAGGATAGCTTAGTACCATTAAGCAGCAGGGGAGAACTTTGTTATCTCTTTTTTTTCCCCTTGTTTGTTTTCCTCCTCAGGTTGATCTTTTCGTAGCCGTTCTCAGCCTACGGGCTCACAGCCGCTGCAGAATATCTAGTGTTCCGTTTTGCAGGGGGCTGCTGCCTTTAATAGCTACTGTTTTTACTTGGTTGCATGGTCCCAGCTGAGGAAGGGGCATTTGGTGAACATCTTCAGGGTTACACCTCTTCGAGACTGACTTTCTCTTTTTTGTCAGTGAGCTTTAATTAATCTTGCCACATGGCCCAACCCTTAAAACAGTCAACCAGCTTTGCCTTGGAATGCCACAAAATCTTAGGCAATATATATTTCCTTTTCTAATGTGATGTTAATCATGTCATCTGCATACCAGATGTGTGGATTAGGTAATCTGTAATCGTTAAGAATTGATTAACTATTAATTGATTTAGTGGTAAACTAACCATCGTCTTTGCTTGAGAAAACTTCCTGTGCTGGCCATTTTCACTTTTATCCGTGGTGGAGAAAATTGTCCTTTCTTAGAAAGGTTGTTTGGGGTTATGAACTCCCAGCTTTTCAGCAGGAAAACACTGAGGTAAAATGCAACAAACTGAGGTAGCAGTAACATTTCTTTGTGTAGTCTATGTGATGTTTTTTAAAGAACATATGCAGCATCATTTATTAAGCTTCCAACTCAGGCATCGCGTTTTTTTTTTTCTTTTAGTTTACATTTGCCAAAATATGGCTACTGTATGCGCAATTTGAAATACGACAGAAAAATCTGCCACTTGCCAGAAGAGCTTTGGTAAGTAAAAGAAGGGCTTAATTCCATAATTGCCTTAACTAACTAATAACAGCAAGGGAATGGCATTAAAAGATCTTAAATTGTCCTTTATAAATTGCTGGTTTATCCATTTAAATAAAGCATCCTGGAAATCTGCAGGGACCACTATTTACTGTCATGTATGGTTTAAAAAGAAGCATAGCTTGAAATGCGGTGAATTAGCTGCTGGCTGAAATGAATGCAGCTTTCTCATTTCAGCAGGCAAAACACTCATCTGAACAGCAACAGTACCCAAATCAGCTTAGTGCACTTGTAAATTTTTAGCTGCTGCTGATTTGTTTAAATGATGCCTGCGCTAAAAATAGCTTTTTAACAAACACTTTAAAATCGGTAGTTCTTGACTCTGAGAAATTGAGATTTACACAATGGAGTGTTTGAGTCCCAGCTGGCAGATTGCTAACAGAAGCAATCACAGGGGCTTTGGACAGGCTTAAGAGAGTGAACTGAACTCCGGTACTGAATTCGCTATCATGTCAGAAAATAAGGGAATACGTTTTGGCAGAAAAACCTTCTGGAATGTAAAATGTTCCTTTCGGATATTTTAAATAAGCTGGGTGACAGCATGAAGCATTTGGAGAGAAAGCCAGTATTGGTAACAGTTGAGGTGGTTTGACGCTAAAGAGAAAAATTGGTGGGGTTTCCATTTTATCTGTGGCACAGCGGTGACGGGGCATAAACACGAATGGCCTCCTGTAGCTGACACTGGACCATGTTTGCCCCCTAATGTGCTAGTAAAGCTTTGTGTGGTGAGCTGGACTCCTGCCCTTGACCAGAAAAAAGAAGCAGAGGGATTACGTCCACTGTGAGATTGTTAATGCCTCCCTGCAGGAGAACACAACCATCTGTCCTTAAGCGTGCTGCTGTTCAGACTTGGCTTAAGATACCACGGCTAAACATTAGCATATTCACGGATCATCACCCTGCCTCTACCCTTCATTTTTAGGGGTAAATGACTTAGTGGATTCTGGAAAGGCTGCTTTGGTCTGTCTGGAAGTCTAGTTTCCTCGATTTCTTTGAGGCTTCTCTTTTTGGTAGTCCTTTTTCCTTCTGTTATTTCTTTGACGGACCTGTTTTTAGTATGTCACACCATATTTTGGAAACCAGATTTTGATACAGCCATAATCTTTCTTTGGACTGGACCTAGATTTGGCAAGCAGTTCCCTTCTTTCCCAGTGAATTGACTTTGAACCACGTTTCTGTCCTGAGGTGAGGGTATCTGGGTCCCACACTGTCACTGTGCAGAAGAGGAGGTCCAGCGCCTTTTGCTGAAATGCTCATCAGTATGCGGACAGCATGCTGCTCTATTTTCACTGGCTGCACATGTTGTGTGGGTTCTTTGCTTTCCTACGGTTTGAGAGGAACTGGAATTGGGATGACAGGAGATCAGGCGGAGCCTACACTACTTCAGAAAATAGTAATGGGGGCGAACCAAGCATATTTTGAAATAGAGAAGACAACTGTGGAGCTAGAGAGACCCATAATGGTGACCAAATCGATGTTCCCAAATAGTGGTTTCCTCCATTTAGTAAGTACTGAGGTAGGCAATGTGTAGGAAAGTTGTGTGGGAGAATCACAGTAAAGAAGTTTGATTTTTGAATTAATTGCTCAAATCAGCTTGAAGGAAGAGAGAGGCTCCAGTGCTTAACAATACTTGCCTACAGAAGCGTTTCAAAGAGTGAAGCTCGCTGCAGGCTTGTAGGTGTACCTGTCTCAGGTGCACCCCTTCTTAACTCTTCAAAAAGATTCCCAGAATAAGAATCAGAAACTGCTTTCTCACAGCTTGGCACCAAAATATTTTTTTAAACATATTTATCTATCTATCCACTATTGTAAGTCAGCAGGCAGGGAGTGTGGACAATTCTCTGTGCAATGGTAAATAGCAGTGGTGGGCCAGGAGCCAGTTTCTCTTGATATAATTTGTAATATAAGATACTCAGGAACTGCTTACTGTGCTTTCTTCAGCTTTTGACTCAAGATGAAATGTTTATTTGATGAGTCAGGGTTTCAACTGATAATCCATGGGGAATCCCTATTACTTAAAAGCATCAAACAAGTTTAGAAGGTTTTCTGTTTTCAGAGTTTCCATTGATAGCTTATGGATGCACACTCACTTTGTAAACACTGATTGTATTTCATACTGGTCCTGGTCAGCCTGAGAAACTGCTCAAAATTGAATTTTAGTTCAAATACTGAACAGTAAAAGATTGTTCAGAAAATAGGGTGGTTTTTTTTTTTGCAAGACCTCTGAGTGTTTTTTGTGTCGTTGTTGTTCTTGTTTTTTAAACAGGGGACATCCATAGGGAAATGTCCAAAAAACAAACTCTTTAAAGGTTATATTGAATTGGAATTACAATTGCGAGAATTTGATCGCTGCCGAAAGCTGTATGAAAAATTCCTGGAGTTTGCACCAGAAAACTGCACATCATGGATTAAATTTGCTGAATTAGAGACCATTCTCGGTGATATCGACAGAGCCCGTGCGATATATGAGCTGGCTATTGGCCAGCCCCGGTTAGACATGCCAGAGGTAAGGGGGTAGATGAACTCGGAGGTAGTGAAATTTGAAGGCATTTATTACCCAGTGTGGCTGATTAAAATACAGATAATCTATCAGTTTGAACAGAAATGCTTATCCTAGTGGCTTAGTCTGCTTCTCATCTATTTAGCATGTTTCTTGACAGGTTACTTGGGGCTATAAAATCCATGATGAAACACAGAGGGAGAAACATGCTTACAGTAATATTTTTCTATCCCTAAACAGCCAGTTCTTGACTGGATTATGTGCACAAGCTTTGATATTACTTAGCCTTAATTCCAGGTAGTACGGTCAATTAATACTCACAGAGCTCTGAAATGTAGTTCTACAAATTTCCTGTTTACCCATGCTCCTCCTTTTAGAAAAAGGAAAAAAAATTGTTTTCATTATCTCAGTATTAGATACAGGGTTGTCTGAAGATGCTGTGAACATAAGCAGACACTTCTCTTTTACAGGTGCTTTGGAAATCCTATATTGACTTTGAAATTGAGCAAGAAGAGTATGAGAAAACAAGAAACCTTTACCGCAGATTACTTCAGCGGACGCAGCATGTTAAAGTAGGTACACGTACGCAGAACACGGATTTGGTCTTGATTATGGTCCATGCTGGAGGGAGAGCCTTGACTGCTTTGGTTTTGTGGCTTTTTCAGATCAGCTGTGAACCTAAGTTCCCAGTGCTGTGCCACGGCCTGTGCCATGAAAATGTGAAAAAAAACCCTCAATGATGTTTAACAGCAGCTATTCTTCCTATATGAAGGAGAGCTTTGCAAAAGTTTTCCAAAGCAGCCTTTTTCCTACTGAGCAGCTTTGGAATTTTAATTACAAAAACACTGGGGGAGGGAAAAAAAATCACAACTAATTTTTCCTTGCGATATAGTTTGGTGCTCTAGTTTGACTAAATTCAAACAAATTTATCATGACTCAAAACAACTACAATAAATTTGTCCAAGTGTCTTACATGAAGGTTAGGGTTATCTACTTATTAAAAAACAAAACAAAACATCCTTGGTTTTCATTTGCTTTCACCACAGGTATGGATCAGTTTTGCGCAGTTTGAGCTTTCTGCAGGGAAGGAGGAGAGTTTGCCAAGATGCCGGCAAGTTTACGAAGAGGCTAATAAGGCAATGCGAAACTGTGAGGAGAAAGAGGAGAGAGTCATGCTTCTGGAATCCTGGAGAAGCTTTGAACAGGAGTTTGGAACTGATACCACTAAAGAGAGGATAGATAAACTTATGCCTGAAAAAATAAAGAAGAGAAGAAAACTTCAGGCTGAAGATGGGGTAAGAATAAAAATTATGCAAGTAACTATCTTGAATTCTTGGTGGCTTTATGCTGTTATCTCAGACACAAACCAGGTTCAGCTGGGATGGATGCTGTAACTGTGTAGGAATTTTACTGCAGTAGCTGAAGCAAAGCACTGGCCTGAAACAGATGCTGCTGAGCTCCTTGCTCTTCAGCATGTCCAGGTGGGAGATTGAGTCAAGTCAAAACACTCATACCAAATTAGTTTTACTTCAACCTGCTATGGTAAACATCTCAAAATAGCTTCAGGTAGTACTGTACATCTGTAGTATCTGTTTCTCAGCTTTGTTGGGAAAAGTACAGTCCACCAGATCTACCTCCTCTGCTCATTATCCATAGTAGAAGTAGTACTGTCTCCAGCTAGTTGGTTTTAGCTGTTGTGGTAGTTTAACAAACACTGATTTTAATTTCATCTTATTGTTATGCTCATTAGAAGCACATTCTAACAGCTGACATTAACATGCAGCTTAAGCTTTCTTTGTTACATTTTTTTCCTAGTCTGATGCTGGCTGGGAGGAATACTATGATTATATTTTCCCAGAAGATACTGCCAATCAGCCTAATCTCAAACTACTTGCTATGGCTAAACTGTGGAAGAAACAGCAACAGGAAAGTGAAGCTGCAGAGATGGATCCCGACAAAGACATTGATGAAAGCCAGTCTTAAAACATTGCCTTCTCCCACTCCTTTTTTGGGGATATTGTACAGTATTTTCACTGATGATGAATAAATGTATTTGAAGAGTTTTACTATTACTGACTTAAATTTTTGGTTTGCAAAAAGAAATCATATTTTAAGGTGATTCCATTTGAAAGTCTGTATTTCTAACAACTGAAAGGAAAAGTCACAGGCAAGTGCAGAAGTCTGCAGCTATTACCAATGTGTGAGAAGTGTAAGAAGCAGTGGACTGCAGCTTTGTTTTCAAACACAAGACCAGCTCTTCTAAGGAAACTGTCACAGGATTGCTTGATTTAAGGCTATTAACATGGCAGGACACCAGATCTCCTTTCTATAAGGAGAAAGATGCCTTCCAGTAGTTCTGTAAAATATGTATTCATCACAAGGATAGCTGAAAACAAAATAAATACTGCTGACAACTGCAACCTGTTCAACTCCCTACTAAAGTAAGCTTTTATCCCAGAAACTATTCAGAAAGGACAATAACAGAAGCTAAATATATTGAAACTAACCCCTGAAAGAAAATGTATATAGAAATTAGTACCACACAGTCTGTCTGTATTGTACAAGCCATTTTATTTCAAAAAAGATTTTTCAAGCTTCACCATTTCAAACAGGAGGGATGAATAAGAATTGCATAGCTGTGACTCTCAGGCTCAGTAATAAAAATTGCTTCCTGTCTGGATTTTTTTTTTAATATTTACTGTAAAATATGGTGGCACAACATTTAAATAATCTATGGGGAAGTAATGTAAGTAAACTTCTCAGTATTTTACTTATGGAGTTCAGGGAGGGGGTGTATTGAGCCTAAGGTTTCTCATCCATTTAAGCTCAAGGGCAAGGAGAAAAAGAAACCTGATGCTCTTAGTATGTTGCCTGAGAATCACAGCTTACAGCTATTCAATATCTTCTGGTCTCACAGGATGAGGTAGAGGTATAATTGATTTCTTCTCTGAATCTCTGGAAAGAGCTTTTCTCATATCTGTTTCAAAAGAAATAAATGTTACTATAGCAAGATAGCCATTACCCAAAGCCATATTAAGTGAATTCACTAGTACAGTAAGATTATTTTTCATCAAGAACATTCCAGTAGCAACATTATAAATTCAATCACTGCACTAAATTCAACAGAATGTAAGGGAAGCGGCAAGCTAAAAGGACTTTAAGGATTTAAGGCATCTGCCACAACAGCCCCTGTATTTCACAGGACTCCTTCAAATCAAATGAACAGTGCAAGAACAGAAGAGATGCCTAATGTGGCCACATAAGCCTCTTTGGAGGATTCTTAAAGACAATCTAGAAATAGCAAGCAGCTAGTATTTCAGTTTTGTTAACAGAGCAATAGTAACATACTTTACATTTCCATTTTCTTTCCCCTTTAAATTGAAGAAAGCTCTGAAATGTGAGAAATCTACCAGTGGCAGATGAAACATGCTAACGTTTGATTTTGTCACTGTTGACCATAAATACTTCTAAGTTTGTAATTAGGACATCTAAGGGGAAAAAGTTTCAAGTTCCTGTTATCAAAGGTCCCCCCCAAAAAAACAAAAAAAGATCCCAGCAACGTATTCCACAAATACAGCCACCTGGAAGGAGCGTTCTTTGGAAAGAATTGGATAACTAACTGCATTTTTATTTTAATCTTACCTACAGAATGGCACATCTTTGCACTTATTAATTTATTCATCTTTGGTAGTTTATTTTGCCACTGATAGTACAGAACGCATATACTGCATGATTAAGTTTTGTAACTGAAGTAATCTTCCGTAGGAAAAGCTATCTAAAGTCACATACAAAATTCCACTCTTCAACAGCTATCTGAACTTAGCTTCATCTAGAAAAGAACAAGCAAACCCAAAGATGCACAACTTGAGAACCTTCCCATTCAGCTAGAAGCGGAACAAGTACTCACCATAAGCATCTTCGTCTGGCTCTCCGTTGCTAGCAGAGTAGTACTCTAACACCGTCCGGTACACGCTGTAGCCTAGTTGCTTATACATATTTACTGCAACTTGATTTGATACTCGCACAAAGAGATCCACGAAAAATCCACCCTTTCTTTGTAAAAATAAATAAAGGACAGTAAGGAAGAGCTTGTGAACGTATTTCCAAATAATAACCCATAGCCTGTAATCAGGCCAGAAGCTGGTCAGATGATGTGGCACACTAATAAAACACCTTTCATACTGTAAACACAGACACATTCCTTTTCCAAGGAACAGATCCTGTACAGGCACAAGTATATTTTTGTCACATGACCATCTTCTACACCAGCCAGCAGGTTCAAAAGTATTAAGAAAAAGAACAAGACAAGCTAAACAACCACACAAGCCTCATTACTGTAAGAAATGAAATTAAAAAAGAATCCAAGATTCTAGATTGCACTAACTTAGGGACTGCCTCATTTAAAATATACAGAGGAGGAAAATAATAATAATAATAATAAAAAAAATCAGGCATGAAATTCAGTTCCCCACCTGGAGATAGCACTTCTCACAAGGCAAGTTCTTCAAAGCATTGTACTATTTTTGGATTTTATCAGCTACAGTGGGGTTGCCCTACCGGCATGAGTTGGGGACATTTCTCCATCGGTTTATTTGACAACTTTTATTTGGCAACTTTTATAGACTGCCTCTACTGGAAAGCAAGCTACTCCCTACTTAACCTGGCAAGATAGCTGTCACGGAAAACATGAGATTTTAAACTGCCAAGTGGCCCTTATATTCTTGTTCTTTAACCACAGGGAATTTCAGTGCATCACAACACTGCTTAGTGGAAAAGTCTGGGTCTGTTTCCACATAAATATCTAAACCACGGACAGGAGCCTGTAGCAAGATGACTCAGTGAGATAAATTTTAAGAGGAAATACACTACTCACTTTTCTGAAATTTCTTCCAGTAGTTCCATCAATTTAGCAGCCAAACCCAGCCGGCGAAATTCAGGTGCAACAGAGAGGGCAGTAACATGTCCATGCCATTCCTCCCTGGCCACAGAGCCTTCTGCTTTACCCATTACTGCAAACACACGGAGCACTTAGGACAGTAGCGCTTTTGGGATAAAGCGCAGCTAAACGTGTTTATACATTGCTTTGGTTCTTCTCTAAATAAGCACTGCAGTGAGCGTGGTAAACACTGAAATAGTGATGGCTGCATCATCATGTTATTCAGTGACTACGTACAGTTGTTCCGTACACCACAGTTTAATAAAAAGCTGGAAACATGACCTTCAAGGTCCTTGTCTACCTGGATAAGGTGAGTTCTGTTGGAAAGACCCCCTAACCTCCAAATTCCTCATCCTGCCAGCTGCATGTGGAGAGAGTTTATTGCAACATCAAAATCAACTGACTGTAGAAAAGGCAAACAGTTCACATTATAGCTCCACTGAAAATGTCATTCTGCACAAGCTCTACGCTAGTTTTTTGATGAGTGTAAAAAAAAAAAATCATTTTTGAAAATTCATTTTTTAAGCCTAACTTTCAAATAAAAATTTTAAGCGACTCTTGTGAGTCTTTAACTGAGCAGAATCTCAGGATCTGACTGAAACAATGAAGGGAAGGAGGACCAGAAACCCCAAACTAACCATCATGCCCACTATTGGAGACTTTTGGTCACTAAGGGGAGTACAGCTTGGGAAGCTTTGCCAACCTGGCAATGGAAGGCTGAGGCCCTGCAAAGATGGTATGTTTAAGAAAGAAAGGGGGGACTGTTTTGGGGGAGGTTCTTTGTAGTTCCTTCCCTTTCTGCATAGTGCCAGTCCAGGGTTAGTTCACTGGCGGTCATTCACACTTCCTATCCCATACAGCGCTATTAACAGCGCACAGTCACTGCTGCTAATAAACTGAAGCGGCAGGTCTGGAAAAAGCCTCTGTATCGTAAATGCTTTAAGCGTAATCTGTTAAATACTTTAATTCCCAGGTCCCTGCTTTATGACCACGAAAAGAGGGTGAAAAAAAACCCACGCTGTTTTAAGGAAGGAATAAGCAAACAAATAGCTCTATTTAGAATGAGTCCCGAGCAATATGAATATCACAAAGCAAATAAGCAAATGTAATCAAAGTCCAGACCCAGAGCTTTCCCTTAAAGGACGATGCCAATCCCAGCATTTTTACTCACGGTTGACTAAAAGCATGCTAGATCACGCTGAGTGCAATGACTCAATTTCCTGCTTATATAAAGGTTTATCTGCATACATTTACAAGGATAAAGCTTGACTGGGTGCCACCACAGTCATGAGCCTTTGCCATGCGATATGAACATCAAAACAAAAGCTATTAAACCTATATAATGCCCTTAGGTATTCGTGAGACAACGCGTTACTACATAATGCTCCTCTTCAGTATTGAACATATAGAAAAATGTGGAGAGTAAGAAGAAGCTT
Organism: Apteryx mantelli; assembly: GCF_036417845.1. NCBI lineage: Eukaryota > Metazoa > Chordata > Aves > Apterygiformes > Apterygidae > Apteryx > Apteryx mantelli. Next base: position 2,310,397 of record NC_089980.1, read on the forward strand.
GTGAGTTGTGACCCCCAAAACATCGAAATGCAGTGGAATGGTAGCATGTAAACGCCCCCCCCCCCTTTGCCACTCACTGTAACCCATTAGCTCTCCACCGGGTGCTTCCGCGACAATGAAATACTCGGGCCAGTGGGCCAGATACTGCAGGTAAAAGGGGATCCCGTACTAGAAGCGCCTGGTTAAGGAACATGGCTCGACTGGAAAGGGCCGCCGCCCGCGACGGGGCAGCTCTCCGCAGGGCGCCGCGGGACGGGGCCGCGCCGCTGCCGGCGGCGGCTGCCACGAGGGAGGAGGATACGGTCTCCGTGAGCGGGTCCAGGTTGCTGCGGGGAGAGAAACCGACACTCAGGGCGCGGCGGTCCCGGCCGAGGGGCTCCCCGGGGCGGCGGGCGCCTGCGCAGAGCGACGCGCGGCGGCTGAGGGACGGCGGGGCCCGCGCCCCCCTCGTCCCCCATCCCCCAACCGGCGCTGAAGAGCGAGCGCGGGGCTCCGCGGCCCCGGACGGCGGGAGGAAGCTAAGGGAGAGCGAAAGGCAGGAGGCGGCCGCCGCTCACATGTTATTGAAGCGGAAGAGGTCGTCGCAGGTGAAGGCCCGGAGCGACGTCATGGCGCCGCCGGTGTCGCCGCCGACCCGGAAGCACTCCCTCCGCCACTCGGCGCGGCCGCGGGCCACTTCCGCCCGTGGCGGGTTGCTAGGCGACGCCAAGAGGGGGCGGGGCCTGGCGAAGCGGGGCGGCGCCGCGCCATTTTGGGGTTTCTTTCCCTTATCCTCGGCATTAAGGAAGCTCGCAAGAGCTACGCGGATACAGAATGCCGATTTTTTTTATTTTTTATTTTTTTGTGAGGGAAATCAGGCTGATTTATCAGCAGGCTTTATTTTTCGGACACTGCAGCAATGGGCTGGCAGCCCCTGCCCTTTTGTAACGAACTCCCGCTTGGTTTTTGACGCGGTGACTTAAGAGCAAGCGCCTAAACGCGAGACTGGCCCCGAGGGCTGGGACTGTGAGGCCGATGGCGGCCTTTGAGACTCGCCCTCGGAAAGGGAGCGTGGGGGAATGACAGCAAAGAGGCAGCCCTGATTTTAAGCTGCTCCGGTTGGTGTTTTGCAAGATGTGCTGCTTCTTGTGCATTCACATCCCTAATTCCCTAATAACAGTGTTAACTTTCCTGTTAAGCCTGTTTTATTAGTAAGATTTAGGGATTAATTACTTAGCTTAGTTTCCTTTAGCCTTTACAGCTACTTCTCTATTTCAGAAAAGAGACAGTAATAATTAAAAAAACCAAAGTACCTCAGTTAAAAACTTTTCTCTTTTCTTTCTCAGTATTTCATAACATCCAACGCTTCTCATCAGAGAAGATGGAATAGCTTATTTTTACAAGTGCAAATTGCTTCCAAAGTTTTGGTATCATCTGTTTCCTGGCATTATGAGAAGTAAGAAGTGTTTTGCACAGAGAAGTGAATAAAATGGTCAGGTTTTCAAAAGAAACAATTGCACAAGAACGGGCAGCGGAATCAGCTTGAGGTGGTTGGGGCACGTGCTTCCCTTTTGCCCTTTTTGCTTTCCTTTGTTAGACGCTTGGAAGTTCTGAGTTTCTCAAAATTTGCCCTCTCCGTCCCAGCCCTTCCCTCCCTCAACAGAGTCGCCATCAAATGAGAGCGGTGGGATTTTCATTAGATCTAAATGTCAGTCTGAACTTTGCAAGAAGTGGTTCAGCAGCCAAGATACCTGCCGGCTTCTACTGACTGTTTAGGTCAAGCACACAAAGTGGAACGACTGGCTCAGGCATCTGACACCTTCAAATGTTTTCATATGCCCATTACTAGTCTGTATAAAAAACTAACAAAATGATGATACAGTAGTTAATACTGTATTGTAAAAAGAGGAAGAATCAGTGAATTGAAGTCTAGCCTGGGGAATATCATTGCTGCCATCTAACATCAAAATAATTTTTTCCTGTGGTCTGACGTCAAACTAATTACTGTGACCAGCTTCTCACAACACTACTTTACACAAGCTACAGCTCACTTCTTGCATCCTTTCAAAGAGTTTAGAGTGGGCCAAGCAATACAAAAAGCAGTATCATAAGAGTCTACTGACACACAAAACATTCAAGTGCAAACTATTTCTAAGAAAAAGCACACAACATCCCATTATTGCAGTTCATTATTACAATGTATTATGTGCAAAACTCACCATTTATCATTTACAAAATGAAATACAAACATGTGCCAGAGGTTTCAGATACATGGCAAACTGACATTAAAAATGGTACAGATCTTCATATGTACAATATACATGCTACTCATGACGCATTTTTGTAATCACCCGCCTGAAGTTACACCGCTCCAAGGACCGGAGGAGAGCCCTCGGTCCCTGTAAAGAGAATAGTCCTCTTCGACTTAAGTAGGGACCAGAGTGTCACCCACAGCATCTACTACCTTAGACAAGTCACAAGAACACACACATTTAATACCATTTTACCTTTGTGTATTTAGGACTCTGACTTTCATGTGTCACCTGCTCAGTAACTTAAGAATCATGAAATGCTACAACATACTCTTCAGTCCAAAGCACATTTTGATGTTGCTGACAGACTATACAAAACGGTTAGTGTTCCCATTCATTTTATTGATATTTAATCCTCTGCTAACACAAATAATATCTGGGATAGGTGCTGTCAAATCCATCTGCATATCTACAATATTGTATACATAAAAGTTTCTTACCAACCTCCTTCACTCTCTTTCTGCAAGGAGCCTGAACCAGCAGACTAACACATTTTATTCCTAAATTAGGTTCTCTACATTCTTTCTCTACCCCTTCTCTACATCCTTTTCTTTCATCTTCCTCTTCCAAAACCATATTTTTATCTAAAACAATGCATATAAACAATAATCCAGGCAACAGTACATCAAGTTCAGATAAAGGCACTGAAATCACCAGCACCAATGTTACAATCTTCTTACAGATAACAGAATTTTCATAAAAACCCTCCTGTAACATGAAAAAAGAGAAACCACAGAGACTTTTAATGCAATACTCTAAAACCAGCAAGAGATTTATTCTTGTATATTAAATGTTAAAATCACATGCATAATTATAGAATACTTTATAGTTAAAAAAATATTTAAAAAACCAACCCTGACAGTTTACCTGCAACTGCTATAAAATTTCTATGAAATATATATAAAAACATGGAGATTTTCTGTAATAAAAAAAAAAAAAATTAGAAAAGGATGCAACCATCCAGGAAATTATGAGTTAACTGATGCCCTGCATCGGACAGTCTTGTCAAACTCATGCTGGTCAAACTGAGCATGTACCAGCCAATTCACTGCAACATTTGTCTAGCATACATACATTTAAATCAGAATGACATTTGGCTAAAGGATGAGTGGAAGAAGCTAGATTTTGGCACACTACAGCAAAAGACCTGCAGAGGGCCACAGCATAATATGTTTCAGAAGACTGCGGTACCAGAAATTCCGCTTCATGGGCTGTTTACTCAAACACGCTGGTTGAATATTCCACACGACTGGCCATACGCATGGTTTACATGGTTTTTCTGTAAGCAACGCTAGAAGCGTCTGCACGTGTTTTACTAGGCATTTATGGTTTAAGACCTGCATAGACTGTTTTACCTCCCCAGGTAGGCAGCAAAGGTGTTTTCCAACAGTTAACAAGCAACAGAAATTAAACAACGAGTTGCTGGTTTTAAGAAGCAGAGTCATCGTTGTTTTGAAAAATGGCACCATAAGGATCGCTGTTAATGCGCTTGTAGACAAAGTGAAAGACCTGGGGTTGCGGGCGGCTGTGCAACTCGGCCTTGATTTTCTGAGGGTAGGTATCTTCTGTCAGTTGCTGCCAGGTGTCATCAACAAAAAGAAACAGGCTATATTCTTCGGGATTGTCCACTTTAAACTTTTCAGCACAGAGCTGACACACATCTTCCGTAGTGATGTATGGTCTTACTAGCAAGGTCTTTCCTGTACATCCACTGTTAACTTCCTGGAATGCAACGCGAAGGTAGTTCTGTAGAATGAGAAAACAGACATAAGAAACTGAAAAAAAACCAAACCAAAATAAAACACCCCCCCCCCCCCATGAAACTCATCCTCTGAAAATTGTGGAGTCAGCAATAAACAGCAAGCATCTTCCCGTTCCAACCGTGAAACGGACTCCGGCGGTTTCTGTAAATTATGACCACCTTGCCGATTACGATGGCGGTGTGAAACTGTGGCAGATGTGGTGGGCATGACAAACTCGGTAAGCCTTCGTCCTCCTCCCCGTGGTTTACAGTCTAACCCTGCAATTAAGAGTCAGCAGAGACAGCCTTGAGCACGTGGAAAGCCCCAGTGGTTTTAATGGGACTTCATGCCTGGCTTTACGAGGGAATAAAATGCTGAGAAGCAAAATAAACCTCTGAGGCAGCACGTCCACAAGATGCTGCTGCCACTGCTGGGTCAGCCTAGAGTACAGAAGCTTCACACACTACATTAGTCAGGAGGAAGAAAAAAACCACCCCAAATCCTCTGCCAATTTTAAAGCAAGGGTGTTGACCCGAAAACAAGTTACTACATGATAAACATCTGTTTGCGCTTTTATCCTGCAGTGTGTAAAAGGTAATGCCATCTCATTTAAGGCATTTTCATCAATTATCCAGTGGTAATTGGTCATGGGTCTGAGCCTTAGGTAATGGGTTGTGTGCGACAGGGTTTTCTTAATTCTTCTTTTCTAAAGAAGAGGGATGCTGCAGAAAAAAAGCTTACTGTGCAGCATTTGAATGAATCTATATAACCTTGAGGCAAAAACTGGACTTTTTTTTTTCCTACAGAAATTCACACATGCCCACAGCTCTGAGAACATGGAGAAATGCTAAATATGCCCTAAGAGGCACAGTTCTACCTTCCAAAAAGCATTCGAAAAGTAAAGTAAAAGGCAAAGTCACATTTTGGACACATGAACGAGGCAGCCTGTTGTGCAGTGCTTCATTAAGAGAAGTTTATCTGGAATTAAATACTATGAGAAGTGGTAAAATTAAAGGAGGTGAGAAGCGTAAGAGGATGACAGTGAGAAAGAACTGTTTATTGAATGAGCTGGTACCTATGATTGTATGCGGAATAAATTAAGCAGGCCAAATCACTATGGTAAAAATTTACATTTCATACAAGTTATTAAAAGCTAAGACCAAGGGGAATGTTCATATGACTTATTATTTAAGTTCCAAAGAGCACTTCTTTTTTTTAAATAAACATTCCCGGATAGCTCTTGCAGACTGAAACACTGAAGCTCTGCAGCAGCATTTAAACCACTGGGACTGAAGCTGGCTGAACAGAACGAATCCATTTTTGTTATCCAGCCTAAGGATCTAATAAATGAGCAGCCCTAAATAAGGCAAAATGCACCACAATTTTAATTTCTAATGTAGTTAACACACAAAGGATGTGTTTTTTTAGATGTATGTGCTTTTAAGCAGACAGGATTGCTTGAAGAAGAGGCTGAAGGTTACACAAATGCTTGTAACTCATATAATAAGTATCAAATTCGTTTATGCAGTATCAAAAAGTTCTATTTAATAATCATCGCCTTATGGGATTTTTGCTTTTCCATCCTCTTGAGGGAGGGACGGAAGGAGAAGGCCTTTGAGAGTCCAGAAGCTGAGAAGGCTGTGAGACTGCACCATGGAAATACAGTGAGCGCATCCTGGTCCAACGTGGGAACGATTAGTTGTTCTGAAGCTGCGTTACGTATGTGTCCATAGAGCAGGTACTTTATTTCAGGACTGAAGATTGCGGAGGAATTAGATTGAAAACTGGCGTTCTGAGCAGGCAGCAAAGTGCATGAATTTGTGCCAAGGTGAAACAGAATACGAGATTTTGCCAAAAGAACCCTCTGAGATTTAGTCATTCAGAGGATAGACAAGATGATGAACTTTCCTACAAACGGTGCCCTGTTTTGCTGGAATGTCAGATTCAAATAGCTTGAGACTTCCCCTAACTACAGATAAGCCAAATAGGAAATGGATCCCAGCAAGATGGACTAGCTTTGTGGCCACAGCTCAGGATCTCTGTTAATCAATTCTCTTCCCACAGAGAGACACATCATGCAAGACCGCTTCTTTTCCCAGCTCCTTCCTGTTCAGTGTTGCTCTCTAGTGCTTTGCATGGACACTGATAAAGCACAAGGAGCCTCAACTGAAAAGTTTCACTGTCTTCTGATGACCCTCCACCTTTATTTCTCAAGATCTTAACCAAATCATAGCTAATCGATGGCTGTTATTAGCCAGTCTGGAAACTTTGGGCTATGATATCAACAGGAAACAGCTAAAACCAAAGAAATAAATCCTTGTTTCTCGATTTCAACATCTTCCTTGCTTCAGTCCAGGAACTGATGTATCTGAACAGCCAGTCAACAGCGTACTACGATTTTATGTGAAAGACCCGCAGATCTGATTTTAGAAGATGAAATAATCCAGACTGTTATTCTTCAGTTGAAGTTATTGCCCTACTCTGAAAGAGTAGTAAGAAATGGAGGGGGAAAAAAAAAAGAAAGATGAAGACATTCATAGTGTAGAACTCTGGTCTTTGCTTAACTTTTAATCAACACTGTAGACCGGCTTTCTTCCCACCTCTCTCCTCTGCTGCCTGCTGTATGCCACCATTACCTACCAGGGGAGCTGTGCTGATCTACAGCACTGGAAATCTGGATTTGTTCTTTTTAATAGTAAGGCATACAAAGAAGCTAAATCTAAGATATGATTCACTTTGTCCATGGAAAGGTGGGGGAAGGAGGGGGGGAAGTTCCATTATTTAGTGTTTTCTTCCAACCATCACAATCGAACTCTGTTAAAAAGTGCAAAGGCTTAAAAAAACTGGGGAAAACTTGTAAGCCATATTCTCAGCACTGCTTCACTTCCTTCATGCCCCCAAGGGAATCACAAAGAATCACACCTCTCAAATGGAGATTTCCAACAAAACAATTGCTCCCTCTGTTTTTTTTTCCTTAAGCCCCGGGCTGTACCTGAAAATCATCAACTGAAGGTATTGTTCTGTTAGTTGTCCTCCTCTTATGCCATTGCCGGAGGGTATCTCTGGCTTCCGAACTCAGCAGTCGGGCAGCCTGTTCTTCCTGGAAGTTCTTGATCAATGAAAGTGCTCCGTATGCGCTTGTCAAGTAGTAGCCTCCTGCGAAGGACAGCAAGAGAAGGACTTCTCAGAATGGTCACAAACAGGGCGCCAGGCGTTCTGACTGGTCACAGAAGAAAAGACGCGTTTGCTATATCTATCTATCTGTGTGTGTATGTGTACGAATGAAAGTCCTTGCACTCTGGTGTCAAAATATCTGTATGTAAAGAAAGGTCGCAGGCAGCTCGTTTCCCCCCAACCAGCATTCTCAACTGGGCAATGAGGTGATACTACTACTACTGACCCTCGTAGGGAAAATAAAAATTAATAATTCATAATCTCTCTTACCATACAGACATGTAATTTACAGCAGCAAATTTGGTGACGTGATTAGAACTGCTCTTTACTACATTTTTTTCTTTTTCAGCTTTTCTTCTGTACTACCCAATCAACTGCTCCATACTTCAGACTGCCGCTTTTACAAGCAGCGCAACGCCCTGCAAGTGATGCATTGCCCAGCAGTTACCGCTATTAACATATTGCTCTCCTACTTCCAAGAGTAACACGGGTATCGGGCCAACATATCTTCCTGATGTCTGGAAATCCTGGAGACATGGACTCTGCACATGCACAGCTATGATAAGCTCAGTGTTTCTGGTTATGTGAACTGACCTGTGTGTGCTCACGGGCCTTCTGAATACTGGATGATGTGTTCTGAGCTGCTCAGGGACATGCAGCAGTTACGTGCACTGCGTGTTATCAAGGGGTGCAGTTACATCTACCTCTGGGTCCACTAGTGCTGGAGACAGCTAGTTACTTAAGTGTCTCGTGTAAGATGCTCGCTTACTCCTGAACGTTTTAATGAAGCTGGGACATGAGTTTTCTTCTAATCAATTTTCAAACAGTGATTTATTTTCTTCCCAAGTTTCAAATGTAGACGGAATACACATAGCTGTTTAAGCAAAATAAAGGACAATCTACCATGGTTCAGGAACTTAAGAGTAACTATACTTAATGGCAACAGAGTAACAACTGGGAGTGTGATTAACACCCAGGAAGCATCCCAAAAGCATTTCCCATAGTTTGAATGCACAATCCAACCAGTTAGCCAGAAGCCTGGCTCTAGCAGTTCTGCTGCTTGTTTGCTCTTTCTTTTAAAGGAAGACTTCATGTGGGTTTTTTTGCCATTTTTTGGCATCCCCCACCATGGCCAGCTAGCACAGAAGGCGATGTCTGCAATCCTCCTTACTTCACCTTCATTACATGAATGGAGAATGAATTCAATAAAGCCAAGACAATTGCTGACATACAGAAGAAGCTGCAGTGCGCAAAGGAAGAGGCGTCTCGGCATGAGCTAAGAGCCCCCAGCAACCTGGGGAAAAGGCATGCTCTGCTTTATTTCATTTTCTACGTGAACTAGTTAAGTGGGAGTGTCCAATTAAGAGTGGCACAGTCTATCCACGCTGTCATTTACAGATGCATTCTGTGCTGACAGGAGTATTTTCAGTATGACAGATAGCATCCTCTTGGCCTCTAGCTTTGCAACAAGTCCTATATATAAAACACAGGCAAGAGCCGTGAGCCAAATTGGACGATACAACACATTTGAACTGCATAACCCCAAAGCACTAAACAATTTTTCCTGCACGGCACAGTGCGTCCGGTGCCAAAGACAGGGCCAACCAACAGATGGACCCCTTTTTGCTGAATTAAAAATAACATGACTTAACAGTTCAGTAGATGTTTCTGCTTTTCAAGCACGTTAATGATCTCCAGCTTCACATCTCAAGTATTTTCCCTACTAAGATTCCTGAACAAGGCACTAGAGGATGCTCTGTATGCAAAGGCAGCAAACAGGCTAGTGCCAAAGGGGAGGAATCCTGGCGCACCTCTCTCACACATACCGGCTTGCAAGAGGATACAGCAATTCCAAGTCTAAAGATAGCAGGGACAGGAAACATATACACATATATATTTAAACTCACAGCTGAGCTTGGTCACAAGAGCCTTTTAACCTCCTCACAAGGTGGTGGATTCTGGGGCCTACCAAGGTCTTGCAGGATACCTCTGTGCTAAAAACACCACCATGAAAGCAGAGAGAGGGAGGCAGATTTCCCTGCCTCTAGTGGGCTTCAGCTTTCAGTCATGCCTGCCATAAGAAATTCATTCCTGGGGCTCATAAAATATTTTGCAAGAAGCAAATATTGGAAAGAAGCAAAGAGCGTCAAGGGGGAGGCGTTCTCAAAAGCACTTCCCTGGCAGAAAATTCCCCCAGAAGCTTTTACAAAGTATCTACCCTACGCCCCATTTTCAGTCACACCACTTAACTGAATGCTGTGGCACTATAAATACACTCAAGATATTTTCAGGCACTGAAGGATAAACACATTCGGCATCTGCATGGTATATGGGTTTGCTTGCCAAGTCATGATGCCTCTCCGTTCTCGGTTGAAAAAAAATGGCATTCCCTCATAAGGAAGTATACACTAGTAGATTCCCAGAGCACCCAAGTCTACGCTCTGCACATCCCACCAGGAAAGTCAGGGTTTTTCATACTCTAAGGTAGAAATAATTAGAGTCTCTTGTTATGTTACTAACATCACTGACTTTAATACTCTCCTTGAAGAGATTTCCAATCAAACAAGGTCATAGCAACTGTACTATCAAAGAAAATCTCCATTCCCTAGTCCTTTACTCAATTTTAATTAAAAAAGAAGGGGGGAAAAAAAAAGGAAATTTACCTTCTCCGTGCAGCAAAGATGGATCCAGCAATTCCATCATGTATTCAATTTCAGTATCCAGCTCTAGCATATCACACTGGGCTAGTACATATGTCAACACAGGCAAGAAGTCATCAGCTCCATACAGCCTCCCTGGGGTGAAGGGAACACAGAGAGTGATAGACAAACCACACCTTTTTACCAGGTTCAGAGTTTCAAAGCACAGCGTTATTTTGCTGCTAGTAAAGGCAGGAGTAGTAGGTTGGTTAGTAAAGACCAGCAGAATTGTATTGCTCTACACCCTTCCGTTTGTGGCAAACAGAACATCATCCAACACTCGCTGGACAGGAGACCAACACCAGCTTGATCCTGTACTTCCAGCAAGCACACATCGGATGTTGATAATGAATGCAGGCTTGCAAGGGAATTTAAAGACTGGGCCCACGTTGGCATCAGTGGCCACTGGCTCAACTGGTCACTTCACAGAAGTCTGCCATGAAGGTCTGACCTGAATCCCACCTGCACTTCTACCACCAGCTAGGAGAAGATGAGTAGACATTTTCTTTATATATGCAAGGACATCTGCTTTCTGGAAAGATCCAACCAGATACCAGTTTCTGAGTTTGAATCCCAGCACAGAAGCCTGGATACAAAGGCCTGTTAGACTTTTGTCAAAAACAGTAAGACTTGACATGAAAACTCAGCTCCTTTCCTTGACAAGCCCACATCGTCTCCAAGCAGCTGCGGAAGCAGCATCAGCAAGAGCAGCACACAGTTAATGCACAGACCATGCTGTAGCTACACCTGGCTGTGCTTCTACTGCTTATATTTAAGCTTTCCATTTGCAAGACGGAAAATATTGTATATACAGACTGTATTTTGTAGAAAATACAATCTGGATCTGGGCAATCTGTGTTCATTGTAGAACTGGTGTGCTGGTCACCTACCACCACCAAGAGCAGAGCCATCTTAATCTTTGATGAAACTCCAGATGATTGAAGGGTTGATCTAAAGTTAGGCCAGCTAAGGCACACCCTCCAGGTATTACACTATTACCTAGCTGAGAGCACAAGATGAAACAAAGATACTCAAAGAGCTGCGAGCTCAGTGCCAGGCTTTACAAACCTCACGTGACAGTACAACCCAAGGAGCATTTGCCGCGCCTAGCCCAAACTCCTCAAGGCAGTAATTGCCTGGCAGTGCCTGCTTAGTATTTTTTTCTGCTTACTGGAAACACCTTACTCAATGCGATAGTATGGCACAGAAGAAAGAGCCTACAGCACTCTGGGGCGAGGATTCCTATATCCACTTCAAAACGCAGGAGGAGTTTGCACAGAATAAAGCTGAGCAGGAGCTTGGACCCGGTTCTCGCAAAAGTGCTTGAGGGTCTTCAGCCACAATCGTTCAAATTCCACAAGAAAGGAGGTGTCTTGATCAGCACCAGGCTCAGCTGCAGATTCAGTGCTCAATCTGCCAACCACCTGCAGCAGCTTAGATTTGCCACGGGGGGGGGGGGAAAAAAATCTCCCACCACCTGCACTGCTCACCTTAGCTCATGACCTACTACAGCAATGTCTGATAGGACTTTGGGCAACGCATGACTTCATGCCATCTAACACAGTGTTTTCATGGTGTGTCACCAATGGCTCAGCAGCTCTCATTACTCTGTAGTTCCATTTTGCTACCTAGCTTTCAAGGTCACTCTTTGACACTTGCTACAGAGTAGAAGTCAATATTGTTACTTCTGTTCCAAAAACACTAAAGAAAATGTCCAAATGAGAACATTCAGGGGAAGCCAGAAGTACTGGATCAGGGGCTGTTTTTCTCCACCCAGTTACACAGAGCCCTTGTGGTTGTGGCATTACATACACACTGTTCAATTACTATACTGAAATATAGGGTGTATTTAACCGCCTCTGCTACAGCTTCCAGAATAATACTCATTTCGTCTCAGTGTCAAATCAAGACTCACAGAACAGGCTTTCCGACAGCCAGTTTCAAAAGCCAACAGCTAAGTAAAGCTGTCCTTTTGAAGCTGCTCCACAGCTCTGCCTCACCTTCACACCCACTTTGCAGATGTGCTCACACACACTTTGCAGATGTGCTGCCAGTAGCATGAGACACATCAGGAAAGAAGTGGAGAGGCAGATTCCCTCTCAGAAGGGCTAAGAGGAAACACTACAAGAGCTCAAGGAGAAAGAGGCATCTGTCTCTGCAGAGTCCAGTGACCTCATCTCCTGCACCAAAAGACAACCCCAGGTTAGGAATATCAGCAAGCTTTTATCAGAGAAAGCACCATACCTGAGTTATTCTCCATAACAGTGTAAATCAATTTGCAAACTCTCAGTAGCAGCATGACTTTCTTTTCAGGTGAATACATTTTCTGCATGGACATGAACTTGACTTTAATCTTTTCAACGTCCACAAAGTCTGGCGTTGGAACAAACACACCCAGTTCCTGAGGATTCCTCTGCCGCACCAGCTGCAGGTTTTCCTTTAGCTGTTTCCAAGAACCGTCGGCAGTGTGAAACTCTTTCAGCATCGCTTCAATGTGGCCCTTCAGCGGCTTCAGGATGCACTTGTGCATGGCCTTCTCCAGCACCACATCTGCAACGGCAAACACAGGTCCAGCTGACTTCCTCCTCTAGAGCAGAGCCAGGATTAATATACCCACTCCCAAAAGAGACCTCGGAGAGCAAAAACTACTCACCACGGCCTATTTATTGCACAAGCTGAGTTTCCAGATGTTTGTTAACAAGAAAACAAAAGGCAGAGCAGAATCTGCCATCAGTTCAGATGGAATACAATCTGGACAATGCAGAAAACCCCACAGCATAAAGACAGGCTACAGACTGTCAAAAAGTATTGTGGCTCCAGTTAACTCTTTTTTTATTTTTATTTTTTGGCCAGAAGTCTCTGTGTTTTGCTTTTACTTTGAGCTTTAGACCTGAACTTCCAAACCTGAAGCAAAACAGTCAAAACTATAATTTCTGTCTGGTTTGGCATGGAAACCAGCCCTTTTCACATAGTTTCCATCAGAAACTGTAACTCAACCAAGGCCTCCTAAAACTTGGCTCAACTTTGCCAAAATCTTTATGGAACTTGGACAGATTACGGGCTTTCGACTATAAATGAAAACCAAGCTGTGTTTGTCCAGCTTCAGATTTCATCATGCAAGCTTATATACAGCTTTGTCATCAAACCTGAGGTTCTTTGTTTGGCCACTGTGGGCACGTGGCACAGTAACCACCGAGTTAGGGTGTTTTTTTTTTTTAATTCCTGTTCTACTGAAGGTTTTTCTTAAACAAACATTCTCCCTTTTCAAAGTAGGGACCACATCAACAGGGAAAGCTAGGCAGATGCACGAAGCGCGCGCAGGGACCGGCAGTGGAAAGAGGAGAGACGGCGAGCGTGGTGCTGCTGGACCACACGATTACACAAGGTAGCAGCGGGCATTCCTGCTGTTAGTGGTGACCCCAAGCCCTGTGCACCCCTGTGCTCCGAGTTTCCAGATGTCCCTAGGGCACCGGGAAAGGCACAGCCGGCCTGACAGATGTTCACGGCGACCTAGGTGGACAAACATACAGCGTGCAGGGTGGATCCAGCGTCTCAGCGGATCAGAGCGACCCATCAGACAACAAGCGGCAACGTTTCAGATGACCGGTCCTTATCTCCTGCACTCAGCGGAGCCACAGCCAGCACGGACAGCACTGCCAAACCTGGTCGGGAAAGCAGCAGCAGCACCCCTCTGCGCAGCAACCAAAACTCCCTGCCATCAAAGTCACTCTCAAGACAGCGGGGAAAAATATTTTTCCACCCAGGAAAAGCCACAGTTCTGACCTGGGGGTAGACTAGCCAGCTAATTTCTACATGGGACACACAGTTCCTTGCTGGCTTCACTGATGCCATATTTTTATTGGCAATTTAGCTTATTTCATTTATTTTTACTGCCTGCCTTTTTTTTTTTTTAAATAGCAAAACCCCTTTAATGGCTTTACTTGTAAGCAGAACACCTCTGCTGTTTGCATTCCAGCTGCCTGCTCTTGTTTAAGTCAGATTTAAAGACAGCCAGTGCTGGCAAACAGCACATGAGGAGAGAGGACTCTGCATCCCCGTGAAATTTTAACTCCCGCCGGCTTCCCCCGGAGCCCTGCGCACGGGCAGCTCGTGTCAGCCTCCCTTCATCGAAATAACGTGGGTCGCCACCATACTTGGTAGCAGGAGGCTCAGTAAATTCAGGAAAGAATTCAGTGCGGATCCTCAAATTCCTCTGGTCGGATGAGGAGGGAGGGAGCCCCTGGCCTGGGACGGGAGATGGGGAAACTCGGCTGCTCCTGGGGCTGATCCCTGCAGGCTCCAGCTGGAAGCTGGCCCGACCGCTGCCTGCACCATCCCGGCGCTCCTTCAGCGGAGAAGAGCTGCCAGAAGGCTTTGCGGGAGACCCTCCCACCGAGCCCAACCTTCTCCTTGGTGCCGGCCTTGCTGTCTGCAGGTGGGAAATGGAAGCGTCGAGTCTTTTGCCCTCAACCCTTAGTCAGTCAGCGCCACTCCCACAGCTTCCAGTGCAGATGAATCACAGAGGTTTTTACGGCTCTGCAAGATGGGGAGGAGGAGTTGCTTAATATCTGCAATTCATCCCAGGCTCCTAGAGCAGCGCCTAGAAATCGCTTTCACATTTACTCGGTCGCATTCCCCAGTTTCTCAGGGAACTTAAACTGCCTCGAAGCCGCGCAGAGGAAGAGAGCAGGCAGCTCACATAGGCATGGCCAAAGCTCTGCGCGGGGCGCCGCGCGGCAGCTGCCCGCCTTTGGTCCGCTAAGCAGAAGAGGCAAAAGCATCCGAGTAACTTCCTCATGGATCGTTACTCACGGCTGTTCCTGATGGTTTCCGTATTGTTAACCCGATCGGGTAAATAAGAATCGGATGGGCTATCTGGTAGAGCCTCCTTCAGTGCTTTCAGTGACTACATTACAGCTAATAGGATATAACTTAAATAAAAGACATATATCTGTGGTTCCAAAGAGACGCTAACGCTGGCTAGGCTTGGTAATGGTAGACTGGGAGAACCTGGCACTTCACTGCGGCAGTTTTGCACAGAACTAACCAGCAAGCAGAAAGTCAATAGTAAGACGACACAGCAATGCGTCCACAGGTTTTTTCCCTTAATCTTTTCTTCTTCCTTCTTAATTCTTGGAACAGACCTAAGAACCAGGCAGTTCTGCCCTCAATTAAAAGGCAGCAAATTCTAGCAAGCTGATGAGGCCAAGAACTTGGCAAGCGTCGGAAAGATTGGACATTTTTATGGTAAATAACAATACCCATATTTATCCTAATTCATACAAAAACTTTGCTATTAACATGCTTTAGCAGCATATTAATAGCTACATTACTCTTGAAGCGTGGAAGGACAGCATCCCTTGTGATCTGGGTCTCAGCCCAATATTCAGTGTTATCACATCACCCAACTAGGCACCTTTTTTCCTGAGCTGCCCCTTTCACAGACAGCGTTTCTGGATATGACCCCGCAAAGCGATTCCCGGCCAGCAGCAGCTTTGGCTCTTTAATTTCTAGCAGCCCCAAGCAGTACGGGAGGGTTTCCCGGGCAAATTAGTGTCTACAAGTGGCGAACTGCGGACTGATCTGTTGAGTTAACATTTCCCTGTATTTCTCAGATCAAACCAAAGCCAGCAACAAAAACTCCTGTTAACTTCAGCAAAAGCAAAGTGTTTCCAAACCTCCCCTCGGATGCTAAATATTTCAAAAGCAAACATACATGCTTCAGATATATATTTTTTTAAGCTGATTATTATTTTAAGTGAAGTCCCAGTTAGCTTTCCTGCAGTGATATTTATAATTAGTCTCTGGCCTCAAAATGGGAACTGGAAGTGCCTTGATAAATGAATTGCAAAGGCCAGCCAGCTAGTTTCGCTGTGACTTGTGGAAACACATCTGTATCCTGTGCTGACACGCTGTTTTGTTTCGCTGCAAACCGCACAAGTCTGCGCCTGGAGAGGACAACGCACGAGCCCCAGCAAGCGTCCTCAGGCAGCCTCTTCGCAGCCCGAAACTGCACGCTCCTCCTCGCCGTTTCCCGGGAGCCGCGCGGTCCGGCACGAGCAGCATTGCTCGGGGGGGCTGAGAGCACAACGCCGCTCAGGTTCAACAGGGCATGCAAACGTGGGGCGCTTGACCATGCCGTGTTTGCTTCGTTTGGGATTTTCCCCAGTATCCCGCGTGTTTGCAGAATGGCACTGTTAAAACATGGGTCTATTTTAAGGCAGCTTCGGTCAGAACGGCCAAGTCGCCGATTCTTGGTGGGTGTTGATGTTCGCACACACACCCGGCCCACGGCTCAAAGCCATCTCCGCAGAAGGAGCAAGGCTTGAAGACGAGACCTCCCACGACCCATGGTCCCTGCTCACCTGCACAGCCCTGGAGGCAGAGGCAGGACAGCGGTGGGAGGGGAGAGGCGACGGCGGACCAGCGGCAGGAGAAGCAAACCGGCAGAGCAACCAGGCAAGAAAGGTCTCTAGAATAATAAAACTTCCCCTCATTTTACCTACCTAAACCACACACCAGTGAATCACAGACATTTCTGTTTGCTTTATTCTGTTTTAATCAGACCACCTGTGGGTTAATTAAAACTCATGCTATGGCTGTGAGGGAAACACGTCTTCTCTTGAAAAAGTAGCAATGAAGGAGCCGCAAATAAGTCACAAAGCAAACGGAAGGGATGACGGGGAAAGGGGCAACCAGGCCGTCTGCCTCCGCTCAGGGCCTGCACCACTTGCTTCCTCCTTGCCCTCTCCCCCTTTCAGCGAAGGGAAGATCACGGGGGAGACCGGGTCCCCCAGCCTCAACTCAACATGAAGAGATACCAGGGGGAACAGCGGGGAGCAGGACCCAAAACAGATGTATAAGGCCCTTGGAAAAAAAAAAAAAAAAAAAATCACAGCGCTAAAAAACAGGCGATATGAGTTTTTCGAGAGTAAATAACGACATACCATTCTCATTCCGTTAACAGGATAATTGGCTTAGTAAAGAAGCGTGGAGTAGGAGCTGGGCCATGTCTTGACTTTTTTAAAAGGCCTTTAACCCTCTTCCATGCAACTTTCCTATAAGCAAACAAGGGAAATACTGTCTAGCTGTAATTACCATAAGGTGGGTGCCCGGCTGGTTGAAATACTGCACTGAGAGGCCAGCTATCAATGGTTCACTGTCAAACACACAGACGTTTCAGAAGAGGTCCCCTGGGGGTCAGCTCTGGGCTTTGGGCTACTTAATATTTGCGTTAAGAATTTTGGATGATGAAATAAGGCAGTTCACATACAAAACCCGCATACGATATCACGGCGGGGGCGGGAGAAAGACATCGCCGGTTCTGGGGAGAGCAGGTTCAAAGTTATCTTCGTAAGCTGGGGAGAGGCCTAAAGCTAACGAGGGAATTTAATAAGGGACAGAAGCAAAACATTGCCTTCCAGCAAGAAGAGCGCAAAGGCAAAAGCGCAAAGCGGAGAGCAACGAAGCAGCTCGCAGCGCCACGGAAGATGAAGCTGGGATTTCAGAGTCCGGCAAACCGAAGACTTCGACGAGCGGTTCGACAGGTTGTAAGAAAAGACCCCCCAAACGCAAGGTGGAAGCAGTCGTTCCAGGCCCCATTCTGCCTAAGCCTGTTTGAAAATCCACTATTTCAAAATCCAGCGTGCATTAGAAATACCAAAGCAAATGATAGGGAGGACGTTCAGGCACCATCGGTTAATACCTTAGAGCCACATTATTCAAGTCAGACGTTTCTTGGGTTAGGCCCGGGTTTGGGCATCGCGATGAAGTTGGTCGGATGCTATAGAGCCTGTCCGGTGATCACCTGACAAAATGACGACACTCAGCTCGACTCCTTTCTGCCCACAGCCAGGAAAAGGGGAAATACAAACAAAAACTCCTAAACATTTGCAATTTGAGCAGCAGCAGACTGTCCGACTCTGTCCGGATCTCCACTGACTCGGTCCAGGTCTTTATCCTGCGGACAGGTATTCAGGCGTGGACAACTTTTACAAGTTTATTTTGCATTCATTCTTAAATGATAAAGAGCAGCATACCTTAAGCCTTAATTCCCTCCCAACGCTGGGGATCCTGGTGTTTCGGAAGGGGCTGACAGCCCGCCCGCAGCACTGAGCTTCGGAGGCGCCCGTCAGGAGCGAGGAGAAAGGCCGATGCACGCGCTTCTCCGGGAAACCTCAAACATCTCCCGCCAAAGTCTTTCGCTGGCCAGAGAAGCGAGGGAAGCAGCGCTGCAAGACAAGCTACGCAGTCGCCCCGGTCGTTAAACAGACACCAAGGGCTGCGAGAAGCCGTGGGCGATGCTGCTCTGGCACGTACTAAAAGTCAGGAGACAGCGGGATAACGCGAAACCTGGAGGCGCCTGAGCAGGCAACTGTCCTGCGGGGCGGCGGAGAGGGAGACAGGGTTGGCTCGAGCTCCTCCGGGAGGAGCAGAAAGGGCCGGGGAGCCGAGACGGCCGACGATTTACCCTCACGGGCTCCCTCCTCGTGCCGCCTGCGCCGGCGGCGGGGCTCAGCCGCGAGGGGCGGCTGCAAGCTACAGCCGCCGCATCGAGAGGAAGAACCTGCACCACGACTGCACAGACCAAAAAGAAAAGGATAAACGACCATTTACAAAGTTCAAGTTTGGGCTGCAATGCTGCACTGAAATAGCCAAGCAAAACCCCAAGATGATAGGCAGGGCTGACTTTTTGCTTTAGCCTAAGAAGTTCTGCTCTACAGGGATGATTAAATCTGGCTGTCGCATAGTTATCTGCTTAGATCAGCACCATCCGATGCTCCTGATCCACTGAGGCTGCTCGCAGGCTCCAGGAGTAGGCAGCAGATGACTCAAAAGCAAGTTCTTTCTTTGTTTGAACTACCCTGCTTTAATTAATTAGATTTAATTGCACGATCAAAGTCAGACTTGCTGTCGCTGAAGAAAACCTGTGTAGTTTAGTTATAAAGCTTAGTAACTTAAGCTACTCCGAGCTACCGCGACATTTAAAAGCAGACATCGTTTTGCCAGTCCCTAGAGACCCACGGTCGGACTTAACCGCACCCTTGCGATGAAAAGCACAAGTCAGACCAAACTACAAGCGCAGAAGTCCTGTATTTCTTTGTCCGACAGCCTCGGAGGGCCCGTGGGGGGAACCCACGCCACCGTTCAGTTTGCTTTCTCTTCCACACAACACCCACGTAACGTTCTTTATTATTGTAGCGAGGCTACTCCACGTCTTTGAGGGAGTCTCGATTTTGAGGGAACTCTCAGTAGCGTAGCGCTCGCTTTAGAGGCGCTTGCTGCTTTGGCTCGGCTCAGTGCAAGCGAAGTTGAGGTTACAAGAGAATCCTTCGCCTCGGTCAAGGACGGACAAAAACGTCAAAAGAAAATCCCCAGCTACTCCCAGGGAAAGAACTATCTGCCAATTTTGTACCGGGCCAACTGTTGGGACACTGGGGTATAGGAGGAAAAACAAGCAAATGAGGACTGAAGTGAGCTCACAAGGAAAGTATTTTGCCCTGAGGGATGTTTACCTCCTCAATGTGGCTTATAAGCTCTTTTACAAATACTGCTCAGGCTCGGCAAGACAGCGGGACAGAGAGATTTTATGCAGCAACAACGATTCCACTTTTGTGGATACACAAGTCTCTCTCTGTTGGTAAAACATGCATTCAAATATAGAGTTCAGCGGCAACCATTTATAAACAGAGACATGCAACAGAGAGGTATAGAAATGCAGAAACTGGCATCCTCTTCTCTCCTTTTTCATTTTCTTTCCTTTTTCCTTTTTTTAAACTTACATATCCTTTTATTTAGCCTCCAGGGTAGGGACACTGCAGCTTTGCTAGGAGTGAATGAGAATTTGTTTGGATGAATGAGATTTGTTTCAAGAGGAAATTGCTAAGAAACGTTTCTCTGCTCTTAATTGTTGCTGGCTTCTAATAAATTCTGGCTTTATGGCTCCAACGCATACTTAACATAGGGTTAAAATTGGTGCATTGCAGCATCTAAAACTATTTCAACACAACTCAGAGAAAAATAGGTGCGTGCCAGCAAATAGGGGGTTAACAGTACAGCAGTTAAAAAAAAAATCACAGGTAAATCAAATCCAGCGCTCACCACTATTAATTGTAAGGAAAACTTTTTATAAACAACTCTTTGTAGCATAGTTTTTCCGAGCTGCTGCAGTTTTATTCTATTTTTTTTGATTGTTTTAAAACTCAAATAATCCACGACTTAAACTCCGCTAGCAAAGCCAACTCCCTCCCTTCCAAAGCGGCACCAAGACTTTCAGTCTAGCCTCGGCTCCCGTTTTCAGCTTCCCCCAGCCGACAGGGCAGTATTTCTTACCTATTTGGTCCTCGGGGATCAGGGACTCAATCGGGGGGTCGAGTTCGGAGCTTTGGGACAAGTAGTTCTTGACCTGGGTCATGAACTGCCGGATCGTTTGCAGCATGTCGGTGCTGGAGACATGGCACTCCTTGTTTTCCTGCAGAAAGCTGACATAGTCCTGCACTAAGCAGCCAAAGTAAGTGCGCTTGTCCCGGGACATCTCCGCGATTTTCTTGATCATCCTCTTTTCGGGGGTCATGAAGGAACTGAAAACGCCACTAACTTTCCGGAGCTGAGATTTCACAATCTTGGGGAGAACAAACGAGCTGTTTCTTTTCTTCTTGGGCTTCAAAGGGGGGGCCATGCTCTCCTGGTCGCTCTCCCCCTCAAAATCCTCCAGGCTGCTGTTAGTGTCCCCCTCGTAGCCGAACAAGGGCATGCTCCGATCGAAGTCCAGCGAGTCGGAGGAGGAGGTGGAAATGCTCATGTCGCTCAGCCTCTGCCTGCCTCCATCCCACTGCGCCGGTGACTCACCGTTCGCCGCCGCCGCCGCCGGGCTCTTCTTGGAGGCTGCCGGATCCTGCGCAGGCGGGGCGGCACCTGCAGCGCCGGGCGCTTCGGAGGCGCGCGCCGAGGGGCTGCCGCCGCCGGGCCGAGGGGCTGCAGCCGCCGCCGCCGCCGCGGGCTTGCCGCTGCCCTCCGCCTCCGAGCAGACGGCCTGCTTCTTCAGCCGGGGCGGCGGGACGGGGGCCGGCTTGCTGCGCAGCGCGCCCGAGTCTCGCTGCTGCTTCTGGCTGACCGGCGCTGGCATGCTCGCCGGCTTTATAGTCCGGGAAAGCTGCGGGCTCGTCAGGCTGCTATTAATAGCAGGAGGTGGCGGTCTGGGCGGGGGGGAGCGAGGCCTCTCGGTGCCATTCGCGTCTTGAGCGCGCGGGCTCTGCCTTTTCAGGCTCCCGCTAACGTCCTGGCTGTGCACTTTTAAGAAGAGGGGATTAATGAAGCACAGAGCTCCGTTGGTCTGGCTGCACTCCAGCTCCGAGGGCGTCCGGGTCCGTATAGCGTGCACGCCATTTATAAGGCAGAGCTGGCGCGCGTCTTTGCGAGCGCTGTCTGCGGGCGCAGGCCGGCGGGGAGGCGAAGGATTCGGGGGGTTGCTGTTAGCCGGCGAGCTCCAAAAACCTGAAAGTCATCATTGTATTAACGTAAGAAGGCAAACGGCACGCAGACGGGCGTTCAGACCACTCGGCTCAACGTAACCCCTTTGAAGCATTAAGAAATTTAGGCAAGCTTTTATAATTCAAGGGAGAAAAAGGAAGCGAGATGAATAGCATTCCTAGTGAGCTGCTTAAAGCACTGTCACACATAACTGCCCGTCGCACTCCCGGGGCTGCTCCTATTCATTTATAAATATCACAGCCAACGCGTAGCTTCGAATCAGCCCACAGAACGAAGCTAAAAAACAAACCGAGAAGCAAAGAAAGGCGCAGAGATCGCGACATAGCGATTCTTCCCGATCTGAGGCTAAAATGGACAAAAACTACTCACCAGCACATCAGTCGGGAGAAAGAAGACTCCGATTCTCAGCTGGTGTTAATAAACTCGCTCCACTCAAGCCAACAGAGTCAGGCTGATTTACATCAGCTGACAGCCACTTATGGCAACCCATCAAAAGCAGAATTTTTCGGGGGTTGGTTTCTGCTTATAGTGAACAAATAAAACTAGGTAGGAAAGCTCGGCTCACGTTCTGCCGTGCCGGGTGCCCAACCAACCTTCAGCTACACCGATGCAACGCTCGTGCCTCTTTAAGAGCCCTGGCCCGCAGCCCCGCGTTTGTAACGCTTGCACGGTCCGCCGGAGGTTTCAGACACTCGGCAGCACGTAAACGGACTGAGCGTGCCGTCCCATCGGCACGGCGCGGAAACCCCGTGCTAAACCAGCAAATTTCCGCCGCAGCCTCCTGGCTTGTCCCAGCAAAGCGTCCGCGTGCGTGCACCGAACTGAGTTAACAGCAAAGCCCATCGGCTCCTGCGACTCCGACAGCCGAAACCAGACGGGCCCTCTGGGACGGCAATCAGACTGAAATAAGGGAGGAACGCCAGAGGAAGGCTTCGGTAAAATTTGCCAGTCCTGACGTGGCCCCTTTTCCTAGAGTCCCTAGAGTTTTCCTAGAGTTCCCCTTTTTGGCCGCTGGGTAAAAAATGAGCCTTGTGAAGCCCGCGGCATGAATTTCTCATACTGAGCTCTACAACAGGGGTCCCTGCCTGGCAGCTGCGTCCTGCCCACGGGGCAGAAAACAAGAGTACGGCCCAAGGTGACAGGCTGCTCCCAAGGAATATACCTGGGAATTACGTAGGGGGTATACCAGGGGCTGTCTGTAGGGAGAGGCACGTTGCACGGCCATGCAATGCTGCCGGTTTTTTCCTGCTCCGTGACTTCACACCCTGCTTGCAGATCCTGCAGTGGGCTGGTCAGCGCGCTTGGCGCGTGGGCTGCTGCAAACATGCATGAGATAAGCACCACAGCGGGCGAAACGTGAGAAGAGAGACCAAAAAAGGGTCGGCAAAAGCCTTGAAGCCTTTACCACCAGTTCTTCCGGATGCGGTTTGCTGGGCTACATGCTGTTGACCCGCATTGCGTATTGCTTCCTCTGAGCCTAGAGCATAACAGAGCTCTGGCAGGAGCTATGGTCCTTAGCATTCAGATCAGGCCGTTTTGTGCCTGTCTGCTGCTTAAGGAAAGCTCACACTTAATTGGAAGGCCCCTCGGAGCGGTTTTAGGCATCTCTTGGGTCAACAGCATTGCGGGCCTGGCTTTCCGGTGTGCTCTTTTGTACGGAGTCACCTAGAACTCCGCTAAATTCTCAGCTTTGTTGCCCGTTTTTTGCCCACAGAAACTGTGGTCTTAGTCTGGCATACAGCAGGCCACTGACCGCAAATACACCAACCGTGAAGTTATGCACCGATCAGCCACCAGTCTCCTTCCAGCTTTCAAGTGCATTAGCTTAAAACAAAGAAGTAAAACACAAGCTGCAAACACAGCAGAGATGGTTCAAGAACAGGACTAAGCCTGCGGCATGTAAGCCACGGTGCTCTCCGGTACGGAGGACAAAAGACAGCATGATTACTCTGGAGAGCTTGCTCAACACCACCATTATTAGCTTCTATGGAGACACTTGTCTAAATGCTACTTCAGGGCCTCTAGGTTTCTAGGGGGGACTGTCTTCATTACACCGCCTCCCAATTTGCCTGCGTTCCCATGAAAATCCATACTTTCATTTAATTACCTAACCTTGCGGATTAGCAGCACAGAAGACATCTGTCTCCTCTTTAAAGTGAATTCCTGATTGTCAGAGCAAGTGCAGCAAAACAAAACGCAAAGCAATACAATACTTCATTGTGTACGACTTTGCTGCAAAATCCAACAGCCAACATCTCTGGAGAGCCTTGTGTTACGACCCTGATTTAATGAAGACCCGCTTCTAAACTGAAGATGATTCAAAAATCTACTGGGACAAAGACTGCCCTCAGTCAGCCCTCTCCTCCTCCAAAAGGAAATAAGGCCATTCAGCACTTTGCAGGAGTTGCTCAACACTTCATCTGGGTCAAGCCCACGTTTCAAATCCTGCCAGGCTTTGCATCTGCTGCAAGCTCAAAGGGCATGTTGCAATGAAGCTGTATTTGGTTGTAGCAGTCAAGCTGTGCATCTTTCAAAGACAGCTCTTAGCATTTTCTTTTCTTGATTTAAAAACCCTCACCAAACCAAAGTGCACGGGCACGTTCTACAGATGCTATGCACACACCCCTCCTTGTACTAATACGCTACCGCACTAAGCCACTGATGCCAAAATTGCCTTTCCAAGGTAAATAATCACACGTCAGTCTGAATAGACAGTTTTGATAACAGTGAACTACAGTTCCTACACCCTACTGACAACCACAGCAAATTATCCAGCTAAAGGCTGCAGCATGAGACCACAGCCAATATTCCAGCGTGGAGGACAAGCTAACTCAAACCTCTGCCTGGCGATTGCAAGACTTGCTTTGCGTCAGCCCAGGGGCTGCATAGCGAGGAGAGGGAGGGAAGGAAGGAAGGAAGGAAGGAAACAACACTAACAGAGTCAAGAATATCACACAAGGCACATAAGGATGGAAGAACGCCAAGGTCTCCATTTGGCGAGTACAAGGCTTTGGCCTTCCCAATAGGAGAAGCTGCTTTTCCAAATGCTATCTGGATCATCGCTGACCAAAACGAACTATTTACCAATACAGACTGTTTCGTCAAGCTTATAGCAAAGTTATAGGGAATGAGAGCTATGCAGATAGCTACTTACTCAGTCCGAGCTGAGCAATCTCTTCAAGTTCAGCTTCTGTCTTTGCTGCTGCAATAGCATGAGGCAACTTCAGGGTGAACGGCAGGACATCCCTGTTTGTAGAACAGAAAAACAATAATGATTTTCACAACAACATCCACAGTTTTAGAAGTATTTGTTTCAAACACAGGCAGTAGTCGAGCTCAGATTCTTACTCTCTTTTTGAGCTATGGCAGGTAGCAAGAGCCTTAAACATACAGCATGCAGTGTAGACATGTAGCGGTCCCAACCCCAAGGCTCCTTTACATTGGGAAGCGGTGTGAAGTGCAAATGAGAGTCAGGTCCCCAGGACTTTCTTTGGGCTCCCTTCTACAGCCCCACCTTATTTTCCTCCCATTATAGCAGAGGCTTTAACACCTGGTCTTTTAAGAGCAAGCCAGCGTGATGCAAAAGCTTTATCTGCCCTTAACCCTTTAACTAAGCTTCGTATTTTCCAAATACACTGTTGAGTGCTCTCAAAATTGAACACCTAGTTCTCCGAATAAAAATAAATGAGTATTTGGGTGGCTAGTTTAAAAAAATTTCTAACCTGGGATGTATTGGTGCACTGGAACAGGCTGCCCAGAGAGGCTGTGGGGTCTCCACCCTTGGAGATATTCCAAAGCCATCTGGACAGGGTGCTGGGCAGCCTGCTCCAGGTGACCCTGCTTGAGCAGGGGGGTCGGACTAGAGGATCTTTACAAGTCCCTTCCAACCTCAACCGTTCTGTGATACTCTGTCCTCGGCTGAAAACACATTTCATTTAAGAAAGTCTTCATAATTTATCCTCATATCTGATTTCTATACCAGAACTATATGAATACTAGAAGGTCAATGGATGTTTACAAAGGCAGATGCATGAATGTGCATAACGTAAGCCAAAGCTAGTGTAAAAAGCTTTTGGACAGAGATTTTAAGAGGCAAAACTACTTAGCTTTACTTACATTTACACAAGTACTACCATCAGCAGATAGCATACCTCTCGCCCACCCAGTTGGTACCAATACATCCTCAAGCAATAGCGCATGCTAAGCTGTAAAATCTGTAACAGAAGTACCTACGTAATTAGAGTAAATCAGAGGAAACGGAGCACAGAAATCCTACGTACAACCGGCGTCAGGATCATTTTTTTTAAAGCTGCAGACAAGCCAACCATCTATTGCAGCAGGCAGACATGGTTTTTAAATGCTGAGATATCACCAAGTTGCATGTTAACTTGATGAAAAATCAAGCAAATTCCAATCTACCATAGGCACGAGGCTGACACGCTAACTAGAAAGTATGTGAAAAGACATTTTCAGCAACGTACCACGTAAAATCCAGTCCAATTTATACCAGCGCAGAACACCTTCCAGCTAAACACAAAGAGAGGTAACCCTTGACTCCTCATACACACCGATGTGGTACCTACAGCAAGAAATTCCCTCTGGATGTAGGAAACCCTTCCGGCTTCGCTGTGACGCACCCAACGGGACACCCTCCGTCACGACCACTGCCCGCCTGTGTCCCCAAGCAGCCTGCACCTTCTGCATCCCCAGCGGTCCCACGCCACTGGCAAGGAGGACAAGGAAGCCAGGTAGCTGCTGCCACTTAAGAAACACTGGGCAAACAGAAACGCTTGAGATGCTTCTACACTGAACGGGGAAGCAAGCGTCAGCTTCCAAGAGCACGCCACAAACCAAAGGCGAGCTTTATTTACTGATTTATCTCTGGACGGGTTTGCAGCTGAAGTTGTATTTAAGAGCGAGCAGGATGAACGCTGGGAAATCTTTATGGCCGTGTCTAAGCTGGGATCGCCGCTCTGCTCTCACTTGCCTTCCCTTCCTCAAAGGGCAACGAGGAGAGCAACAAGGACAACACACGGGTGAAGTCTCGCGCGCGCTCTTACGCACCTCAACGGGGGCCGCGCTGCATCAGGACGCACGTTTTAAATTCACACTGCGCTGACCGAAATACCGTGCATAAAATTAAAGCTACTGCACGCGAGGGACTCTCAGGGCTGAGACACGGGAGCAAGGCAACAGACTGCGGCACGTTTGCGGGCTTACTTTCAGCCCAGGCAAATCCGAAGCAACTTTGCGCCCGCGGTCAAAAAGGGATAAACTATTGCAAATAACTTTACATTTGCTGCAAGCTCCCTGTATGCCCTGACGGAGAGTTACCAGAGCTTGGCCAGGGCCAGCGAGAACAGAAAGGGTGACAAGATAAAGACCGTCTCATCACTAGACTGCTTTTAAATGCAGTTCAGCTCGTTTCCCCTCCGAGTGCTGACCAGCTACTTCTGCGATATAAATGCTTCTTTCATCACACGCACGTACAGCTTGGCGCAGCGGAGGCCTGTAGCCAAGGGCTTCTAGCTGCTTCTCCACCACAAAAACAGCAAGAAGCCCCACGACCCAAGTGCATCCTCGGCCAGCAAGCATTTCCCACGCCAGAAATCACCACTGTCAGCTCTAACTGGCAACCGTGCTGCAGCGAAAGGCCGGAGACCTTCAAAATGCCTGTCCCCATCCCTCAGAAAATGCACCTAGGCGTGCAGCTTGGCTGTGTCCCACCTGTGGATAAACGTAGGACGTGAGCATCTGTCTGGGATTTGTCACTAGGGAACTAAACTCAAATTAAAACCAACTTAAAAGACAAAACATCAGGCATTTTTTTCTCTGAAAAACAAGCCAGGCACTTGTAAATTGGAAAGCCGATGAAACCATTTTTGTTGTTTGCAATTTACGGAACCTCTCAGTTGTCACGGTCTCCAGTGCGATCGGACCTTTATGCCGTATGCTCCAAAAATGTGTTTTACTAGCAACTCCAAGAAACGGCCATTGCAAGATGGCTGATAGTTTATGGTGCTTGCTAAAGGAGTTATAGAGCAGTTGAGAAAGCATTGAAAGATATCAGCTGAAGTCAAGTTATACTTGGCAACACCTCACAATTGGGTGGACAACATAAAACCACCCTTTCAATGTTCAGCAGCAAATACAACAGATCCTTACTTCCAGTTCTCATCTGTTATTTAGCCCATTACCTGCTATGACCGCCCAGGAATATTTATAGATCAGTAATATTTTTATCATGCTGAGCCAGGAAAGTCCTTGAGACTCTTTCTTTTTTCAGGATAGTCCAGCAAATGAAACCCAGAACATCACACCATCTTACCTGCTAATACAGTAGAAAGCAATGAGCCTGAATAAATCAGCAAAACTTATTCCAGACCCCTCCAAGGAAAAAGCTGTGAAGAAAGTCACAAGAGGGAAAGAATCACACATCTATATCCACTGTTTCGTAGAAAAGCTTAATAAAAAACCCTTTTTTTCCCCCAGAAAATTAACAACATGTTTGCACCAAACTAGCCACCGTTTGGTTAATCAGACACGACCGTGCGGAGGAGCACGTGTCTACGCTAACGGCGTTGTAAAGACCGTCCTGAGAGTCTTGGTGGTGGGTTTGTTTTTGCATTCCAAAAATATGTTCTCATTCTTGGGAAACAGGTCAAATGGGATTAGAAATGCACGACTTTTTACTATCAGACGAACCAACCATTGAGGCTTTGTTTTACCTAGTGTACTAATAAAGCTAATTTTAATCTTTATTTCCGCCTCTTGCAGTCCTTCCTACTCATTTGTCTGCTCCCCAGCTGTGCTAGCACATAAAGGCAAAGGATGAATTTTCCTTCGCTTGTCGCCTTTGAGAAAA
Organism: Apteryx mantelli; assembly: GCF_036417845.1. NCBI lineage: Eukaryota > Metazoa > Chordata > Aves > Apterygiformes > Apterygidae > Apteryx > Apteryx mantelli. The sequence goes on from NC_089980.1 coordinate 2,338,658, forward strand.
CCCAGACAACTCTGCTTCACAGCATTGCCTTGTGCTGAGTTTCAACTCGTCTTTTTTTTTCCCTTGTAAAATTATATCAAAACTCTTCTAGAGATTCCCCCCCCAAAATGTTACTCTGCAATTAAAAAAAGGCATGAACAATGTTTTTTTCTCCAAATCATTCCTCCTTACTGTTATAAATGCTTGTTCACAGTAATAATGATACATAAGTGGTTGCCACTTCGCTGACATTAAGCTCGCTCTGATGCCAGCGACAAATCTCACCCAGCAGCTCAAGGAATCGAGCAGGGGAAATTCCCAGATGAACACCACCTAGGTCTTTCACTGCACGACCGAGACCAGAATAAGAGAAGGGAAGGCATTTATGAAATACAACAGTTGTGCCGGTCAGATTCCTAAAATACACCGACGCCTATTCTGCACAGCCTGAGACCACTTCTGCAAAGGGGGGGAAAGTGAGGTCTCCTTGCTTCTGACCACCTCCGAGTGAGAGCAGCCAGAGCCCTCAGGTGGATCTTCACTGCCTGTTCGCGTACTGTCGCCGAAGGACAGGCCAAGCTGGTCATTTGCGTGCCCACAAAAAGGGAATTTCTTCAAAAGGGCACACTAATAATGCACATGGTGTACGGGTGGCTGATCTTGCGGGGGAGTTTAAGAGAAGATGCGTGTCCAGATCCCAGATTACAATGAAAACCTCAACCATGACTGGTGGGTAAAAACACCAGTAGATACTTCCCCCTTGTGGTAAAATTTTATGCATGAAAGACAACGTAATATTAATTATTTTATTTTCTAAAGGGGAGAGAGGGAATTCGTTAGTGTAACAAGCCTGAGGACACAGCCTGAGACCACACAGATTAAATATTAGAAGAGAAAGCTAGCAACTTCTTTATCTGCCTTGTTTCTAACCAAAACCAAAATCAGACACACAGAATTAACTTTCTGTTGGTGGGGAGGGAAGGGAGAGATAAAAAGGAGAAAATAACTGAAGTTAACTCAGGTCAGTAATAGAATGATAGAGTTTAACTACAGAGCCTCCACCTCAGGGTCATTTAACTGAAGCTGTTGCTAATTTTATCTCCAGTTTTCACCATCTTGTTAAAATAAGCCCCTTTCTTCATTTGCGGTTTCTGCACCACATACGCTCACCAGCTGCAGCCTCCTTTTCTCATTCCTTCATATCAAAAGTATTTCTCCCCTCCTCTCTCTGAAGAGATGAGCGCAGTGTTGTTTCAAAAACTGCAGGAACTCTGCTATTTGCTAATTCCTCCAGAAGTGGATATCTACCCATACGACGCAATGCATCTCCAATTCAGCAAGGTACAAAAACCTGAAAATACTCCCGTGTCCCCCACACAGGCTTAGGTGTTTCTGCATATCTTCCTTCTCCGGGACATACCTGACCCGCTCTTAGATTTGCCTAAACAAATAGATTTGCCTTCATGCCCTCAGCAGAGATCACTGTAGGCCGTTTGTGTTTCCATGACTGTGGATGATTTTCTGCTGCAGGTTTCACCAGTGCAAAGCACCTGGCTCGTACACGGTGACCGCTATCTGAAAAGTCTGTAATTCATAACTTACTGTATGTGCTTTCTTTTATTGCAAATTCTTTCAGGCAGGACCCACATTCACCGGGCAGACGCAGAGATATGACCTTTTTCTGCAGTCTTGCTGATTTCCTAACCAGAAATATCTGTGGTGGAGAAGGCAAAAGGATAAGGTTTTAGCTTCATTGAAGATGCCTTAAAAAGACAGAGATATTAAAGATGAAAGGAAACGTAACAACCTCAAAATCTCGGATTTTCTATATGAAACATCTCAGAATTTTACTCACTCAACAACTTGGTGCAAAACAGCACCAAAACATTTAGAAAAACATCTCGTCTTCATATAACACAGGCACGTGACACTGAGTCCATCATGCCCATCTGTGACCTCTCCAGTCTAACCCACAGCAAATCCCAGCCCCGGCTCAGGCCGCGGAGCCTGGGGAAGCCGGATGGGAAAGAGCTCCTGCATCCCAGCAGCTTATTCCCACAACTCTCCTGCGCCAGGAGGGAGGCAGGCAGGAGGGTGCAGAAACAGCCACCAGCCTTATCTGAGCAGATAGCGCCTGGTTTCCATCTTAGCATCTTCAATGCAGGCACTGGTGGAGGAGAAAATGTGGTCAAATTTCCTATTTAGCAATTCTCTCTCCATATGAGGGAAATATATCTGTTACAGTCCTGCTTAGCAAGGTCCTGCTCTGGAGCTCCAACGGCAGCAGTCCAGCTCTTAGCTCCAGCAGACCCCAAACTAGTCTTCACTTGGATTAGAGAAAGCACACAAGAAATAGTTTTTCCAACAATAGCTGCATCGAGCGATCGGGAATGTGACTTCTTACCCCGGGCGGCTGGGTCTGCAGGATCTCCACGGCTTCAGCATCGTTCAGACCAAGCTGCAGCCACACAGGGTGAGTATGGAGAAGCTTGTCCAATACGCTTAGCTTGTTGGACAGGCTGTCGTAGCCAGAGTCCCGGGGGCAGCCTTTTACATCCTTTTTCTCAGGAGAGACATTATCCATGTCCTTTACTAAGCTGCGAGGAAGAAAGAAAAAAGAAATTAAAGACATGCAAATCTCCCATGAGCAATCACTCAATCCAGCAAACAGAATTATCACAACGCTAGTGGTGCTGCCAGCACCCTGGACTGCTGCTTCTTCTACTGAGAATTCCCATCATTAATATAGACAAAATTTCTCATATCTGCATGATTTCTTTTCTTCAGTTGTCTTCAGTTTGACAGCTAGCTTTAAGCTAAGCCTTAGCATTCTTCCTTTAGCTTGCTGAAATTCAGCAGTCACCTCAAACAGATACGCGTGTACAGGCATGTATGAACTGATTAAACACTTAATCCCATTTCCTTGTTACGTTTGCATTTGGAGAGCTTTATCTTCAGAGACTAACGTTCGTGCAATTCAGATATTTTTATTCCCAGCGAGACTGCAAAAGCTGCGACGCACAGAAACCTCCCTCTGTCCTGCCTGCCAGCAAACCTGCTCAGTATTCCGGCAACGGAGCGCTGAACTACTTATTGGCCATCGCAGCACCAAACATGATTTTCTTTTCTCTCCGCCCGCAGGGATTTTTCTCACAAAGGAAGCCTGCTCAAAATAACCTCCCTGCAGCTCATCCCGAGCCTGACTACCATCGCTGCTCCACCAGCCCTGCCAGCTTCTCAGCTGCTTATCCATCTTTGGCCTCCTCCGCTCATGTGTGGTCAGAAATCTCGCCGGGGGGGGGAAAAAGAAAAACAAAAAAAGAAAAGGCAGAGGAAAGAGAAGAAAACGAACCACAGATAACCCTCCGTAAGGCACAGCTTCCTAAGAAATCATCCACAGAGGTAGTAACTTGCATGGTCCGTGCTCTAAGAAAAGTCCTCAGCATACTGACAGTTTTGCCCAGAAAGGGCTTTACCGCACATGTTAGAACTACAAATCTGATCAGAAAAAGGAATTATATATTTGTGCTCCTACTTCCTTTGGTTCTGGATCGACTCCTGTGTAAGGAACAGAGGCAAAAGCCAGCCTAAGTGTGAACTTGGCACACTAATTTAAGGTCAAGATACATTTAGGGGCAGGACAGTTAATAAAGTTATTGCTAAATTCAGTAATAAAGAACAACCCCTGGAGGCTACAGATACCTGTTGGGTATTAAAAATCTAAAGAAACTGGGTAGTCCAAGAGTTGCTGTTGTTACGCGAAGCTTCCCCATCGCCCACGCGTGCCCTGGCTCAAGTCCCGCCGCGGGCACGTCCTGCGATCCCTCCTTCCCCGTCAGGAGAAACCACCGCGCCACAGCCGCTCGGGGACCCGCGCTCCTGATGCCGGCGTCCGAGGTTGTTTTTTTTCCTAGGGGCAGGAGAGGGCTCGATCGTGCCGCGAGTCTGCCCCGCGGCCCTCGGGGATTTGGCAGGCAGGCAGCGGCGTCAGCAGCACCTACCACCTTCGTTAGGCCAGATGCCGCAGCCGGAGCAAGCGTGGTAGAGGCTTCACAAGCACGGGAGTGCTGGGTAAAAAAGGAAAGGAAAAAAAAAAACTTATTTTTTTTCTAGCTTTGGTCAGCATCTTGCAGCATCTCCGGATGGGGTGGAAGGGGAAGTAACCGGGTGCGCGTGGGAGGGGGGGGCGCTTGCTCGCTCTTTCCCTGCATGGTCCGAGGAGAACTGGTGCACCCAGGCAAGCCTTCGAGCCTCGCAAGGCGCCGCGACCGCAGAGCAGATGATCCTCCCCGAGGGTCATTAGCAACCGCCGAGACGCCTCCCCGCGACGCCGAGGACGCGGGAACGCGCTTGTGCGGCGGGGAAGTGCTATTACGGAAGTTGTACCGGGGCTCCGAAAACTGCCCGAATAGGATTTGGAGGTTCCCCTTTCAGGCCCGGTCTCAGCAAAACCCGGTGTTGCACCACGCAGAACGCCCAACCCAAAACACCCGGGGCAAAAGGAGGGTTATACACCGACGCTGGCTGCAGGCGTGACGAGGTAAGGCTATTTCTAATTCCCTGGTACCGGTACCTGCTATGGGGCCAGGCACTGCTTCTTACCGTGAAATCGGCTCGAGTTGGTAAAAGTTTGGGCACCCACCTAAGTCACGGCGTTCCTCTTCTCTGCTAGTGCTTTAAGGTGGCCAAATTTGCAAATCGAACACGCCCAAAACGACACCAGGGAGAGGATCAGTTCCAATAAGGAGCTGTCAAAGGCCCCGGTGGGATGGGGCTGCATCTCACGCAACGATTTACCTCCTCTCCTGCTTTCTGCAGGGCAGCTCCCGGTAAAAGACAAAGTGACCAGGTCACGCAAAACCAAACACCAAACGGATCTGCATGGATGCCCTGCTTAAACGCGGAGGCGCGGCTACACCGGGCCCTCCTAAAGATTTATACCCTCCTAGGGATTTCCACACTATTCACAGCGGATTAACGAAAATACGTGATTCATGCAAGTCTCCTTAGATTTAAGGAAACCCAAAAGCACGTGGGAAGTAAACAAAGATAACGGCTGAGATCAACAACACTGCTACGTCCTGGTTACGCTTGGCTCACAGTAAAAAGGACAGAGAACAGGTTGAAGCCTGTAACTCAGGATGATCTTCTCCCTCATACCTACGGGGCTGCAACGTACGCCTCAATCACGTCCATGCAAAGCAAATGTTCCCGTCCTTCCCCGTGCACCAGCTCTATGTGAATTTTTCTTTCAGTCTGTCAAACCCTGTCTGTATCTCTTGCTCTGACCTTGTAACCTAAACTTCTCACCTTTCTTCCCGCCTCTTTTGTAGGGCTTGGGATAACGTAGTTTATCTGCTCTCTAACCCCGCCAGACCTCCCGCATGGACAGACACTGGCCTGGGGAGAGGATGTCTTTCTTTGGGACTGCTAACTTGGGGAAGTTGCATCCCACTAGGATGACCAGTGCTGCTCCATGGGTTCACCGCACTGCCCTTAAACTAAGCTGCTCCAGGACTATCACCTCCACTGGAAACAGTGGAAGAACTGACCTGTCCTTGTGAGGGCATGAAATGAGTTGGAGGAAGGACCTGAAGGACCTTGGAGGGATTGAGTCTGCACCCATGCTATGGAGAAAGCTGCTTATCAGCCCAAATGAAACAGCCACCCAGTTTCAGCATCTCATCCCAGATGAAGAGACTAGCCAGGAAGAGGGGGTTTGTGCACAGTCAGGAGGGTTAGGGACAACATCAGCAAGAGACCAGATTAATCTTGGAAAGACGATATGGTCTAACTTGTACTTGGAGGTGCCCATAGCACCTTGCTCTGTTTGTTTGCTGGGATTGGTCTCTGTTTTGAGGATGCTCACACACTAGGATCACGCTACCCAACGAGGGAGGGAGAGGCAGAGGTCCCTTCTTTGCCCCTGCTGGTAGGACGCTCAGCTTCTCCCCAGCAGATGCAGCTTAACAAGCCGTGCTGCCGTCTCTGCGCCAGGGCGGAGAGGTTTGCACGGCTCGGCTTTGCAGCCAGACGCATGATTCTCCCACCGTTCACCCCGCTGTTCCTCAGTGGCGAGCGACATTCCTCCCGGTTGCTTCCTGCCCAGACCCAAGGGCGAGGAGATAAAGTGCGTCTTGCTAAAGCTGCAAAGAGAGGAGCGCGGACCTTGCTGCAGTGCTGCCAAAGGCTGCCCACAGCCAGCGCGGTTAAAGCAAGTTCCTGGCTGACCCTCCACTGCAAGAGCATCTGCACTTCTGTAAATCCTACCAACTAGCAGCCTTCAACCGCACCAGCCTCGCGTGTACGGTCATGTCAAGCAGCAGCTGGCAGAGGGAGCAAGGCTCCAAGGATTCCCTCCACGCCTCAGCAGCTGCACTGTCGCACACTTCTCCATCCCCTTGCAGCTGAAGGGAGAGGACCAGGCTGCAGGGGAGAAGGTTAAATAACTTTGACAACACCAGAAGTAATCCACCATGCAAGACACGGGTGAAAACTCTGTTTCAGTTAATAACTAATGCGGAAAAATGTAAAAGACATATAGGCACAGGGGCTGTCCAAGGTAAAGCATGAAGGATAGGGGGCAAAGTTCTGCCCTTACTTCCGTGACGATGATGGAGCAGGAAGGGAGCAAGCTGCAGCAGCTGCCACCACCCAGCACCTCACCGCCAACCACTGCGCAGGCACAACGAGCCACGGGAAGACGGGGGCCACCGACACGGCACCGACCAGAAACGCATCCTCGTGATGCCCTTTCCTGACAGCTCCACTCACCTGCAGGAACGAGCTGTATTCCTGCCCTGGGAACAAGGCCCAGGCACCAAACACCATGGACTACTGAAACCAGTGACCCGAGTGGCCCATTTTGACAGGCTATCCTTTTTTGTTTGCTTGTTTTGCATGGCATTTACATGCTTACAAGCAATATATGCGAGCCCCGTTACTTGAATCACGCTCAATATTACTTGGGCTGGAGGCGTAAAAAGAGTGGAATATCCAAAATACAAAAGTCCGGGAGCATAAACCTGAAAGTCACCACACAAGCACAAAAATACACTCAAGTTGCAGACATGCAACTTCATGTACTTATTTTTCTGAATACAATTAAGGCCTCTTGCAAACGCCGCCTTCACAAAAGTGTTCCGGGGGCAGTGGAAATAGTCTAAGGTGAAAAGCAAACAAGAATAATACACAACTTTTAGCTTGGACTTCTCTAGATTCAAATCCAAATGCCGTATCAAGATACTGACTCCTGAACAACAAAATATACAGTAATAAAAGCAACCTACATTAATTACAAAGTTTTAAAATAACTCCAGAGGTATAAATAGTCATAAGAGGAAACACATCCGTCATGGGAGTCTAGTTCAGATGAGCACCCTGGAAAACCTTAGCTGAAAGGACTGAAATCTTGCCTGGTAATTCTAAATAACCAAAATATATCAGTATACACTAATTATATAATCTATATTAACTTTGATACAACCTTTACTTACACAGAAGCATAAACTTCGGATGTATGTAGTTATATAAAATTCACCTTAATTCATTTATTCAGATTTCCTATTTTATATCTATCATCTTCAAAAGGACAAGAAAAAGGATGAATTTCTTTTTTTTTATTGGATGGCTAGTTTTAGCATCAAATTCTATTTTGATGCAAATCAGAATTCAATTAAATACTCACAGAAATAGAAATTCACTTTTTTAGGTTAGTTTTATTTGCATATTTTAATCAAAATATACTTCGCACTCAAAATTGAGTCAGTAAGCAAAAAAAATCCCTTTTATGTGTAAAACAGGAGATTTTAATTGACTGTTCCCAGCTAAGTGCTTCCACCAAGATTTTAGAACTCGTAGGTCTTAGTCTCCCATGCTTACGTTGCATTCAAAAGTAAGGAGAGGCCTTTTCTCAACTGAAAATTAGCTAACGATCTCTGAAATTAATTAGCTGAACCCTTTGAAATGGAGAAAGTATCCTTTCTGCCCTGGAAAGAACCGTGCTGTCAAAAGCTTTAGCACTTGAACAACACGCGACCAGAGGCTTCGCCAAGCACTAATTAGTTCCCTCGTCTGCTGTTCTTTACCGCTTGGGCAACAAAGGTGTTGCTCAACGTTTTAATTAATGTAAATAATTCAAACGAATTGCAGTGAGATTTAGCGCACTTCAAAAGTATTTACAGAGAAAGAAAAAATTAGCGAAAAACATGGATGTAATTCTGAATAACGAACTATTATCCACTTCATTAACTCGCTGCCTTGTAACACACAGTCCACCAGCAACAAAACTGGCCCACCAAGCGCAGTCAGATGAAACCTAATGTTGGCACTGGTGACTTTCCCCTTGCAACAGATATTTCGTCATTAAGGAGAGAACCCATTTTTGTACTTAACACAATGATTAAAATACCAGATATCCTCTGGATGTCAATTTGGCAAACAGCCGCTGACAGCGAAGCCTCACAGCCCAACTGCTCCCTCTTACAGCAACAGGCTTGGACTACAAGTTTCCATAGTCCTTACCTGCATGGCATGATCTCTTAAAACACCAGATCTTTATCTGTACTATAATCTGTATCTCGAATCATTTTAAGGTTAACAAAATGCATCCATCTGCTAATTTTTATGTGCAAGATACTCACATATAAACCAACTTAAACACATACCCCACAAATATTCCTACGACACAGGTCAGCTCATACCGCTATTTTACTTACTAACCCGAGAACATAAATAAATTACGTTATTGGGCGAAAGCTATCGTGACTCTTCACCAAGCCGCCCGGAGCAATGGACGTTTTCAGCTTTTTCAGCGCGAGGGCAGAGCGCGCTGCCACGCACAACGGGAATAACATCAGGAATTTCCTCCTTCGGACGCCCGGCTGCGTCCTACCCTTGCGACAAGGAAGTAGCAGCGAAGTTCAGCTGCTTTTAGAAGCTGTTAAGGCAAACGTACAGGACAAGCGGCTCTCCGGACGCTCCTCCCGCACGAAAGTAAAGCCTGGTGCTGAAGAGCGATGTTACCTACCCGCTTCTGGGTTGCCCGGCTGAACCGGGGCAGGGCGTGCGCCACCGCGGAAAGCAGCGCCGTGAAAGCACGCCTGCCCTGTCACCCCGCCAGGAGCTACAGAAATAAACATTTTTCATCACCTTTGCAAACCGCCGGGTTCATCCTCCAGCGCCAGATCCGTCTGTACCATCTCCTGTTTCAGTTCTCCGATTTCTGAGGCAATTGTGTCAATGAGCTGCAAAGGGACAAAAATAGTATGACGTCAAGCGAGTGGAAGAGGCGTGGAAAAGGAGCCCGGGCAAGTTTAGTCACCAGAGATCCCAACCTTTTTTTTTTTTTTTTTTTAAATCCCACCCTATGCGGATTTCCCCTTGTAAAGGAAAAAGGTTGGGGACACTTATAACTGTTCTTGGAGAACGAACAGCTCTTCTTGTGTGCCTGCACACAACTTTCCAGGCTGGATTTGTTTATTTTCTGCAGCCTCAAAAGACAGTTATATTACGCAATAACTCCAAAGAACCAAACGATTCGGTCAGTTGTAGCATCTGTTTTCCACAAAGCAAAACAAAAAGCAAAGTTAGCGGAGTTTGAGCTGCACGAGTTATTTCAGAAGGGAAATAAAACCCGCTTTCCGACCCACGTCCCAAGGCTTCACGGTCACCTGCAAGGCACCACCTTAGAGGCCAGGTGGCACCGGTAGCTCGAGGAGGGCAGGGTTTTTGAAGAATTATCATAATTAGGCAACATTTTACCACCTCGCTTTATAGCACGTTTTCTTTTCCTCTGCCTCAGCTGTTCACACTCTCTTTCTCCGTGCCGCGTTCTTCCGATCAATTCGAGTTTCCCCCTCCGTTTACAACGGGCCAAACCCTGCTAAGCATACTTGAAGCAAGAATTACGCTGCCTTCATCCCATAGGCTTCTTCCTCTCGAGGTCCGAGTCCTTGGCGGCGCTGCACCCCGCTATTGCGCTACGCAAAGCTATTCCAGACGGAGTCGGAGTCGCCGCAGGGGGATGCGAGCGACCCGCTCCCGCGCGCGAGAAACGGCAGCCCAGGGAAGGTGCCGGCCCAGGGCCCCCGCACGCTCTCGCTTCCCGGCAAGGCTCGGCACCTCCGCGCCCCCTACGCCAACAAAAATTGCACGCTAAAAATAAAACGCTTTGGGGCTGACGCTCGCCAAGCAAAAAGATGCAACCACCAGCCTCCGTGGGGAATAGGGACCTGCAGGCTCCTATCGTACGCTGTATTCAGAGGGGGGTGACAGCTGAAGAAACAGCTCCCAGCGTATTTAAATCAATTATTTTTCCTTTTTAAAATAACACCTGAAATCAGGACGAGCTATTTAATCACGTGATCGCTGCCCACGTTTAAAAGAAGATGAAATCGCTGATCTAAGGAAAGCCCTCGGCTACAAACCCAACCCAGAGCTTGTTCGTGTGCTTGGCCAACTCTTGACAGCGGTAGTCCTCCTGTACCTGGAAGCAGAAAGTGCTCCGCTCCCCCGTTTCTCCTGATCACCCGGCTCAAGAGCCCGTGAACTCCAGACCTGGCGGTGTAGGAAGCTGGAACAACCGCGCTTCTCTTCCGAGCTGTGACTGAACAAGGGGAGCAGAATGATCGGCTCCGCGAGAGCTGAACCTTGAGGAACATGACCCAAAGCAACCCACTACATCCCCTAGCTACAAGAACCACTCTCAACTATTCAGTTGGTTTTAAACATGAGTATTTTTTCATAAACCATCTGAAAGTTAGTTTTCAATAACGAATACCACTCTAAAACGTTGTTTCGGTGTATTTCTTCTTGTTACTTGTATCAAGATGTGTGAAATGCAAGTAAAAAAACTCCAGATAAACAGCTGTTCAGAAAGGAACATACAATTTGCCATTCTCCAGTAACGAGTGTGACAAACACAGGAATAAAGCAGAGCGTACCTTGGGTCAACAAAACCATTCCAAGTTTAGCCACTGCGAAGCAAAGGGCCACTCGTGCTTCGGGGGAGACGTTGCGTCGGCGCCTGGAGCCTCGCGTGCTCTCGCAACCCAGCCACGGCGACCCGCAACTGCGTCCGGCTTTGAAAACAGGAACTCATGATGCAAATCAGGAGCCGGATTTCACTGCATCATTAAGCATTATTAAAGGATTTAATCTGCTGATGAGACGGAGCAGCTGTAAGCATGAGCTCCGCAGCGTGGGATGATGAGCAAGGCCAACAGAGCGATCTCCTCACTGAACCAATTCATTTCCAAGGGATTGCCATCAAACCTCCTGCAGAGGCTCCTACAGCTTCGCCTGGCAACACATGGTCTTCCATGTCTTCTCTCTCAGCGATGGTCTTCCTTCAAATCTCAGGTGTTTGCTTAAGATCTGAGCAGAGCAGGAGACAGACGGCTGGGCCCGGGAAGCCTTCCTGGCCTTGGTGGCACACCACCATGGTGGTGGCAACGGCGAGCTCCTCCTTCAGCTTGTCCTGGTTATCCGTGAGGGTCGGCAGGTCCTGCAGGAGGCCGGAGTAAATCACAGGAGGGGAAGAGCGGTCTGCAGGGAGCCTCTCGCAGCAGGAGAGGGATGCTGACCAGCGTTCCTCACGTCACGACCATCCTTCCCGAGTCCTGCTTCTCCCCACCGAGGCGCGAGCAAGCAAACACCCACCCTGCGACAGCTTCGTTCCCCTCCGCTGGCTAAAAAGGAGCTGCAGGTTTCACAGGCAGGCCCAAACCTGGCTCTGGCAAAAGCTTCCCAGGGTCTTTCGCAAACATCTTCCTAACGCCACTTGAGCCGCGGCAAGGGGAAACGGTGACCGAAGTGGAGCAACCGCTTGTCACGCCAGCAGCTGCCTTTGACTCACACGCCTTCAGCCCCGCAGCCTGGACATCCTTGCCCACAAAAATTCCTAAGCGGCGGAGGGACGGAGGCTGCTCTCCTCCGCAGAGCGCCACGCACCATCCGTGCCCGGGGAGCAGCTTTCGGCCACCAGCTCAGTGCCTGCTGCTAACCGGCTGTGCTTCAGCCAGGATCGGGGGGAAAAAAACTCAGGAAACAGCCCCCTCCCAAACAAACAGATAAAAATCTCAGGGAATTGGGAGGCGAAAAAAAAAATCGCATCCAACTTGCACTAGCAGCACGACATAAGGCTCAGAAACTCAAGCTGGTCTTACACCTTCACGTACCAGCGTGAGCCCAGAAGCAGGAACCGCTCTGCAGAGCGAGAGGGTAACGTAGACACCGGGCAGGCTCCCTGCATCGCTCGCTCCCACTCGGAGCGGCTGCGGCTCCTTGGTTCGGCCTTTTTCAACTGCTGTGCACCGTGCCTTCCGCTGCTTTCCGATATCCAGCTTTGTCTTTGCAAGTATTTGTAGTCATTTTTGCATGCTAGCCATGTGTTTGGCCTCTTTCGCGCAACTGCCGTTTAAACCCTTGTCTGCGAAAGACGCTTGCTTATATAAAATTAAAGCTCTCGGAAATAACTGTTTAAAAAGAGATTTTAAACATATACTCCCTTCAAGTAAGGCAAGGATGGCTACACAGTTTTATCTTGAAGACATTAAGCCATCTTCATGCTGTTTGATTTGTATTTCTGCCTTAAAGAGAACTTCCTAGAAGACGTCTTTCCTCAGCAGAATTTTTCTGGTTTGGGTGAAAAATTTTTCTTTCATTCAAAAAAAAAAACACCACGTTACTCTTCTCCTGATGGAAAAAAAAAATCTTTCTGGAGTTAAGTCACCTTGAGCATTTTTGCAATTAATTGCCACGTGCTGTTACACCAGCAGCACCTGACCAATTATTCTCCATCAAAATAGCAGTGAGGTGCCGTCATGTCTACATGACGTAATTTCTGAAGTATTTAGGATGAACAAAACTCCTGGTCATTATACAGCATAAGCGATGCTTGCGTGCTTAGCCTGCTGCAAGAGGAGCTTTTAATAATACGTTTCTCCAAGAAAACATAGCAAGGATCCCGCGTGGGCAAGATGACTAGGTCCAGGCCTTAGAAGACAGGCAGCAGGAGGCTGCCTTCCTTGCAGCACAAGGCTCAGGGTATTTTAATTCTTCAGACAGATTTCTCAGATTTGCTCACAAGACCGTGATTCCTATTCTGCTGAAAATAATGGAAAAAGCCTCTCATCGATTTCAACAGACTTGAAATCAAGACCAGAAGATGTAGTTTCCAAGGGAAATATGACTGAAGCAGAGAGGGAAATATTTCTGTCAGAGGCCTGTTAGTGTAAAATAACACACACGAGTCTCAAGCCTTAAAAGTGATGTGAAGAAATCTGTCACAGATTATTTAGGACTAGGAAACAGCTGTTACTCTGCTACGCTACAGAAACAAGAGGTTTACACAAAAAGAAATGTGCTTGAAAGCATCACATCTTCTCAGGCGGGAAGTTAGTTAACAGCAAAAAGAACCAAAACTAAAAGCTAACGTACAAATACGTAACGTGCTAAATAACTTTATGTTATTAACTGTTTGTCTACTATTCGTTAGGCAGCACTATTCTGTAAGTAAAAAAAAGAAATTACAGTTCTACCACTCAGCCAGTTGTTTTCATGTGAAATAAAATACAGCCACTGTAAACCCCAATAATAATGACTCGGGCAGCATGAAGTCACACAGTAGCGCAGTACCATATTCCCTAACCAAACCTATCCTAAACATCAGATTGCCCCAAATACCCAAGTACCAACTGTTTACATTCCTAAAATCCAGGAATGAAAGAATGAAATGGAAACAACTTAAACTGCAGTATTTTTTGTCCTAATGCATCATGCAATGCTTAACGTCAGCTGAGCCTTCACTGAACAATACTCATCTCCGCTTTTACAAGCTGGCAGGGAGGACAGCGTAATTTAGATGTACAGCCCACAAAACAGAGCGCACCACGGGGTTCGCTCACCAGAAGGAGCATTTTCCATGTTCTACATCCTTCAGGATGTCCTGTGAGCATCAAAAACCAGAGCAACCTCCAAGCTGCTCGCCGGTGCGTGCGTAAGAAGCAACGCGCCCTCCGGGAGCTACAGGCGCCTTTCGGAAGCGCTCCAGGCAACGCGCGGCCCCGCGAAGGCACAGTCCGGCGCCTCTGCTGAAGCCTGGCACAGCTACGGGTCTTTTTATTCATTCAAAGTTTCTCAGTCCTAAGAGGATGACAGGTGGCTTAGACTTGACGGCTGTCGCAGGACGTTTTAGAAAATCATTCAGCCATTGCCGCATGGCAATTGAATCCCTGTTTTCTGTATTGAAATGCAAATAAGCTCGAGTGAAGAATTAATGAAACTGCCACGTTTCTTAGAAGTGCGTTAAGGGGGACAACGGAGATGACCACTGCAGAGAGTTTCCGAGCTCTGCCTTTTACAACAGCTCAAGAGGAAAGGTGAGATCAGCGTCTCTGACCCGGAGAGGGCACGCGGGCTGAAGACAACCGGCATCAGTGTCCGACTGGAGAAACGCGCCCCAGCACTTACCCCTCTTCCCGCCAGCATCTCGTTTTTCATTCTTGCTGGAGCCCTGCATCCTATTTGGCATCTCGTCTTCGCCTTCCTGTTTTGATAAGCAGAGTGTAGCAACCCTCAAAGAGCACCCTGTGCGCGGAGCTGGCGGGGCGCCAGAGGCACGAGCCAAACGGGGAATGCTATTTCTGGACTTGTCCAAATGTCTGTACACAATTAAATATTTTGATACGCGGTTGCAGTTTCTGGTCATTTTGCACGGTGAATTTCCAAGACCACTAACATTATTCAGGATCTTATTCATCAGTAAGCAACACAGTTTTAGCTGACGCTTGATTTTAGGACAGAAAAGCATTAATGGTGTAACATTTCAGATGTCAGGTCAGTACAGTCTGGAACTTAATAATATTTTGATGAGAAGAAGGATGATTCAGTAAAAAGGATGTTTGTCAGAGACATATATTCAGTTCCTTGTTTCACCACAGACTCCCTCTGTAATCACTGGCAATTCAGGCAATTACCCAGCCTAAACTCCATCTTTGCTTCCCTTTTGCTACTCGCTGGCTCCGAGCCTTCATCAAGTACTACATTTAAAGACCTGGCAGAATTTAGCCTCTAAAAATACAGGCCTTCACTCTTTGTTAAAGAGGGACAATAGTCTTTTCCTAGCGTACTAATGGTTGAAGAATGAATGTGGAAAAAAAACAAAGAGACGGCTAGAAGCTACAGCAATGGGTACTATTTAAGTACAACCAAGAAGAAAGAGCAAGTTGGCATTTCCCATTGGTATGTGCCAATGAATTTCCTAGTAAAAGTTACCGAGAATAGCAAGACACTTTTTATGAGCACTCGAAGTGTGCTGAGAAACTGTAGCCCAGCACACTAAAGGTATTTTGGGCAACTAAATTACCATGTACAACACAAGAGCCATATGCAGAAGTACTCTACATGCACAATCTGGGAGAACATCTGGAGAACGTTCTGAAGCACAGGTAACATGGGTAAGAGGATCTCTCTTAATTACCAGGTCTCCAAAACACAAAGGGAGACAAGGAAAAAATATTTGCATCTAAAGAACACATGAAAAAACAACAAAAAAAGTAAAGTAATGCAGATAGAAGAATTTGATGGGTGAAGTGCCTTTACTAACCCATCCAGCTCAGAGCCAAAGTAACTGTTCTCATGATTTCACAAGAGGATGAGAAGTCTGAAAACATACCTCTGAGGCATCTTTTATTCCCACTATTCTTCAGAGCATTCCCCTGCCAGGCTGTCCCTAGGAAAATTTAGATGAACCTTAAGAGTTTCTCAGCTGACACTATGATAGCCTTAAAACAGCTTGGCATCACGAAATTGCTACGGCATACCGCTGTCCTAATCATTTTGAGTAACTCCATCCATGACACCAGCGAGATCAGGAGCTACACAGAGCTGCCGTTTCAGTGTTTATAGACCACCCCAGAGTTACCTAAAGGTGAAGAAATCAACGCACTGTGGAAAATGACTTGGACACTTGCAGTTCCACCAACATCATTATTCCCTCAGCACACACATAAGCGAAAAATCTAGAAATATTCCTCATCATTGAAACAGTTTCTTGCTATGATTTGAAAGTAGGACCATTCGCCCCATACAGCTGTGGACTGCCACCAAACAAGGTAATGTTTGTGCTTATGAGAAAGAGGACATAACAAAAGCGTACTGCAAAACTGCAAAGCAGTTTCTGTCCCCAGATGACTCCTGCTTATTGCTGACCACATGAAACTCAGAGTGAGTCAAAGAGGAAAATACTCAGTCGCTGCAGCACCAGTCTTTCGTTTCTTAAAGACTGGCCTGGTAAGATTGCCTCAAGATAAAGAGAACACGCAACACATTAACGGGGCATTTCAGTGTGTACGGGTCACTACAACTGCACTGTGAAGCTGCTGGCCTGAACAGTGGTCCCACGCACTCCTTTGGTAGTGATTACAGCTGGGACGTTAGGCACAACTGCTTCGTTCCCCTTTCCCCATAGCCTATTATGAGTTTTCTTCTTCTATCTGCCAGAAAGGAAAAAAACCCAAAAAGACAGAATTAAGGTGAGATTCAGGCAAGGGAGAGGCCTTTCAGCCACCCAGGAACACAGGGAATGGAAACGGCAACACCTGTGACACACGGAGCACAACCCAGGAGGACGTGGTGGTACCACAGGGGACGCAGAAACTAAGAAGAAGAAGAATCAGCAGAGCGGCAACCGCTTGCCTCTACTTAAAGCTTGGGCTGTTCAATCACATTGACTGCAACGGTAGAGGAAGATCAGTATTCTTTTCCTTAATATAAGCTGAGATGGCGGCAAACAGCAACATCTTTCGCAGGAAGGACGGCTGGAGGTGAATACTCTGAGGGAAAGACTCTAGATAAGCTAATCCAGTGTTCAGGAGCACCCGTAACTTTTTCATCGCTCCTTAGAGCGAACCTCCGCCTCACAAGGCGGTCACTGTGACCCTGGCATTACGCTAACAGCAAAATGCTAGCGCAGAACAGATATATTCAGCTTTGTCGTATTTAACCCCGATCCCAAGCTGGCCTACGTGACAGTTTACTCTCTTTCTTGCAACAGTTCTGAAAAATATGCAGATAGTCCCCAGGCAGGGGTAGGACACGGCACTTCGCTAGGTCAGATGCCTTCAATTGAGTGGCACTGCTCTCCCTGCCCTGCTCTCTAGGAGTACATGGTGTCCGCAGCCGTACTCACGTGGTGCACGGGAAGGTTTTGTTAACCTCGCCGCAGAGCCAGCAGTCTCTGGAACAAAACATTAACCACAGCCTTCTCTGCAATTAACCCAAGCCCTGCCTCCAGACCTCCCTCGGTACACGTAAACAAAACACAGTTCATGGCATCCAGCGGTCTTCTGAAAGCCGTACTGATTAACTCCTACCCCACCTCCACCTTTTGCAGTGGAGGTGCAACTTGAGATCTGACAGTTCTCCAAAGCCTCTCCACCCTACCGCATAAAAGGACCAAAACGGGTTCCCACGTCGCCCTGGAAAAGGGTTAGCTCATCGCAGCACAGAAAACCCTCTGACAGGTCCTCCCAAGCTGGAGCAACCCGCACAGAGCGGGCGGCAGGAGCGAGGACACAGTAACCCCTGTTTGCTTTTGCAGTGTGATCGCTCCTGCCTGAGCTAAGCTACTGCTGGTGCTCAGATCTGGGGCCAAACATGCAATTTAACTCCGCAGGGAATACTGGGGAAAAAAGCAAAGTTAATACCCAGGGAAAAACGCATTTCTAAAGAGTTCCAGGGAGTACCCGAGGGGAAGAAGATGCTTTGAGCCAGAGCCCTGCCTTCATGCGGCTCTGAGCACTGCCGCAAATCCGATGAGGCCTCCACCGCTGCTTTGCCCACAGGTGTTTCCCGGGGTGTCAGGCATCTCAAACAGCACTCAGAGTACAAGAACACTAAGTGAAACTATTTCCGTTTTCTCTGTACAAGCACGTGAATGCCAGAACAGAACCACTAACTCTCAGTGCCTGCGTGACCCAGGAAGCTGGGCTGAGTATCTTAAGGGAGGAGGGATTAGGTTCCTCTTCTTGATTTCAAATGAAGTGCGCTTCAGCTTAAATACTTAAATGAATGAATAATAAAAAAACCCGACTGATACATATACACTGGGACGACAAAGATAGTATTTTTGTGTTTGGATAACACAAAAACAAAGAGCCCCTCGCCCCAAGTAAAACTAATCCAGTAACGACACAACTTTAAACTAAAAGAATTCAGTTTACGAAAGCTCTGATCATGTTATGCCCGTGTGTAATAAAGCTTATATCCTCAGGATCAGCTGCAAAGAAAGCCACAAGCCCTTTTGCACCAGATATTCTATCCAGTGTGCAGGAAAACCATATACACATGAAGTAACTGGACGGCAATCTAACCTCAAATAAAACCTGTAAAAGAGATCCTCAGTGAAATGCTTCCCATTTTAAAGAAAAGATGGGCTACATATCACAGACTCTGTTGCACTTTCTGCAGCACTAGGTGCACAGAAACCCAGGTGCTTTATGTTTTGTGTTGGTCTACCAAGATATAAAACCCAGAGCCAGTAAAAAATAATATAAGTTTTCTCAGGACCAGGGGGGAGGTTGTTTTGGTTTTTTTTGTCAGAGACACTAAGGCTCTTTACAGCTGCTAAAGAGAAAATAAGCAACCTAGCACTTCAAAGCAAATGCATCCTCCTAATTACTGAAATAAATCAAATATACCATTTACCTTAAAGAAACTTCCTCTTTTGTCCAGACAACGGGCTTCCATTGTCAAAGACGACATCTTTCCTGGGAAGACTCCACTGAATGCCTTGAACTCCTAAAAGCAGAGACATTTTTCATGGTTAGTCCAGTCTGTAGGAAATGCCTTTCTAAGCCACAGAAACAGTCACAACAAGCCTTCTGCCAAGATTTTTTTCCGTCAACAACACAGTGCCATTTATTTCGTACCAAAGCCCTTACATATCCTTTTAGCCTATTATCTTCCTATAGATTGCTTCAAAAAGACAGTGCTTGGAGTCCCATGCTTCCCCCTTCTCCGCGCAACCGATCCTGCAGCTCCGAGTAGACCTTAGTGTGCTCGTTAAGGAAGAATGCTGAAGCATAATGATTGCTTTGTTTGTTTGCTTGACCTCAGCCTGCAGTACAAACAGAACAAATGTTAGATGTCACCGCAGTCTGCTCTCGGGGGCTACAGTTTTGATGGGGCCAACTGCGAGGGAGAAAAAATATCACCCGCATGGGAGAAAACACATTATCATAAACGTAAAAAAAGAAAAGAAAAGAAAAGGAAAATCCTTGAAGTTATTAAAACACAGAGAAACTGAAGATGCAGCTGGGAAGAAGCAGCGTTTCCCATCGACGCGTGAGCTGACCCAACTGGTCGATACCCAGAAGAGCAGAAGGGCGCACAGCTAGCCCGCGCGTGCAGGCAACCAGAAACACCCTGGCGGCGATCTCTACGTGCACGTAGCTGATGAGCGCAAGTCCTCTAAAGTCACAACCAGCTCGCCCCAGTAATCTGCGCACAAATTTCTGACCTAAACAGGAGCTGAGCTCCACAGCTAAGAACACCTCCCAGGACTGTCCACAGCGAACTTTCAACCGCCTTTAAAGAGCCTCCTCTTCTTCCTCACACATTTAGGGACCACATAGCAGGTATTTCTGCTGGAAGCTCCAGCTAACTACATGACAAATATTGCAAGTGCAAAGCATTACAGGCTAAGGTAGAGGCACAGCTTCTGATGTGATACACATGTAAATGATAATAAATGGCAGGGAGTAGCAGTGAGGAACGAGCTTACAGTGGCTGCAGATGAAGCGTGAGCAAAAGGAGCAGCTGAAGCAACGAATTTTGAGAGTTAAAGAAGAAAAAAAAAAGGAGGCTCCCCCACCCCCATTTCTATTTCCCTCTAATGCATTATGAGAAAGCACCAACAAGGGCAAATAGGACCAAGGAGGAGCTTAAAAAAAAAGGGGGGGGGTGGGAGGTTATTGAAAAGGCCTGGCAAGCACAAGCACTGGAAAAGGGTGAGAGGTAAAAGCAGGAGAAAAGAAATATCTTCTCGTGGTTTCAACATGCAGTGGGAAGCTTAAAATTCCTTCCCCCCATTTCTAGAGCTCATATCACCACAGCACTAGAAAAGGTTACATTTTTCCATTTACGGGTTCCGATTAAAGAGCAGCTGTGCTGGGAAGCTCATGAAGCAGCCCCTTTTCCAGGCGGAGTTTGCAGGCTTTAAAGGTGCAAGGAAAAATCCTGAATTCTTCATTCTCGTGCAAAGCAAACACAGGAGGACGGCCCGCAGAAGCCCCAAAGCAGTGCTCAGAATCATAGTTTCTTTTTTAACCAGCACATGTAAAGGAATAAACCCCTGATGAAGCAGTTAAAATGACTAAGGTCACAGTGCTTACCTAAAGTGCATCTAAACGAGTTGACCGAGCCAATCCTGGAAGAGGCTGAAGTCCAGGGAAGTGGGTGGGTTTGCAGGAGCTACTACATCTAGTAGGGTAGGGCTCTGTAGGGCTCTGTGCCTTCGTTTGCCACATTGAAAACAGCAATAAGGAAAGCTGGGCACAGAGCAGCTCTTCCACCCTGGGGAATACCAGACATTTTAAAGGCTCCTCCTATTTGATATCAACCATTCAAAAAAATTCAAAGCTTGGCAAACGGAAACGTTTTCTTTCAGTTAATTCTGAAAAGGGAATTTTCACGTGAAAGGCCAAAGGTGGAGGGAAACCCAAGAAATCCCTTCCCGTTTTCTTCAAGATTCCTGTCTTCTAGCTTTCAAAGCATCCCTGACCTACCAGCTGAGTCAAAGAGCTGGGAGCCCAAATACCCTGGCTCCTCAGAAGCCATTTAGTTGGGCTGCCGAGCAACTGGTAAAGCAAACAGCTTCCCACCAAAGGGGAGGTACTTTGCCAAAAACTAAACTCTTCCTACAAAACATCTTGACTTTAAATTGTTTGCAATAACCACCAACATTTGCAATAACCAACCCAAACTCCCCAAACTCTTTGATCAGAGTTTTTCTGATCAGTTCTCAAGAATACCTGTATCATTCCTCCTCTGACAGTATCTTACTAAGTATCTGTACAGGAAATCCATCCTCTTCTTACCCCCCAGCCTCCTCCTGTCCTGAACTTCGTGGAGGTCCCAGACCACAAACCAAAAGAATAAAACTTCTGGCACTAAATTCACAAGTTCATCTTGATTAGGAAGCTTAAACGGCATGTAACTCACTTCTGTGAACCTTGCTCCCAGCCAGACATATGGCTAACTCACACGTGCTGGTTGCTCTGACACAAACTGGCTCACCACCAGCTGTAGCTGCGCATGTTCTCCATCGTCTGAGCCACAGGCTGCCATTGCAACCTGCCTTGCACAAAAGAACAACGCAAGTGCTGTAAAACAGATTAGACCGGTGAATCCAACAAGGTTTCACGATCATCTCCTAAGACTCCCCCTTCATTTTCTCTCTGCATACTTCAATCCTCAAAACTCAGAATCACAGAATAGTCGAGGTTGGTGGGGATCTCTGGGGACCATCTGGTCTAACCCCTCTGCTCAAAGCAGGGCCAACTACAGCAGGTTGCTCAGGACTGTGTCCAGTCAGGTTCTGCCTATCTCCAAGGATGGAGACTCCACAACATCTCTGAGCAACCTGTTCTGGTGTTCGATCATCCTTACAGTAAAGAAGGTTTTTTCTTATGTTTAAAAGGAATCTCCTGTATTTCAGTTTGTGCCCATTACCTCTTGTCCAGTCACTGGATACCACTGAGAAGAGCCTGGCTCCATTTTCCTTAGTCCCACCCATCAGGTATTCATGCACGTTAGTAAGATCCCCCTGAGCCTTCTCTTCTCCAGGCTGAACAGTCCCAACTCTCCCAGCCTCTCCTGGTATGCCAGGTGCTCCAGTGGCTCCTCGTGGCCCTTTGCAGGACTCTCTCCAGCAGGTCCACGTCTCTCTAGTGCTGGGGAGCCCAGAACTGGACTCAGCACTCCAGGTGTGACCTCACCAGGGCTGAGCAGAGGGCAGGGATCACCTCCCTCGACCTGCTGGCAACATTCTTCCTAATGCACCCCAGGATGCTGCTGGTGTTCCTTGCTGCAAGGGCTCACTGAGGGCTCATGTTCAACTTGTTGTCCTCCAGGACACCCAGATTCTTCTCTGCAAAGATGCTTTCTAATTGGTTGTCTCTCAGCCTGCATGGTGCACAGAGTTATTACTCCCCAAAGCAGGACTCTGTACTTCCCTTTGTTGAACTTCATGACATCCTTCTTGGCCCATTTTTCCAGCCTGTCAAGGTCCATTTGAATGGCAGCACAACCATCTGGTACACCACTCACTCCTCCCAATTTTTTATTGGCTACAAACTTGCTGAAGGTCCCATCATACTTGCTTTCATCATACAGGCCATTAGTGAAGATGTTAAACAGTAGTCGCTCCAGTATCAAAGCCACTAGTGACTGGTCTCCAGCTGGATTTTGTACTGCTCAGTCAAAACCCTCTGAGCCTGACAGTTCAGCTAGTTTGCCCTCGACTTCACTTTTCGCTTATCTAGGCCATACTTCATCAGTTTGCCAGTGAGGACTGTATGGGAGATTTCGTCAAACGCCGTGCTAAAGCAGAGAAAAACAACATCCCTTGCTCTCCCCTTGTCCACTGATCCAGTCATTCCATCACAGAAGGCTATCGGGTTGGTCAGGTATGGTTTCCCCTTCATAAATCCATGCTGACTACTCCCAATCACCTTCTTGTCCTTCGTATTTCAAAATGGTTTTCAGGTCTATTTGCTCCAACACCGGGGACTGAGGTGAAGCCAACAGGCCTGTAGTTGCTTGGATCCTCATTCTAGCCCTTCTTGTGTTTAAAACAGCTCTGCTGATCTTCCCTCTCCACTTCTGCCAAGATGGTGCTAGCAAAAACAATCATTGTGATGGGGCCTACAATTTCAGAGGCAAAAACAGATATTCCAGATTCTATATTTAGAGACACACCAAGCTGGACATCTCATGCATACAAGTGTGATGCCAGGAAAAGTTCACCAAAAAAGGGCAAGAACATGCATCACCAACTCATTAAGTTCCTAGTGAAACATGGATTAGCACTGCCCCTTGCTTTCATTCTGGATGGTTCATAGGGTCCCAGTTTTTTTGTGTGCTCAGACAGAAAAGTTTGGTGTTCTGCTCCTATTAACAAGCACCAACTTGCAAGGTCCTGGAAAAAGGCACATCTGCCACTTCCCCCTCCTTCTGCACACAGCAGCAGGGAAACATGGGGAAGAACTAGCTAAGAGGCTCAACATCAGCTTCCAGCACCAGAACCACCGGGATCATAGCAGTTTGCAGTAGGTGAGGGTGAGGCAGAGTTCAGAAGCGAAGGAAACAAGAGAAAAAGTATTTCCTTGCCAACTTCTTTCCAAAATGATCAGTGTTATTTGTAACATACAAGCAAAAAAGGAATTAGGATTAAAAAAAAGCAATTTTCCAAATTGATGCTATCCTTTTAATGACAATGCCAAATTCAACTCTACAGTAAAACCGCAGATTTCAAATGAGTTACACTAGGGGTTTATGAGCATGATCATGTAGTTAAATTTGCCTCTCTATTCTCAGCCATTAATCATTCCATTTGCAAACAATGACCCCTTCATGGGAAATCTATTTTGTTCTCTAATTTAACCACAAGGACATCTACATGCAATACTATTACCAAAACAAGACCGTGCCAAGATTTTTGAGTTCGTCTTATTTCAGAACACAACAGAAGTTTATAAGCTTCCACACTTGTGCATAAAGAAGAATGCAAACATACAAACACACAAAAATTGTCCTTCAAAGAATGGTATAGGTCTCTAAGACAGGAGAAAGAAGGAAGTTTCAGACTACTGCCTATTTTTCCTACTGGAAGTTCTGAGGCTTTATGCTTCTCTGTAGCTATTATTATGTATGTAACATTATTATTATTATTATTACCTCTATGATCATAACTCAGAGCCTGAACTGAGCCTGGGTCTAGCCTGGGCCTTGTGCTTCCCAGCTCTCTACATAGCCAGTGAAACCAATCCATACTAAAAAATTGGCTTTGCAATCAGATAAATTCTAAGTGTAATTTCAAACTGCCTTAGGATGACCTAAATACTGTTCCATGTCTGATGTTTTTCCATATCTCCTGATTAAATTGACTCAATGTGAAACACTGTTTTTTCAAACTGACACTTCTGCAGTGTCACCCCAGAATCCAGGAAACAAACTGGACTCTCTTGTTTCTATGGGCTGTCACAAAGAAGACTCAATTTAGGCTACAAAATATGTAAATAGATGTAAATGTCCATTAGTAAAAAGTATTCTGGGGGAGGAGGAACATTCCCAAGAATTAGGGTTGACTCTTCACCTTCTTCAACCTTGGGGTTCAGAGGGTACATAAAATGTACACAAAACCCACCGAAGACAACCAAATGCACAGTCAGGAAGCTTAATTTCTCTCCATGGCTGTCTGTCTCTTGTATTTCTGCAGGTCCAGACCAGCTTGCAAACCCCTGCTCTGAAGTGGTCCCTGTTGAGTCCTGATAGCAAGAGATGGACAGAAGGGAAAAATCTCTCTTCTGTGTTTGGGAAGTTGGGTGGAGAGAAATGTCAAAGCACGCCTATTTCTACACATACTTGAGGCTGGTATTTTCTCCTTCCTTTATGTTTTCCAGACTGAGGCAGAGAATCCGGATAGATGGGTTTAGACACTGTCTGGGCGAGCGCTCAGAAATCCATCTGAAACTGCGATTAGGCCACAGGAGCCAGCCCGCTGCATAATCTCCGCAAGCTTTCGTCTAGCCAGCTGCAAGGTGGCGTTTGCTGCACTTGCTGAAGCAGGCAGTACCCTGCCTACTTTGCAGTCCATGCAGACCTTCGCTCTAGGGGTAGCAGGTGCTAGCTCTACGATCTTACTTGACTTCTGCCTGCGAATGCTGTTGCTTTAATGCTTGGATGGCTCCCTTCCAGCAGGGATAGTCTATACTGCAAGAAGCACCGCCTTCCTACAGCTCTCCAAACTCAGGACAAAGTATGCGTGTGTGAAGGACAAGGCAGGACAGGAAAGCGGAATGACTTGTCTGCTTGGCTAATTCCGCAGAAATACAATGCTATAAACAACATCTCTCCGTGGATGTCGACTCCCACGCAAGCTGCTTCTTCCAATCCCTTCTCCTCCTGCTTTTCATTTACACAAGAATGCCAGAGCACCACTCAGGCGCCTAACGTAACCGAGACTCCGGACTTTCCTCTTGTCACAACAGCTCCTATTTTCCTCTCTCATATGCAATTTTATTTGGTACTTGTGTGTTATTATACTTACTAACAGTAGCACAGCAGCAAATCGGTGTCTTGCTGGACTGCTCATGATCCATCCCTCCCTTCAACCCATCTGCTGCCCAGCCTTAGCTTCAGAAGCCTTGCTCGTGTTTTCATTATCTTAATCCGATCTTGCCTTTACAGGGCAAAAATCCCACTTTCTTTATCGAAAAGTCCTAGCAAAGATGAGAAGTCTATGTTCATCACTGGAGCCAGAGGGCAAAAGCCACAGGGATCTGGTGAACTTAAAAAGTCCCCAGCCACCAACCCTGCCCCCACCAGCTCGGTTTCCTAAGGAATCCGGGCTATACAACTGCACCGCCTTGCTCCTCCTTATTTCCTAACTGTGATTTTTGACCTTTTGGCCAACCTAGCCAAAGCTGACAGAGAAGAGTCTCTGTTTATGAACACAGGCAAAGGGATAGAGGGAAGAGACTCTGTTCAGGCTGTCGCTGAAGGAGAGCTATTTAGCCTTCCTTCGGCTTGGCTAATCATCAGCTTGGAGAGCAACCCAGAGGGACTGCACTGGAAAAGTACGCTGCAGGAGGTATAAAACCGAAGAGCTGAAGGCAGGGTGGGTAATCCAAAGCAGCTGGAGAAGGGGCAGGGAGAACAAGGGCATCCGAGCAGCCCCAGGGAGGGAGGAGGCAGGGTTGTTGGTGAGGACGCTGCCCCATGGCAGGCTCTTGAGGAGTTGGCAGCGGGGTGGCGTAAAGGACAAGGAACCAGCCCGGAAAACTGAGCCTCATTACGACCATTGCCGGCTGCACTGTCTTCCACGCGCGCATGTAAAACCTTCTTTCTCTTGCTCCTCTGGGCGAGTTTCTCAAACTGAATCCCCTTCACCAGCCACACTTGAATTTCCCTTCATGCAATTCATACAGGCGATTTCACTTTCGAGACCTCCTCCTTCCCTGACCTGTGCTCTGTTATCACTGCCTTCCTTTTACTTGGATTAAATCTGCCATTTTTCCCGCTGTCCTTGCATTCCTTCCCCCTGCCTCTGCCATTGCCACCTCCCGGGAGCTGCCACCCCGTCTGCCCTCTTCCCTCCCCTCCTGCCGTTCCCAAGGAACATTTCAGCAAACATCTAACATGGGCATCTGCCTGCACGAACCTCTCCTGTGCCGTGCGCGTGCTTGTCTCTTTTATGCACGTATCCGAAGGGCTCGGCTCAGAGGTTACAGAGGCGTTAGAGCAGACCCCTCTATCCATCGCAGAGGCCTCCCTTTAAAAACCGGCACCGGAGCTTGAAAACAAGCCTGGGAGGAACGGCCAAGTCATTTTATTCAGAATAAAGCAAGCAAGGGAACGCATTTAAAAACCACTACTTATTTTAATCTTGGTTTGCATTTTTCTTATGTTCTTAAAAAGTAAATTCTCTTCAACAATGTATCTTAAAAACATAACATAGCCTTTATGATAACTTTGGTATCTTTTCAAAATCTTAGTGATGTCCTAGTTGTATTTAAGCAACTACATAAGCTATTTAATGTTCAAATTTTTGTCATTTCATGTTTAAAAAGCAAATGATGGCTTTTTTTTTTTTTGCTGATTACTAGTTTTTACCTCTTAAGTTTCTCCATGTCTATTCAGATAAAAAGTTGGGTTAAACCAAGTGAGACATTTTGAGGTAGTTAAATGAAATTAACTTAAAACTGTTAAGGGACAGAATGGGAAAAACTGATATACTTGTTTTGTGTTTAAAATTTACTAATGTGTCAAGAAGCGCTGTCCAATGAGCAAACCAAAAAGCCAGTATCTAGGAACAATATTCTTCAGTATTTAGAACCAGTAGATTTCATTTATTATTATTATTAATTCGCAAACTGGAAGAGGGGAAAAAAAAAAAACCTTTCCTGTTTCTTCTATTCCCAGTGTCTCAACTTCACACAAACCAGTCTTAGCGACCAAATCCCAAAAGCCGAAATGAAGAGAACAGCCTCTCTCCACGGCTGTCAAAACCCGACAGCCAGCTCCAGTTTGGAAGTCCCACCCAATCCCCTACCTGATCTAGCGACCTACGATGAAACTGTTCACGAGAGCGAGTAAAGGTGTCTCGCCGCCTCCGAAACAAGCGCCCCATTTACTGCTCTTTTTGGGAATGTCTCGGACAGCGGAGAATCGATTGCATTCACTTTTGGCTAAGAAGTGCCCTCCGAAGGCTTTAATGCTAGGCATTTACCGCCTTCTCAGCGTGCTATGTCAATCTATCACAATTCACAGATGCAGCCCCTGAGCTGGCTATGTGACTCCTCCGAGATAAATATTGGAGTAAAAAAAGGAGAAAAAAAGCTCTATTGCAATACAACATTTAACACAGAAATCTTTTTTCCCCTTTACTGAATAAAGTTGCTAGAAAGAAGCTCACAGCTATCACCTAATTAGCTCACGAGACTTTGTGCAGAAACACTCCAAAGTAGATCGCTCTGACCCAACTGTAAGCCAGTGATAGCCAACCCTGATGACCAAATCGATGCTTTAGAGATACCCTCCTTAATCTAGCAGAACGTGTGTGTGTGTGCACACGTGTGTGTGTGTGTGCGTGCGTGTGTGTATTTTTAAAATATTATGAGATTGAAAGAGCTGGCTGTCCTCTTCCATTCTCAATTTGTATGGGCCACGCCACCGTTGAGCTTAGACACGCACAGAAACTATTTTTAGGCAAACAAATAAGGGTTTTACTATTTTGCAGCTAGGCAGAACAGGAGAAAACATTAGTCCGGACCTCCTTCTAGTAGTAAATGGCACAAATCAGCTGAGGTCAGCAGAAACATACCCACTTAGAGCTGTGAATGTTGTCCCTAAGCCTCCCCTCTATCCAGCAGCAGGGTACAGCAAAGGAGCCGAAATACAATCCCTACCATCCCGTAACAGAAATGAAAGCAAGCTAGGTACAGCCTACTACATTGTGTACTTAACAGCCTATGGCAAGTTACTGTAATATTATCACAAAGTGATGATAATTTATAAATACATGGCATTTTTTAAAACACGGCAAAGTCGCACAATGTCAGTGAAACCTATTTACTGGTGGGTTAAACTGGATGGTCTTACTAGAAACGGGGAGGATAAATATTTATCATATATAAATTTTTTTTTTTTACATGAAAGAACACTTTAAAATTCAAGCCTACGCTTGAAAATATGGTAGGAGATGTACACAAACCTTCCTATTTTTCAGCGAATTTAAGCAGCCTTGTGCCTTTTGCTTTCCTGTTCTCTTAGCTCATTTGCACTACCCCACAGAGAGGGCTGCGTTTATCTCTAATCCACAAAGCGCTGGTTTGTCTAATTACTCTGACCTTATCTGGGTCTTGGCAAAGTTAAACTTTTCCTTTTGAAAGTATTTCCTTTGAGAGGTTAGCTGAAAGCCTGCTTCAAGGGGGGGCGCAGATACAACCGAACACAGTATCACTTTGAAAACCTATCAATTAAGAGCCTCAGCCCGAAAGCTACCCTCGGTGCCAGGATTTTGCAGACCTCTCCACTCAAACGTCGCATTGTGTTAGCACAGCTGTATCCACAAGCAAAAAGCGAGGGGATTATGCGAAAAGGGACTCTAACTTCCGCCATTCTTCGGACTGCAGAAAGGGTTTACAGTCATTTCTTTTTCCAGATAACGCAAGAGCACGCTATGTGTACTCGCACAAAGCAAATAACGCATACGGCAAAAATGACAGCAATTCGGTATTTACGCAGTGTCACATTTTCGCATTTTTGCCATTTTAATTAAAACATTTTTGAATAAAAAAAAAAAGTTGGAAATAAGCAGTCCTTGATCAATCTCCTTTTAAGCACTGATTTTACTTCTGCCTCTGCCACCTGAATGTAATGAGTTGGTGTGAACTCCTTCAGAGAGACCCTGGTTGCCACCAGTATGCACTCAGTGAGCAACGATATTTTTGCCCATACTGAGCTAAAAATATTACCAGGATAGACACTCACTGCACCCATAGGCAGAAGGGCCGTAAACGACTATGTGCAATCCTTTCCAGGAAACAATACTCTCTTGAAAAACTAGAGAGGAAGCAGAAATACGCAGCGCTCCCACTACCACAGTGAGACGATACAGTGCTTACCGCTCCCCTGACCTGCCTCTTAAAAAATGCATTTTGCAAAATTCAAAAGGCAGCATCACTGAGCTGAAGGCCCATGCATTTGGGCATAACGAAGTTATTTACCTCACTAAAGCCCCCTAAGGAAAAGCATTACCTTTCCCTTCAAGAAGGGAAAGGAGATACAACTACGAGGTAGTTAAAGCCCACAAGCAGAATTAAACAATGTGCAAGTATTTTAATCGGTGAAATAAGGTTCAGTTATATCACAACGGCTTAGCTTCCAAGTGTTTTGGATTTCTACATTTGTTACATTAGGTATTTTCTTTCTTAAATCCCATTTTGCGGTATCAGCAGAACAAGACATTGCATATCCCCGCAGCAGTAACTGTTCCTCGCGGGCTATTAACATCACGGAGCAATCGGATCACGGCACAAAGCTGCCTCTGTAGGAGCACCTTGCCTTTTGCTATGCTATAATCAAGACCTTTACCAGGACAGTCATTTAGATATTCCCATTCTTAAACAGGAATTATGGAAAAGCAGCCAAGGCATGGACTTCACCAAGGCCACCGTAACACTTATCTCCTATTTCATTCACAGTCCTAATCTGGGATCCGAATTTCCATGGGTTGGGAAAGGACAGGACAAGTAAAAGTGCTGAAGATCGCTAAACCTGCACAATGGCATGGGGCTCGGGACGTCACCCATGAAGAGAACAGCTGGAGGCTGGGAAAATATGGGAGAAGACTTGTGCTTACACTTCCTTAGGTATTCACATAGGGCCCCTGTTTTCTGGCTTCCTCAACCTCTTGGAGGCCTGCACAGAGGAGGCCAGAGCCCCCAGAAGCCTCCGACCTCCTCGAGCACACAAGCTTTTGGGGGTGCTTGCACCCGTGCCAGCTCCCTGAGGATGGCCTGGGCTCGCACACGTCACCCAAGGCCCAACACTCTCGCCTTGGCTCCACGACGGGGAGCTGTGGTGCAGCTGCAAATCCAGGAGACAGAAGTGATGCCTTGAGACCTGGCAAATGAGTTTAAGGGGTGAGACATGGTTTCTGGCAGTGCAGTGAAGTGTTCGGAGTCCCGACTTAGCAGTCTCACCCTGGAAAGGCAACAGGCAATTTCTGAGCACAGAAATGTGCTGTCCCTCATGCCTGAAGCAGTGTGGAAAGGCCCACACTTCCCAGAGGTAGCCACTGAGGGCCCTGTCTACGCTGGAGCTGCCTAGACTCGCTGACTTCATGACAGCACCCTCTGAGCACGAGTAGCTGTTCCCACCCAGCCCTCTTCTGCACAAGGCTTGTGGGACAGCCTTCCTCATCACCCTCCTCTTCACTGCAGCGTCCTACAGATGATCTCCTGCCTACATCAGTGGCCACACGTGTCCAGCCAGAACCCAGATTCCCTCCTCTCACCTGGCAATCTGACCACCAGACAGCACCAGTTCTGGGTACAACTTGCAGTGCTACAGAGCATGCCAGATGGACATGACAACCTGCAGTGTCATGCCAATATGTCCCCCGTTTTTTTTTTTTTTGCTTTGGCCCAGAGACCTCTTTTTCTCAATGGTTAATTTATTTGCTCTTTGGCCTTGTGGCTCTTGGGTTTTTTTCAGCACCACTAGTCCGGATGTTGGGCAAAACTGTGCAACCTTGCGCAACAGTGACTTCCCTACCAGCTTGTTCAAAACGTTGCTGTGGATGCTGAGCTGCAAGCGGTGAGCTGCTTGTTATCCTACATCACATTCACAGCCAGCTTGATAACCTCAGCACAGCAAGCAGATACACCGGGATGCCAGGACGAACCCACTCAATATAGTAGCTCTGGACAAACAGACGATGCACGCGGACTACAGGGAACTAGACACCAGCCCAGGCAAACCAGGACTTGGCCTTAGCCTTTGTCATCTTGCCTTTTTTGACATGTTGTCTCATCTTTTACTTGCTAACCTTCTGTCAGCCTTCATTTTCTTCTTCACAGGAGGATACTGGTCTAGATGGACCCTCACTTGGACCCTGTATGGCTGCTCTTTTGCTAGTAGTCCTTCTTCCTAAAACAACCAGTTGGCAAAAAGAACGCTCCCCCACTCCCCATTTACAGCTTACAGACAGTGATGTTCTCCTAGATATCGAACTGCATCATGGAAAGGTTACATGAAGGTTACTCTTCAGTCTTTTTCAGTTTCCTCAGCTGATCATTTCTGAGACCTGTATTTGCATCCCGAAGTATCAACTCTTCTTGTCATCCTGGTTAACGTAACAACACTGCTAAGATCACAGCCAAGGACTCCCTTCCAAGGACTCTTTCTCCTCACTGTATGTTAAGCCATAGAATATTAGTAACTGCTTAAGGAATTACTGTCTTGACAGACTGATCTCCAGGGTCTGTGAACCAGTCTAACTGGCCTGTTTATATATAGGTGACTTACCAACAGCGGGAACAGTCACTGCCAAATTTATAAATTGTTCTTTCTACATTTGGTTTCAGCTAGTCATCACTCCTGCCCCAACCAACTTTCTGCCTAAAGGCTTATTTTTTCACCTTAATTCAAGAACCTGCTCATTGGCAGCCTTTTAAGATACTAAAGGATGAAGAGGAACTACTTGAAACATGTTTCAGCACAGCAGCCTCAGGAGAGGGTTTAAGTGTCATTAGATTTTGGATAGATGTGCTGTCTCACTCATAGCTGTCTTTTACCCCCACTGTCCCACAGACACACAGTCTTTCATCTACGCTGAAGTTATAAATGCACAAAAGAAAGCATCTGAAAATCCCATCTGAGAAGTGTTCCAAGAGTTGGCCCGACCCTGCTCCCATTGAAACGAACAGACATTGCATCATTGCTTCCAACAGGAGCGTACAGTTAGGCAAACACTGAGCGCCTCAGAAAATCCAACCCTTAATCTTCTTGATAGCATGCCATGTTGAGCAAAGTTTGTCTGCTGCTAGCGCTGTCTCTTTGCAGCCTTTCCAAACGGCTTCCTCCTCCTCCCATGCACTAAGCCACCTCTTCCTTGCTTGCTTCCATGGCATACTTTCCACATTACTGAAGAGGGGAAAAAAAAGAAAAAAAGCCCAAAGTAATTTCCCTTGGCACAGCATTTAATTGTGAAGGATATTATCCTGTCTTTTAGAAGAAAATGACTGTATGTTGATATGTTCACGTCTTGTTTTTGCCTCTAGGTATGTCAGAGCAATACATTTAAGATTGGCTTTGGTTTAGACAACCTTTCAGAAGGTTCACATTCATCCTAAACTGCCTGGCCTGGATATCTCACAAAACTAGAATTTCTTGCAGTATTTCAGTAATTTCCATTTGTTATTCCTGCCAAAAGGAGGAAATATTAAATGTGCAAACATTCAGAAATATGTTTTCAAGCCTCATAAAAAGTGTTCAACATTCAGCTGAAGTTATTGGAGGAAGAAAGAAACAGTAATCGCTTGAATCACAATATAGCTTCAAGGTCTACGGAAACTTCAGGGGTCATACCAAAGCATTAAAGTCATACGCAGAGGGAGATGGTTACAGTACTTCCATCTAGATGGAGATGCACATGAAGACCACCTGCTGGGCTTGACCGTGGGTTGTTTTAGGCATTTGTGAAAAGCATCTCTGTCTCCTGTACCATGAACCCCAGAGAAGGACGAGAGTTTCGGCTTCCAGGTAGTAACTATTACCTTCTCGCATGAAGGTGCCAAGCACCAAGAAGAGATAACCTTCTCCCCTTAAGCACAGATGAAGCACGGACATGACCTACTGCTCACTCAAGCAGGTTAAAAACTTTTATGCACTTATTTCCATGATTGAGGGTTAAGTGATTATATAGGCTTATTTTGGTATTAGATAGCAGCATGTAGCATAGCACCTTTCTCTATCATTTACTCTCTTGCCCCTGGCAATTACTTATATACACCATAATTTCTATTTCATCCTGTTAAAAAAAAAAAAAAGAAATATATAGGCATGCTCAGTTAGAACTTGCACTATGAACACTGATGGAAATTGCATTTGATTTCTATCTCCTGTCCTCCTCTTGTTGCAACTTAAATTACTATAATGAAGACAAACAGCATTTCCCCTTCCTGTATCTCTCAATTCGAACACAATGGAAGAAGAAAAGAAAGGAAAGTTTTTCAAACCGGTTCTGTACAGGGTTAACTTTGATGCCACTGAGATCATGCCAGGTTTTACTGCCGACTCTACTGGCAGCCAGGTTAGGAGACAGCAGAATGCTTCTGGGTGGAGAAAAAAATTACGACCTGCCACTATATTAAAAATAAACACAGTATCTGTAGATACACAAAACTTTAGAAGACAGGGTGGAAAAAAAAAGAAGTCACGAATAACATTTTCCCCCTAGAATAAACAGCCTGATGGAAAAAAAAGGGATACCTTCCCCTATATTTTTAAGGGCTTGCCAAAATGGACACCAACATTCTTAAAACTACTATGCGATACTTCTGCCTCTTCTCCAGAGCTGTCAATTTTTAGTGTCATTTCACAATCAATACACAGAGAAGAAAAATCCTGCAATACCCTAATATAAGAGAGCGGACTTGAACTTACATCCGTACAATGGCAAGAGGCTTCCTGCATAACAAGTTTCTTTGGCTACTGGTTGTGGTTTATGTGTTTGAAGCAGCAATAAATTCAGTACCAGAAAGAAAGATGCCCTGTAGTTTATCATTTAAGTGTCAGACTCTGCGGGCCTTCTTTCTTAATTCGGTTAATCCCATACATAGTCTACTTTTCCTTGTTTGAAGAGTTTTCCAGATTGCCAGTAGACACTCACAGGGGCACTCACAAGGACCAAGTTCAGTTCAGAGAGGCCCAACTTCTCTTGGGTACCCCTCAGTCAGTGCAAAAAGAGTAATTGCTGAGAGTAGGACTCAGAAAAGACCCTTAAAGGGGATGTTTTGCACTGACTTCTCCCGGACCCCCTGTCTCCTCCCTGGTTAGAGGGAGAGCCTAGGGAGGTAAGTTGCCCTAGCCAAAGTTAACCTTGGCCAGTTCACCTCTTAGACCCCAAAGACACTCCTTAGAAAGCTTCGCAGGCATGCATCAAGCCTCTTCAAACTCAACAGAATAAACCAGGCCAGCCACACAAAGGACAGGGCCATGGCAAACGCTCTTTGTGCCCCCCCAACCACCTTTTTTTTTAAAAAAACGAGACTCAGTCCTTATGATAATGCTTTTTAAATCAAAACTGACTTCAGGGTAACTTGAAACATCACAAAACAGTGATCAGCTCTCTTAAGGGCAGGGGGAATCACATACTCATCTTACACTGGGTATCAATAATTCACACACAAGATGTTCTTTTCTTCAGATAATCTCAAATTCCTCCCATGCCGCTTAAGTATCTCAGAGACTTGAGATCAACCAGCCAGGAATGAATTTTATCTATTTTCCTAGTCTGACCACAGAAGCACAACTGCTCTGCACAGTCAAACACACTATTTATAGCATTCTCTACAGTCTCCTCTCAAGCCCAACACATTCCAATACATATTTTGTGTTCATCATACCAGAAGGCATTGCCACTGCAGACTACATATACTGTCCTACAGCGTTAGTTGGGTTAGCATAAGCAGTAATGATTGCCCTTCTAGTACTCATCGTTGGGCCTAAACCAGTTAATAAACATCGGAGGACTAAATTTCCCCACTGCTCTAGAACATGCATGAGTCCCATTTTAAAGCACTTCTCCAGTGTGGCACAGTATTAAGTACAGCAGAGCTCTCACTCATTTTGCTCAGTGTTTTCAGAAATACTGAGCAGTAAGTTTTGGTTGGTTTCCAAAACTTCATATAATGGACCATAAAGGCTTCCATTTGTTTACCCAGAACAGCACAAGAAGAAACAAAAACAAAAAAAAGCCAAACAGAATTAAGAGTTGTTTACCTTAAAAGTAAAAAATAAACACCGATTATTAGCGACCTGAAAACAACTGTAAGTGTTGCATAAAAAATTTTCAATGGAAAGATACGATCTTTTTTAGTCTCTTTGCTATTTTAAAATAAAACAAATAGTTTGAGCTGCAGCGAACAATAACAAAACATAGCTTTCAATTGTAATGCAACAGCACTTTCTAGTTGTATGTTTGTTGTATCACTGATCTGCTGAATACATATCATCTTCCTATAAAAAATAACTATTTTATAGTTGTAAGCAACTGTCTTTTTTATTCCTCAAGAACTGTTTTGCAGAGATCACTCTTTGCTCAACTCTATTTAAAGGGTGCAATACTGTTCAGGAGGTAGCTAATGTGTAAGATGTCACATCCCCTGCCCGTTAAAATCAAAGGAAAGATTTCCATCAACGCCCACAGCTCTTGGAATGAGGTTCAGCATAGCGGGCACGAAACGGCACGCAAGGCGAGTCAGTAAGAAAGCCCGTATCAACTGAGCACGTCCGAAATTCCCAGCTCTACTCAAAAGCCGGCACTCCTCGTCCTGAGACTGCTGAACACAAACGCCCAAAGTGTCCTTGCTGTGCACAACTTCAGCACAGCGTTAGCTGTCGGTAATGATTTGCTAGAGAACTGCTTTTTCTTACTGCAGTGTTGACCTTGAACCCATCTTCTAAGCAATACATTCAAAAGAAAATATGTAAGCTGGGCTCCCACTGCTCTAATGTTTTATCTATTAACTAGTGAATCAAGCCAGCAGAACTGCACTACCCCGAGATCTTATTTTTCACATAGCTCCAAGTAGGCAGTAGCTGCCGCTCTACAGAACGCAGGCTGCTCTTCCTCCGAGCGCAGCAAGTTAAGGCAGTTAACTATATAGTAGTAGTATTTCAGTATTCAGTATTCAAATATTTGAATTTCTTGGTAAAAGCTGTTAAGACATGTAACTGCCTGGGCCACTTCTCAATTTAGCCCTCAGTATTAGTCAAAAACAATTTCATGCTTTTTTTTTTTTTTTTTTTAATTCAAGCTATTAGCATATTACATGAAACAGTAGTTTTGTGGACAGTATAAACTTCAGCTCTATACCAAAATCTTTTTGCACAGTATCAAGGAGCTGCATAATAAAGCATCCCAAGGCACGCAATCTGTTGAGTACCACGCCTGTGAAAGCCTGTATAAAATATTAGTGCCTTCGTAGCCTTCACTTAAATGATTACATATCAGTCAGCAGCTCAGTTACCAAAACAATACAAAAAGCAGCATCAGAAGTGCAAAAGTGACAATGTTCATTGCTTGCAGTAGCGTAGAAAGTTGCCCCACGTTTCTACGGGTGGGAAGCACTCCGACACACTGCCAGCATCCCGCATCGGCTCGCTTTGCAAATCCTACTGGTACCTGAGCCTCAAGCCGCTCTTGAAGAAATTCAGGCCCACAGGGAGGGGAGCATTTCAATCACTTTTCACACTCTCTGTGTACAATACAAAGCTAAAGAGTATAGCATCATCTCAAAAACAGGGATTTCCACAATTTCGGGAAGAAAATGCTGTTTGCCCCCCTGCGTAGCTCTGTCAAGACAAACAGAAGCCAGCTGGCAGGAGAGGGAAAAGTCCCAGCAGCTAATGCACTCTCCAGCTTTAGGGAACCAATCTCAGATTCGGTGAGAACTTGGATATACGACCAGTCCCTGTTTCCCATGAAGCCTGGGAACGACGCCGTCCAACCTCACAGGGTTTTTTCAGGGAGTAATACATTTAACACCGCAAGGCTTTCGGATACTGTAATGATAGGGCTCGTGTATGATAACCCTTCACTGCTGCCCATTTATAGAGGAAAGAAAGGTAAGAACAGAGGACTGGTACACACCACAGAGAAACCAGAGGAGACAACACGAAAGAATAAATATCCAAAGCGTGCCTAAAGGAAACTCGCTTCCTCTGACACACACACACACATTACCCCCCCACCGCAAAGAAGTGCTGCACCCATTTGGCTCAGTTCACTGAAATCGTCTCTGTTCTGTAACGTTCTGCTAAGGGGAGACCTTATCGCTGTCTACAACTTCCTCATGGGAGGGTGTAGAGAAGATTGAGCCAGACTCTTCTCAGAGGCGCATACTGGAAGGACAAGAGGCAATGGGAACAAGCGGGAACACAGGAATTTCTGACTCAATATAAGGGAAAATATTAGAATAGGGACCCAGAGGGGCTGAGGTGTCACCATCTTTGGTGACGGCCAAAGCCGCTGAGCAACGTGATCAGACTGGAAGTGCTCGGAGCAGGAGGCTGGACTAGCTGACCTTGGAAGATCCCTTCCGGCCTCTGCGATTCCGGCCAAGACTTCCCCTAGGATGTGTGTTCCCATTCACCACTGGGGAATCTTTCCTTGAACTTCTATTTCATACACAACAAAGTCAAGTATAAAACCTCATGTTCCAGGTTGCTTCCCAACTGTGGTATTTTTGGAAAGAGTAGCAAGAATAAGTTATTGGAGAAAAAATATTTTTTTCTTTCTTATAGTTTATGCCCCCCCCTTCACTTTTTAATCACACAGGAATGACTACATTACAAAAATCAAAAAGTGCCATATCAGTTTAAATGCTTACTGAATAAGATTTGTGCCTTTGTATTTATCAGCAAACGAAAGTATTTTGTTGAACACCAGAACAGGGATGAAATGAAGAAGCTCTCCAGCCAGACTGCCCTTCTGTTTGCCGTGCTACTCTCCTTGGGACATTACTGCACCAGAAAAGGAAAACATGCTTAACAGTAACTCCTAGAAATTTGACAGGTGGAAGGCAAATGTCTAGTATGAAACTCTAGTACCTCTGAAATCAAAAGTGATATACACTTTGATTTTAAAACAGGTAGGTCCCAGCATGCTGTTTAAGTTACTGAAGAATGCATTAAGCTTATTCCTGGAAATAATTATCCGATAACAGTATCTACCGTGTGAGACTTTATGGGGCACTCCATGGGCTCAAGCGCAAGGTCACAGAACAGGGCACCATGCTCGAGAGGTGGGAGAAGAAAGCAACTCTCCTTGTTTAAATATAAAATGCACCCAGTGCGCATGGCTGGGGCTCGCAGCCCTTTGATCCCCACACCCGTGATACACACCTGAGAGCTGGATGAGAAAATATCTCCTCCAGGTGCAGGAAACTCTAAATTCTGAGCAAACAGTTTGACACACTTTTGGATGGATGTATCAGTAGGGGCGAGGCAACTCTGGTGGTCCATGGCCTACAGGGACAACTTTACTAAACAAACCAGGACTATTTAGTTACCCACCCCTGGCAAGCACGTACAAAAACCAGCAGTGACCCAGTGAGTGATATGCAGAACAATACATTTATCTTACTTTAAATAAATGAAAAGTTGTAGAGAGACTGAACTTCATTTCCCCCTCTGAAAATAAATAAAGACTAAGTGTTCAGGGCCAGCTAGTGCAAATCCACTGGAATGCTTGCATTTAAAAGGATTAGCTTTCGCCATGCCTGTTTAGGAATGCAAAGCCTCCTACATATTGAACTGAACTAGGTCACTAAGTGACTAACTTAAGTGGTTTTAAGCTCTGCAGTTGTGGATTTGCTTTTTGTCCACGAATAATTATACTTGAATGTCATCAGCTACATTTCTGCTATTGCTTTCTGACCAAGAGATTAATGTAATTAAACAAGCTATATGAGAGGAAAAAAAAAAACCACCCATGAACAAGGGGATTTTTGTTTTACTGTTCATCTTAAACACCTGCACTTTTTTCTTTCTTTATTCACTCAGCACTCACCTGTAAGTTTTTGCAGAAAACCATCAGCTGCTTTTAATCCTTCTTTCTGTAGCATATTTACAAAGCTGTTACCAATTTTTCTTGCAGAATCACTGCACAATTACCCACAATGTTGAGTACAAAGGAAAAGATGAGTTTATCAGTGAACAAAATAAAAGATTTTCACTGGAAAAACATGAGAAGAATAGTGCTTATGTCTTGATCTATTTATTTTGCTTAGAAAAAGGAAAAAGTCTTTCATTTAATTAAACTGAACTGATTGTTCTCCATACAAAGACAGACCTCCCATGTAAATACAGCAGTAGCAACGCACATATGCCCAAACCAGAGAGAGCTTTGACTGGCCTGATCTAGTTAGGAGCTGCTAGCACTGAATGAGTAAGCTACTTGGTAAAGAAAGCTTCCATACTTATTTGCCTTGGCTTTGGATAGAAGCAAGTGGAGTGGGTTAGCGCCACTAGAGACCTTACACCTTCTCGGCTGTTAAAAAAACAGCGCTTTCCAACCTGTGGCATGTAGAGGGAAAATTGCCATCGAGCCCAGAATGTGTAATTTCTTCCTGAATCACACTCTCTTGACTATGCACAGCGGAAAAAACAGACTGAGCCATGCCTGTGAGTCAGCTCCGTGCTGTACAAGCGTGCCAACATAGCAACCAGGACGATCCCCAAAGCCCAGCCCTTGTCCTTTTAGCTATGTCATATAGCACAGGAGGTGAAACGCACGGATATATTTCACAATTACTGGGGGGGAACCACACACGCAAGAGCCTGGGGAAACAACAAAGTTTGAACAGTTTTTATTTCTCACCTGTTTGAGGATCTGGTGTGTTGGGGAAAAAAAACAGGGTAGTCTAACAGTTCTTTAGAATGAAGTCTGTAGATAGGGTCAATACCTTTTATAAGGCCAACTGGTGTAGCTTAGACAGGCTTTCAACTCATAATCCCTTTTTCAGTCCTGAAACTGGAGTAAGAATTTCCAAACTAATTACAAGTTAAGTAAATTCTGTTTTTTTTTCTTCCCCTAAGGTACATACCAGTGTGACTTTCTCTGAAAGAAAAGGTAATTAATATCAGAAGAGCGAAGGGGATTTTAGTTGTGCGAGTGGGGGGTGGATGGAAAGAGATATAAAGGAGTCATAGAGTGCTTATTTACGGAAAAGGGAGAGACACATAGTAAATGTTCCATAGACCAGCAAGTGGTTAGCAGAAGGGGAGGGCAATTATAACATGCAACCAAGCCAGTATCTCTATTCAATCTATGGGTTTTGATGTAGAGCATGAAAGTTAGCTATGAAATTTAATGACCAAACTCATTTCTGGAGTATCTGCACATTTTTCTTAAGGATCAGGACTGAGACCAGTTACAAGAGTGATTGTTTTTATGAGGAGCATTCACTTGCACAACTTTGAACTGTTCTCCAAAATATTATTTTAATTAGATTTTTCAAACAACTGAACTGTTTCTTATTGGGGGGGGTGTTTGGAAGGGGTTTTTTGAGGGACTCAAATATTTAGAAACTAAAATTTGTTTAATTTCTAAATATATACTTTTACCAACCACATGAGAGAGAAGCCAAACATGACATACTACTCTCTGATAAACACGATGTTTATTATTTCCTCTTCCCTCCCATTTCTTGACAGAAAAAAAATAAGTTGTGAAAACAGAAAGGTTATGACACATGCTGACAAAACCCAGGAAATTCAAAGCTGGAGCCTGTTGAAATATCTGTCCCAAGCTAATCCCACTCCTCTTCCTTTCTTTACATAAACACTACGGGACAGACAATGTTATCCTCGACCAAGTTTCCTGGCTGGGGTCTAAGTCTGCAAACAGAGGTCATCCTTCCTATCCTCATGCTGCTCCTCTTCACCCTCTTCCAGAGGGCAATTACTCCCTTTGACCTCTCCCTGTGAGTTTTCTCTCTCCAGTAACCATCTCAGGCCCCTCCAACTTAATGCTCCTTCCTCTGTCACCAGTGACATGCAGTTCCTCAATATCACCAAGGTCACTGCTGCTCTCCTGACCCTCTTTCCTTCCCCAGCTGCTGTTTGCTCTATCAGGAGGTCCACTACTGGCTCTCCCTGCTCACTCTGCTTGTCCTGACTAGCCCCAGCCTCTCCTGGCCACCTTGCCCTCTCTTTCTTGCAGCTGAACCCCTGGGGATGAAGCCCCATGACTCTGCCAGCCTTCTTCCCTGTAAATTGTCCTTCAGGCATGTTCCTAGCAATGTTCCTCTTCCCGTCCACCACCTCAGTTCTCTTCACATTTTGCAGTTTTCACCATTTTCAACTCCCTACTAAAGCTCTTCTCCTTTTCTCCCCCTTTCTCCCTAGCATTCGCCTAAAGATCCTGGAAAGACAGATGTATTTCGTTTTATAAAAAACATCTCCAAGATCTGGCACTACACAAAAGCTGGAAAAGCTTGCTCATCTCTCCCCAATCTTTCAGCATCACACTTATATTCGAGAATATGGTCCAAGACTCACCCAAACAACACGCCTATCCACTTCCTTCCTCAGGTCCCTCTCCAAAGATAAGGATATATATATACACTCTCATACAGAAAAAGAGGGAGGAACTGATGCAGCTACCACTGACTGACCTCTCCCAGGCTGTCTTCATCTGGACAAGAAAAAAAAAAAATAGTCCTCCCCTGCCTAGATTTTGAGATGAGCAGTTTTTGCTTCTCTGCCTGGGCTACTTTTGATCCCCCAGGGTACAGGGAGGATTATCACCTCCAAACTTTGCTTCGCCAGCAGTTCCAGCAATTGCATCAAGAACCATTTGATTACTGCTTAGTTTCTCTTTCCCCACTGGATTTATGAGTTCGCAGAAACTACTAGTATGAGATCTCTTGAAGAAGGAAGTGTGGGTGTTTAATTCTCCAGTCTTCATTTGCTTGTGTAAACAATTTGTTTTCTCCTCTCTCCCGGGACAAAGAGTTTCGAAATAGGTATTTTAGAGGAATAAGCTGTGTTTGGTGAAATGGTGAAACTGGGTCAAAGGACTGACTACAGGAGACCATTCAAAAGTAAAACACATAGATGACTCCAGAGGTCTACTATATCAAGGGGTTTCTGTTATGTATATAGGTTAGATAAAGAGTCTTAGTCTCACATTTTTGTATTTTTGATCCGAATCATATGATGAAACCCAGAAAATGAGGTACCAGTCAGATGACAAGACATTTTCTAGGTTTAATTCTTGCTGCCACATGGGTGCCAGAAGATTCCTGTGACTGCTAGCACCAACAACACTGGCAATAATAGTGCGTGGGGAGCTGGAGCAGACTGCCAGGTACACTGGGATACAAGTTTACTTGCTCTTTTTACAAATAAAAAATTAACTCGAGTAACATAGCTAACAGAAACAAGTTATTCCGCAGATAATAAACAGAAAGCTGCCTATGGGTGAAAACAGTTCTTGTGGTTATGTACCACAATTTCAAGACTTACACTTAATGTGGCATTTTATTGCTCCTACATTTGGTGCCAATTTTTATACAGCTTCTTTGTATCAATTCTGTGCAGTGGAAAACAAATCTTCACTGACAAAGTCTATCAACTGCTCTTAAAATAAACACCAACAAGTTCATCTCTCGCTGTTTTTATGCATCTCGGCATCATCTGCATAAACACAAACCCACGTCTCCAGGGAGTCACAAATCTCTCTGAGCAAGTAACTTGACCTCCTGCAACCGAGCTAAGGGGACTCAAGTCAGCTCTAAAACTCACTCTCTCTTTCCTCTTCTGCCTTCCCTCCCCTTTGCAGGCCCTGGACCTTGGCCTCACACGTGCAGGATCACCGCCTCCGCCAAGTCCTGTGTCTTCCCCTCCTTGCAAAGCCCTGCCACACCCCTTGCTGGAGAAGATGACCATGCACGAGGCCCAAGGAGCTGGTTATGAGCTTCCCCCTTAAAGACAGAAATCAAGCACGCTCCGTTACTTCCCAAAGCCTGGCTACAGGATAACTGGAGCTGCACATAAAAACCTGGCTGGGGTCAAAAGGCACCCCCCCCCCAAGTAATTAGCTGGCATTCGGCACAGAGAAACCCTTGTGGACCAGGAAAGCAAGAGCCTAGAGGGACTGCTAGTCCGCTCTTCCCATGCCTTCCTTCGCCAGCCAAGAGGGACTGCTGCAGCCAGCTGGGCTTCCTGATGCCGCTACGGGCTGAAGCGGCAAGCGAAGCTCTCACCTCTCCCCTGCGGCCCAAGGTGCAACAGCAGCAGCCGCCGTCAGCTGCAACCCTGCGTGCATTCAGCTCACAGTTTTCAAGTTTATTCTTAGCTTGAAGGGCTGGAACCTTTTTTTTTTTTTTTTTTCCTTTTCCCCTTTAGATAAAAAGTCATATTCCGCGGGACAGAACTGCTGTGGTCCTTCCTGTCCAGGGAAGCTATTGTTCAGCAACGCGCTTCAGCGGAAAGAGGCCCAGGCTGCAACCCCGACTTTAAATACATCTACCACACCGGTGGGCAAATCGCTTCCCACGCTCCGAGCCCGTTTCTCCTTCTACGCTTTGTCCATCTTGCCAGCGAGATGCCTGCTAGGCCTTCTACCACTGCTTCTTTGCACGGCATCAGACCAACCAGGTAGACAACCACGTGCCACCGCCCTGACAGAGCATCACTATCCATGTGAAGAAGTGCAGGTTTGGTGAACCTTTGACGCCTTCTGCTCATTAATCTCCCTTGATCAGAAACGTGCTCCCTGCCCACGAGCAGCTTCAAGCGGCTGCCTCAGCTCTGAGCAGCTCATCACACAAAAGAGCATCTCTCCAGCCTCCTCCAACGTGCAATTGCACACAGAGGCACGTATGCACCCTTGGGCACATATTTCGTGCCCCCACCCAAGTTACACTGACATCACCATCCTGTCATCCGGCCTGGAACAGTGACACTTTAATTGGTCATTTCATGAGCAAGGCTGGAGCTCTGAGATAAACAATAAATGATAATGTTGCCCCTTCCCAACAACACAAGTTATTTATGTGTAGCCTTGGGAGACCAGAATTTAAATTATGACCCTTTTATGCGCAAGAAAACTCTTTTAAGCACTTTGCAGAAGTAAAACAAAAAGACCCATTTTTCCATAATTTCCGTTATCAGAAGAGCTGAAGCTTTCAATAGTAATATACCCATCTCTAAAGACAAATGTGTACAAAAATAATTGGAATAAAAACATTTTTAAAAATGTTTGATCTGCAGGGGTTTTCCTGCTAAACATGTAAACTTTATTTATGGCAATAACTTCCCACACTTACTAGCTATTTGACGGACAAGCATGTTTTCTGACAATTCAAAAAGAGCAAAAGTCGGTTATATTATCAAAACTACCAAAATGATTAACATTTCTTTTACCTGCTTGGATTTACTCCCATTGCATATGCTGCCGCTACAGAACCCTCAGTTATCTGAGGCATTTCTGAATTACGCATTTTATTCCAGACGTTCGGCTTGTTGATGTGGGTCAACGCAACCACCCCAAGCTGTCAAAGCAAGGAATCCCACCTTTCGCAGACTCACTGGCATACATTTAAATTGCTCTGGTAGCTTCCCTCGCAGCCACAAAAAGCCACACCAGACAAGCCAGTCAGGCCAGAAAGACAGACTCTGATACACAGGGCTACAGCTTTACTCAGTACAACAGTCCTCACACTTTAGCCCACTACCATCACGACTCTCGACCTCTGCAGCACAGCAGCGTCACCTTCAACGTGTTTCCTTCAATTCAGCTATACCACCATCAGTAACAACGGTGTTGAGGGATCGGACCACGAATGAAAATCTCACTACAACACGTGCCCTCTGCACCGATCTTTTCCTAGGTTCATGCTGTGCAATATACTTTGTCAAGCGTTAATGTTGGACTGAGCGCCTTCACGTACCAGAAAA
The DNA here is from genome assembly GCF_036417845.1 of Apteryx mantelli. Lineage (NCBI taxonomy): Eukaryota > Metazoa > Chordata > Aves > Apterygiformes > Apterygidae > Apteryx > Apteryx mantelli. The sequence continues at coordinate 2,383,622 of NC_089980.1, forward strand.
TGGCCTAGTTTCCCTCAGGGATGAGCCTGCCCGTTCCCAACACAGATCCAAGGACTCCAACACACTGAACTGGATCCGACAGAGTAACGGTTATGGCCTTGCTGGGGTTAATGACTGTCTGAAAGGCAGGGAGCAGACGCGAGCCTAGAAATAGAGTTAGGTAGCCAAGCAAATAACCGTATCGCCTTCAACTAAAATCTAGCACGCTCGATAAAAACTGACAACCAATGCCTGCCACTGGTCACTGGATGAATAAAAGCAAGGAATTCCACAAAAAGGTGAGTCACCCTACAGACACAAGTTTGCTCTACCCCAGCATTAGCACTGAATCAAGTGTGCTCCTCATTTCTGCAGGAATAAACGTCTCTACTTCTCAGCAGAATTCATGAGAAAATGGTGGCAGAGATGCATGACATGAACATCACAAGAAGCTTCTTCCTGCTGTCATCAAATACTGCATTACATTTGACTAACAATTTAAAAGTTTAAAAAAAAATAATCACTTTAAATAATATTGCCCTTCTCCATGGTCTCCAAGTTTGAAATGTAAGAGTTGGGCAGTAATCACACCCTGATAGTTCCCAAATTTGTGCAGCACCAAAACAGACTACCAGATAGTGAAATGGAAATCGGATGCAATCCACAATCCAAATTCAGGGTAGAGACCACTGATGAGCATCACAGGCTCTACTGAATATCATTCTTGTTCAGACGCTCTTTGCCATGCAAAGTTTGACGCACACGTTAAACACTTAGATAACAAAGCACGGTAACAGAGGCAGATGATTTGGGGACTGGGGCTACAATTATATCTGTCTTCTTAGAGACAAAAGGTCTACAAGACTACTTACTGTATTTAACTGAGACCACCCACCTCCTGTTTCACTGATATTCCACAACCGGGATGACACAAATAAGCATTAGGTAAAAGATAAGGGTCTCGTTCTTACACTGCTTCTCTTTTTTCTGGCACTGGAAACTCATTACAAAGATGGCTCTACAGCTAAGCTTATAATGACTGCATTATTTTCACAGCGTTGCCTGGAAATCTGCAGATAAATATAACTTTAAAGAGAGCCACGGAGTCAACTAACGTATCTCGTCCTACACAGGACACCTGATATCACACAGTGCTGTGGGAGCCTCTTCCCAACTACCTGCTCGCCGAGGGAGCCTCGGGTTTCTGGCACACGGCTCTGACTTACTTTGTTGTCACAGGCAGGCCATTGATCTGGTTTTTACACAGCCTTGGTATATTCACGCCCAGCTCTGGATGCCAGCTGCGCAACTGTTAAAAAAACAAGAAAAAAGCCTATTGTTCATCAGGTCAGGTTAACCCCAAACTAGTTCCATTTAATTAGGCTTTGCCTGCCTGCCAGCCAGAGCAGCTTTTCATTTGCACTTGAAAACATCAAGCTTGCTGACTGATAGCTGTAGGTCATTCTAAGCCTAGAAATAAGAACGTCAACTTAAACGACACTGAGGGTTTAAGGAATGCATGTTTTGCTCTCTGGCAGTTCTCCCAGCAGTCCTCTCCCAAAACCCAAACTCTTCTCATACCGAGTGTGCTGGCCCATCAGTTTAAGGCAGTTATATGGGCCTAATTAACAGTTGTTACGATTAACATGGTACAGAAAAAGGGATAACGACAAAAATTTTCAAGACTAGATGCCCCAGATGAAGTCATGTAACTTCTATAAATTGTCTTAGGAAGCATTAAATAGCCACAATTTCAGCTGGAGTATCAAAGCTCAGCACTGTTCAGTTTTCGCCGAATATTTATCTAACAGTTTAGAGGCTGCATTTAAAGAGGGAAACCTCCGATTCCTATTAACTGTTAGTAGGTTTAAGTTACCATTCCTAGGCAAAAGGTTGCCTTAAAGGACGCTTTTATGTCCCTACTCAGTCTGCTAAACTTGCACCTGGTTTTTAAAAAGCTGTTGCACACCCAGAAAACACTGTCAGCATCGCTGGCAACTGCAGAACACCCCACGCTTCTGAAGGTCTGGCAAGCGTCTAAGCTGAGACTTAGTAACCTCACTTCAGCCAACTTTTCTGAAAATTTGGGCCAAAATCTTCTGGAAAGGCTGGAATCATTAAACCAGGTCGCTCCGAGTTTGAAAACCGAGCAGCTAGTTGGAGATAGAAAAGGGTCTTCTGTTTTTTTTTACACTTGTTGGATTAAAGCCATAAAGAGTAAATTAGAGAGACAGAGAGCAGAAATAATCAGTGCAATTGCAAGGACCTGTTCATCACTTGCACAATTTTTTTGTGGCGTTTAAATCTTGGACCACTTAATGCCCTGTACTCAGGTCTGGTTCCACGAAAAAAAGTTGTAATCAATCTGTTTTCCTCCTCAGACTCGTGATTATAGAGTCCTGCTTCCTCAGCTGAGAGGACAAGCTGCTTTACTCACAGATACAACACATAATGAGCCTTTTCCCCATTTACACGAAATGCCATGCTTTGCATACTGTACGTTCAGAATATATACAGCTTTATAAATGACAAGCATAGTATATACAACCCATAAGTCACTAGACTTGATGCATTATTTTTGCTAGGACCTTTACAGCAGTTTTAAGAGTTAAACGAAATCTGTTGGCCTATCCTCCGCTAGAGCTCATTTAATAAAGAGCAATTAAGGAAAAGCATGGCCAGAGAAAAACTGACAGATCATCAGAGCTAAAGTTATAATATATTAAGTATACACACCTGGCCAAATGGAAAGTTTACTGAGTATGAGATGGGCTGAACAGATTGTCTACCTTTCTTAAATTCGTTGTTCTTTCAGATAACGCACCAGAACGCAGTAAAATACTCCAAATCAGATTTTGCTAGTTAAATAAAGGCTACCCACCCATTCTGCGCGACTCAAAAAAGGACAGATCAGCTTTGATAACTCACAGGGAGGAAACGTTTGTAACCAGTCTGTCCCTGCCTCAGCCCCCGAAAGGAAACATCCTTATAATGGGAATTGCAGAGGGAATGTAACACCCACCCACGCTTGGGAACTGGAAGGTACAAGGAAAAACAGCCAACCAGCCAACCCCAAGGAGTCTGCCCATCACAACTGATGCATTGCCTCCTAGCAGGAGGACTTACAACTGTGTTGCTAAGAATGTGCATTTATTTGTGAAAGAAAAGGCGATATGAAACTACGCATTGACATTTTAAGACAACTTTCTTCAGTTCACTGCTTATAAGTTAGTGCCTCTGTCCAGCAATCTGCAGTTAAACATACGGCCCCAAACACCACAAAAGGCATCAGCGAACTTGGCAGAATATTTGAGAGTTCCTTGGCCTGAAACAAAGCTTAAATAAAATAAAAATTTAAATTTAAATATAGCTCTCAAGCTGTGATATTAAAAAAAAATGTTTCCAGCACACTGTGGAGCAGTAAATGCAAGGCAGGTCTAGACTGACATATGGCAAATAGAAGAATATGAGCAGTAAGGGAGGATGCCCAGTCTGTCTGCAAAAAGGGTGTGCACGCATTAGGATACTATCTTTAGCCATGGACAAGATGGGCAAGAGGGAGCCAAGACGCTTTTCTGGCTTCTAGAGCTGTTGTTAACGATATGGGAAATACACTTGAAGTGATAGCTAACATATGTCCTATCATTCATGAAATACCAAGGGACGAAATAACATTTTTCATTTAGACGTTTAAAAAAAGCGAGTCCACAATCTAATAAACCGATATTTATCTTGGCAGCTCATACCTCCCAGAAAAAGAAAAAAGATTGCAATAAAGTTAAATATTTTAAAGGACATACTAAAAAAATAAAATAAAATAAAATAAATAAAAGGAGTATCTTTGAATTGATGAGCCGTGCATTTATCTAAGTAAATCAAACATGAATTACAAATTTTTATGGACTCATTAAATAGAAAGCTTGAATTAACCCAAGGAAGGTTTACTGCTCTCTAGATGCTGAATCTTCAGATTCCCATCAGATAAGCCAAAAATTCCAAGTAACCTAGTTCCCAAAGAAGTATTTACTACATAAAATGAGGAGCGCTGCACTAACACAAGCTAGCGCCACGGTTCTCTGTGTAATTGCTCACGATAAGTCGGTAAGACTCAAGCTTTTCTATTGCTCATTAACTTTGTTAATCATTTTTATTTTATTTAAAGTTCCTAGATTCCACCCCACATTAAACTAGAGCTGTAGTCTATTTTTCACAAGGGAGGTGGCGCCTTTTTGGGACACAGGAGGGAGGCTAACAGACTCTTGATCCTCACTTGTAATTCTGACTTAACTGCAGAGTTTTACAAGTCTGACATATTTAACTAGAGGAAAAGTTTACTCACTACCCAAAGATAATTTTCTAAAATTTCTGTTTTTTTTATAACCAGTTTATGAAGACTTCAGCGGTAACTCCCAGGTCTAACACACGTTCAGAGAAACACTTAAGAATTTTATTGCAGCTATTATTTAAATCAGTCAAGTTAAAGTTACTAGCAGTAAAAGTCATAGGACTGAAAATTTACATTTTCTAGTCATACCTTCCAAAACTGAAACTCTTGTCAAACACTGAGTTTTTGATCAACTTCCAAAACAACCACAATTTATACGGCTGTCTCTAGACCGTAATAAAAACTGTTTACAAAGCAGGGTTTATAATCTGGCACATGAGCAGACACAGCATAAATAACACACAGTATCCTGAAGTTCTTCCAGAGACACGAACCAAACAGGTGTGGTCCTTAGCAAACATGCTGCAAGAACCCTGGCTTCCTTCTTCATAGCTATGCAAAATGTTTAAATTAGCACGTTTTTCCATCTTGCATTAACTGCTCTGAACACTGAGAAGCCATTTTTTTGTTTAAATCCCCAACCACAGCCAAAATAGCTTATTATGACAATCTAGTGTGTGTTGGCATTCCACAGTTGCCAACATCTAAATGTTTTCCCTAGAAATTATAGTCTCAGTAAGTCATGCATCAAAAGCATGCCAAGGCCCCAACCGGAAGGGATGTATGTTTATCCTTGTGATGGTTACGTTATTTTTACGACGAGAAATTCAGTTCAAAGACTGAATTTATTCACCAAAATTGATGAGCCATTTCTTAGGCGAGTAGTTCCATACCCACACCTCCGTCTGGGCCTTATTTAATTCCCAAGTATAAGTTATCACAAGGCTCAATTACAGAATTAGCACGAAGCTGGAGGAAAAAGCAGCACCCCGCCACGTTGGCTCCGGGGCACAGTTTGCACTGGCATAATAAGAGCTGACAATTTTGTCCTTTGCTCCACGTAGGGGAAACCACGCTGGGCCACAGCACTTGGCTTTTGCCTTAAGCACCTGACCAGGCACCTGCAGGGCAAGAAGAAAGATGATAGAAGAGGACACTGTTAACAGAGCAAGTTATTTCTCCGTGCACCGACTCAGCGTGCTGCTCTGATCGCTCATTCAGACCAGTCCCGCGGCTCTGCTTTCTGCCATTCTCCCACGCTTCACAACTAAGTCTTCATGTGAACCAACCAGCTCTGTGAGGAACACAATAGTTTCAAGTCAGTCAAGCAAATATTCCAATCATTTTCCGCACATTCATTCTCCTATGTATTTAAATGTATTTTTGACATACGCTCATATCTACTAACAGGAACTAGTAAGCAAAGGATTAAAAGGAAGAAGACAAGGCTAAGGATCCTCAGGTAGGTTAAGAAAGGGAATGTCATCACATGTAATACATCAGACATGAGAGGAAAACCAATAGGACAGTGGGTTATTTTGATGCTGAAAGTATGTTTCAAAAAACTCCAGGTCAAAGAGCTCTGGAGTTAATTATTGGAAAGTAGGGATTTGTATTCAGCAAATATAAAGTAACAGCCAAAGAAATCACTTAGGATGCAAAAAAGTAAGAGAATCATTTACAAGTCCAAAAAGTCCCCCCTCCCCGCTTTGCAAGCCACTTGTAAGACCGTGTTTAGAGTACTGTGTCTAGTCCTGGGCATTTAGCCAAAAGGCATTCACATTCTGGAGCTGATGCAGCAAGGAGCAAAAACAGCTTTCTTTTGAGGAAAGCCTCTCAAAATTAAATTGCTTCAGCCTCTAAATCTGTAAACACGAGACTGGAACAACCGATTGTTAGCATCCTTCACCAGCGGCAACTTATGGTGCTGCTCTGGCTCTAACGGAGCTACACTTGTTTCCAGCTAGGGATTTGTCCCTTAGTGTTTAAATACCTTACAAAAACGATTCAGTGATTTCCACTCAGGAAACTCAAAACTCAGGAAGATGATATCTGCCCATGAGTAAAGCTGGACTTTGACTCTTCAGAGACAGGAACCTAGATGCAGGATCCTCCAAAAACGTTCATTTGCAAGGTTGTCTTTGGAAACATTGTTCCAAGATTGCAGGGAAAAAGAGAATGCGCTTCCTTCATCTTATCCTACTCTGGTCATACTCCTCCATAGCGCAGCTTCATTCACTCTGTTTTTACACAGCACCCAACAGAAAGGGATTCACTGCTGGCAAATCATATATTATGATAATTACATGCCAGGAAAGACTTTTTTCCTGTCAAATGATCGTTTGGACTCCAATAACTTGCTTCCGCTACACTTTCACTCTCTCATGGTGAGATTTTTATACTTCTCTTCCTATTTAAGCCAATGGTAGAATCCCTACCAAATTCAAGGGAACAGTGTAGCATTAATGCTCAGCGATTTTCAGCTGAACCAGTTGTTTAAAAAAACTACAGAGAGAGTGGGACTGAGCTCCTAAATTTCCTCTCCCTGATATTTGATATGTATAATTTGTCTCTGCTGATCTCAAGGTAGGAAAACAAAAACACCAAAAAAACCCCCACACCTATTTTATCAGCCAGCTTCTTTTCAAAGACAAATGACTCTGGCTGATAAAACCCAGAATCGCAAGCCTCGGCTTAGCACTCGACATACAGAGCGAACATTCAAATGAATCGAACGCGATGCTTACGTGTGAGTCACGCTACACTGCTGCATGATTAAAAAAATCCAAGACCCTCCTCAGCCTTTCAAGATCAAAGCACTGAAGTCCACATGCAGTTATAACTGCAGCAAGACACCCTATGTCAATACTGCGTTCAAATAATCGCAAATGAAATTACCTCAGAATGAACGGTAGGCAAAAATATTCCCAAACTTCTAAGTTATACAACAAATGGGTGAAGGCCACTGAAGACCAGAGTCTTGCTAGGTTAAGACAAACGATTTCTGTTGCAACTCTGCAGAAAGATTTTAATGTATTCTCTAAGAGAAGTGACCAGTGTTATGTGAGAGGGGGGAAAAATGCACAGAAATACAGTTTTAGCCAACCTGCAAAATAAATGTTCAATTTTAAAGAAGTTAAGCATGGGCTCTACATATATAGGCTCACATAAAAATTACAAACGGCAAAAAGAAGTTATAAGGATAAGACCAAAATCTTGGGCCTGATTCAGCTTTCACAACTAATAGCATGAATTCAGAAGCAACTCCACTGAAGTCAATGGAAATGTAAAATTGTAAACGTTCACATAAAGAGAGAAGAATCAGGCCTGTCTTCTCTTGAGCTAGGAGTGATCCTCACAAATAATGGACTTTCTAAGTCTTAGAAATTCACATCATTCTGCTTTTGTTCTTCTGAAAAATTCAAGAAACAACTCTTGGTAGGAGAGAGGCAATTATAACACTTGCATGCTATGATTCCCCCTTCCTCTGAAGCCTTGGGCACCGGACACGGGTTCTGGTATAATGCCCCTAACTGCATCTACCTGCTGTTGAGCCCGACAGCTCCTTTCTTGGCCACCAGCCTCTCCATGCATCTCCTCACCCAACTCCCGCACAGGAACACTTCTCCGCCACGCTGCCCCGTGAAGGGGCAAAGCAGCTCAGCCCAACTTCCACAAGAACAGCAGCGAAAGGGAAGCTGGCCCAGATGCCCCGGAGGCATCGGGCCGGCCGGAGGGGGATTGCTGGAGGGGCACGGCCAGCTGCTGCGGATGGAGGCAGCTGCCACCCCTCCCTGGCAGCCAGCCCCCTCCTGCTCAGGATGGGCAGCACAGAGGAGCGCGCCTATTAGGGCATGTTTTCTGCTTAAACACTCCATCCTCATCCTCGTGATAAAATGACACAGGCCAAAGGGTAACATCCCTCAGATTACACTGGGCCAAGGGTTGCCTAATGGCCTGTGCTGCACAAACACCTCCCTGTTACTGCGTTCCTGCTGTGCTGGCTCCACAGAGGACACGTGCACCTCCTGTTAAAGTGCAGGCTTGCTGCCTGTTAAGCATGCTTTTCACAAGGAAACATAACGCAGCAGTTAGAGATGAAGAAAACACTTGCGTTTCCATACTGCACTACCGTTGTGTCCATCTCCGCAACCAAATCATCAGTTGGAAGAGCTGGCGCTTTTAAGGGCAAGAAATCCAGTGTGGAAACAGCTATGGACTAAGACTCACCTGTGGTGCCTGCTAGGTCCTTCAGCTCCTCTCATTTCTGCTGCAACATTAAACAACTGCATAGGGGAGAAGAGGGTAGAGGTCTGTATGTGTCATCTCAGCCCATCTATGAGAGCCTCGAAGCCTATAAGAGATCCTCAAAACAGGCTGTGATATCACATCACCTCGACGAAAAGCAGGATCTGACCATCTAAAGCACTTCAGATGCAACAGCCAGGAAGGCGAAACAGTAGCAGCCGCTGATCCACCAACAAACTGCGTTGCGGCTCACGGCAGCCAGGCAAACGAAGAAGAAAGTTCCACATCGCCGCCGACCCCCTCTCCTCATCCTCCCAAACAGCAGTTGCTCAGGTTCCTCAACAAGCACCGTAGGCTGAACCATAACATGATTTAGATTTGGGGTAACTGCAGGTGGTAAAGTTAAAACTAATGACAATAAGTAGCTCTATTCTAGGTCACAAGCACCAAAAACGCTGAGAAGCGGACATGACATCCTTTCCAGCTTTCAGTACTGTGCTTGATACGAAGAACACGCTGCTTCAACAGTATGAAATAACTGAATTACATTACGTGTCCTGCTGTACCATTTTATCTGTCAGAAAACACTTTTTCCAGTGTTCTAAATTCAGAAATGTATCGGATATTACATGCTCATAAAAAGCCTCATATCCATCCAAATCCTACTACATCATCTCTGCATTTCATTACCAGATGACTTAATTTCACATACAGTGCCAAATACCTCGTTACACTTCCCTCCCCCCTCCCAGTACACACTACCAATTTAATGATAAACGACTCGAACAAAACAAATGGTCTAACTGGCAACACTTGGCCCTGAAGAGCCTTCTCCCCAGGCAACTCTCAAGTAAGGAATTTTAGCAGGGTGGGGGATTGCCAGACACTTGCATACCGTGATAAATCTCTGGCTACAGATTAGAGGTATCATAAGCCTCTTATTTTCAACATCTGCATGATGGGCCAAGTATTTGGAGCCGCAGTCAAGTACTGCTTACCCACGGAGCCTGCAGTACACATGACAACAGCACCAGGTTTCTGCACCTTACCCCACTGACGTGCCCCTCTCTCAGCTTGGAGTCACAACGTCCGGAAGGTAAGACCGCGATTTTGCTGCTGAGCCGCTTTCGGCTTCTGATCCTAAAGCCCTCAGTGATCCTACAGGGCTGATTAGTGGTGGCCGCGGTTTGGAAAGGTTTGCTAGGGGAAGGCCTGCGACCACACCTACCTTATCTAGCACTGCCCGAATTCACTGCGCCTCACGGGAGATGAATTACATTACTCAGCACTAAGGCACAACAGCCACATTTTCTAGTAGATAACAGAAGCCCTTGAATAGGTACATTGGCGGTACTGTTTTGCTTTTAATCTTTTTAAAATAAGCAGTAGCTCCCTCCTGCAAGAAAAAAAAAAAAATCAATCCACTATTCATTCACTGCCTTAGAAATCACATTTTGTTTTATCTTTAGAAAACAATCCAAAAAATCCTCTAAGCCTGAGGTTAAAAAAAAAAAAAGCGGTCTTCTCCTACATTAGGCATACGCTTCAGAGCGACATCAGCCAGCCTTCCTGGTCCTGTCAGCCGAAAACCAAAATCTTTACATGACTGAGCGCATGCTGTGCACTCCAGAACGCGAGGGAGAAGGACGCTGTAGCCAAGTTTCACGCAGTGACCATGACCACATCTCCCAGTGGGGCCTTGGGGTTGGACTGACGAACAGTAAGTTGCTTGGTCTTAGAGCAGAGCCTTAGAGCAACCTACCAAAATCAACCCCCATAGCCCCTTACCAAATTGTGCCAGGAATGCAAGTTGCCCACAGCCCCCTTGCCAGCAGAGCCTCATATCACCCATATAGCGTAGTCCTGACATAAGAGACTTTGAGCTGCTCAGAAACCCACAGCTGGGCCACCTGCACTCCAAATAGCAGAGCTCTTTCATTCCTGGGTTTGTACCGTGTCCAGCACAAAAGTTTCTCAGGGCACCAGAGGTTTTTTCAAGCAACCTTGAACTCCTGAAGCTGAGTAAGACCAGCTGCTCAACACAGGTTGACCTTCACTGTGTCTGCCCTCTTAAACCCTTAGCAAAAGGGGTAACCTACATTACCGTACAACACTTTGCTACTGGGCTACTGTACAAGTAAGTCCTGTCAGCCTGACCTGCCAGGGATACCTTACCCTGGAAGCCCATTTCCAACAATACTGTCTGGTCTGCAAACCTAGCGAGGAGGAGAAAAAAAAACAACCCAAAAACCCACCAAACGCCCTTTACTAAATATAAGCAATCCAATCCACAGAAATCTCTTCAAAAAGAAAGAGTCAGCATAAGCTTCAAAAGTGATTTGGTAGGTGGATTCCTAGCAAGATACAGGAACCGTGTTTCACATAGCTGTTTCACCTTCATTTTCAGAAGAGTCAATATTTGCTGATATTCTTGGTAATTATTACTTAAGTTTGTGTTTAATTAACACAAAGAATGAGGCAGTGGATAGAATACAAATCCTCTCAATGAAGTCAAATGCAGTCTAGTATTTCAAACTGTAAAACACAGGGGACTGTGCCACATAAACGTCTCCAGAATCACAGCACAATTTTCTTGGTTATCTGTGTGTTTTTAATAGACAATTCTAGTTAGCATAGTCTTTCTCCTCATCTGATTAAACATTCAATAGTATACTTGATCTGTAAGGGCCTTAACAACTAAATATTTTGAGCGCTAAACAGATCTAAAACTAATGAAACAACACAGATCTGACCCAAGGAAAGACGAGAGCTTGGCTCTACAGCCATGCTGGCACACCTTATCCCAGCAAAAGAGCCAGGACAGATGTAGCTGAACTGAAAACGGAGTTGCTGCAGGTTGGTATAGTCACAGCTCCAAGTAGCTGTTCTAAAGCAGCCATATAATCCACACCTGGACAAGGGTGCACCTCTGTAAACAAAATTAACTTAATGAGTCCCTCAGCTGGTCTCCATAAACTATGCTCTAACGGCACTCCTGCAAGCACTGTCATGTTTACCCTAGGGACTTTAGCCAGCACAGAAACGCCAGTTGGAAATCATGTTTTGCTCAATCCTAACCAACACAGCTGTGCTGGCAAAAGCACATCAAGATGTTGCCTACCTGAAAGCGCTTAAGAGTTGCACTTTGAGCAGTAGGTAAGTGAAATGCATGAACTGCTTGGAGGCGTGAGGAGACAAAGAAATGAAGCCAACAGAGAAAGTACAGGTTTCTGCTTTTCCACAAGCGATCCCATCTGCGTGGTTTAAAAATCTACTTTTACAATCAGGTTTGCAAGGAAACGTCAAGGAGGACGAACGGGCAAGATACGTGTTTTAACCCCCTCTCCTGGCACGCAGGAACCCCCTTCCCAGTCGGAAAAGGGATGTACCTGTCCCATGGCCAGGCCAAGGACCCTTCACTACACCTGGCCCGACTACCCTCGGCGATTCGCGTTGCAAACACACTTGGAGTCTCCGCTTCCAAGTCGGCACGACGGAATCGCGCAGAAGGCAATGCCACGCTCCCTGCTCGTGGGCACGGTCGCGGGCCGCGGGGCCCTGCGCTCGCTCGCTCGCAGGCCTAGGGGCTCCCAAACCTTTCCGGCCCCTTGCTCGGACGGCGATGCCCGGGCGCAGGAGGAGGCCTGCTGCCCCCAAGCCCCCAAGGACACCGGCCAAGCCCCCAGCCGCCTCCCCTGGGCTGCGCGCACCGCGGGAGGGCAGGTAGCGGAGGGGGAAGCCGGGCAGCGGGACAGGCGAGCAAGAGGGCCCAGGCGGCGGCTCTTCGCTGGCTTCAGCCTCCCCTTCTGCTACCTGCTCTCGGACGGGACGAAGGGGCCCCGTGGGCAGCCCCGACCCGGGCTCCCGAGCCCCCGGCCCGGCTGCCGCCGCTGTCACTCCCCGCGCTGCTGTCGGCGAAAAGCCCCTAAACCACCAGCCCAGAAACGGCTTTTTTTTGTTTGTTGTTGGTTTTGGTTTTTTTTTTTTTTGGCGAGGAAGCCGCCCTCCTCCTCCTCCCCCCGGACACGAGGCGGCTCGCTCGCAGGCTGCCCTCGCCCCGGCGCCCCCCTGCCCTCTCCCCTCTCCCCGCCGCCGCCGCCGCCGCGCCCGCCCTTACCTCGCCCCGCCGGCCGGGAGCGAGCCGAGGTCGGCGGCAGCCGCCGCCGGGCTGCAGCCGCGCCGGGGCCGGGGGAGGGAGGCAGGGAGGAGCCGGGGCTTTGTGCCCGCCGCTCTTCCCGACCCTACCCGCCGCGCCGCGCTGGCCGCGGCCCGCCCCCTCCCGTGGCCCCGAAGCCGGCTCCCCCCTTGGGGGCGAGGCGCCTGCGCCATGCGCCTTCCCCTCCCTCACCCCGGCAGCCCTCCCCCTTCCCCACGTGCGTCCCCTCCCGGCGCGGGGGGGGAGGACGTTCCTCACAGCCCCCGCCATGTTCCCGCCCCCGCCATGTTCCCGCCCACAACGGCCGCCCGGCGCCTCCCGCCCCCTCCCACGGCGGGTTGGGGGCTCCCCGCGCCGCGAGCAGCAGCGGCCCCGGCTAACTGCGGCCGGGCCGGGCCGGGCCGGGCCGGGCGGCGGCGCCTGTAGCCCCGGGAAGCCGGTGGGGCCCGCGCCCCGCTGCTCCGGCTGAGGCGCTTTGAAAAAGGGGGGGGGGGGGGAGCGTTTCACAGCTGCTCGCGCCGTCGTCCGAGCTGCTCGCTGCGTGTGGAGGCACGCGATGCCCCCCCCCCCCCCGCCTAGTGATGGCGCAGTTGGGTTCCTGGTTTATTTTTGTTTCCCTTTTCTCACACCTTTTTATTTCGCCGTAAATAGGATTAGTCAGGAGCGCTCCTGTTCGCTGACCGCGGCTAAGGAAGCAGAGAAGGTGACCTGCCGCGTCGGTGCGGCCGGGGCGTGCGGGTTTCAGTTCCCTCCAGGAGCCCCTAGCGCTCAGTATTTCACAAGTTTACCCCGTCTGGTTCAGTAACAAAGCGGTGGGACCAAGGTTTTCCTGCCAGTTTGGCTTGCTGCTTTCTCCATAAATAGCTTATCATCAAAAATGCTAGCAATCCCCACTGAAGACAGCAGCTGACCTGTCGAGCAGGATTAGGAACCTCCTCAGAGGCCACAAATCCAACATCCGGACCATCAAAAAAGAAAGGCGGACGTCTAAACAGCTTGGGGGACCTGGGACAAAGCGACACTGCGGGCATTTACGTTAACCCACGGCTTCTGTCAGAGGGGCCGTGAATCCCCAGGCAATAGCCAGCCCGTGGGTGCAACCCTTCAGCGCCTAGGAGGAGCTCATGGTGGTGGTGGTGGTGGTGGTGGTGCTGCTGCTGCTTTGATGTAATCTGCAGCTCTCATTTTTTGCCAGAGCGGCGTGAAACTTTCCTGGCGTGAGCTGAAGCGCTCTTGTCGGCGGGTTGGGAAAACACTGGTGAGCTCTGCGAGCCTTCGCAAGTGCCGTCCCGACCTTTCCGCTCCTGCGTGCCAGCCCGCATGCCACGCATACCACGCGTCGCTTAAACGTTAAAAAGCACTTACAACAAGGGATGCTATGACTTACTCTCCAGTCCTGCTACCTCTTGAACCTGATGACACATAGGGGTTTGTTCAGGTGGCCTTGTCTAGCTCCTAAAGCTCAGTTTTGCAGTGCCTGGCACGGCATAGCTAGTCAGAGCGCTTGGCTTACGTATACGGAGCGCGGTGAGACACCACTGCCCCCAAAAAGCAATTCAGAGCATTCACTGAGGTGCCTGCTAGCCCCAGAGAAAACCTGCATACCTCTGCAGGCTCTGTAAGGAGCCGATAAGGATGAGATCTGGCCCAGGACTACACGCCAGGTGTGCCTCTCCATTTCAGATTCATAAAGCCAAGCGCAGAAACTTGGCCACAAACAGCCTTTCAAGTACCCGAGACACTGGGTGAAGTTTTATGGCTTGTGTTTCATATTTATCCCTGTTTGAGATGCCCTAAAGCCAGTTGTGAGCGTGGGTTGGCATGACTTTCTATAAATACAGCAAGCCTGCAGGAAAGCAGATTTTCCCAAGCCCTAACTTAGGATCTGAACTGCTGGGCTGTATTTGTCAGCACGTGGGTGTGGGGCAGAGACCAACACGTAGACAGACAGCTGTAGGCATCGGTGGAAGGCCCCAGGGGACTTGGCTAGTCTGGACAAGAAATGGCACCTAGCCTTCCCAGCGCTGCTGCATTGCTGTGTTATACACCCCATGGGCTTTCCCATCTAATTTCATTTTTGATGAGCCTGGGTAGCATGTACTTTGGCTCTGTAAAAATCAAAATGTGCCTGGTTCCTATTTCCACTGCAGTCACAGAGCAAGACAGTGTTATGGGGTTCTCCGGTGTTTTGAGCAGACATTGAGTGGACAGGAAACAGACTTGCTTATCTGTTGTCACAGCCTGGCAGCTGTAGCAAGGAGCAGTGACTGTTACATCCTTCAGCTTGCTTCTCCTGTGGTGGCCAAAATTCTTATGTCAAGATACACCCTTTTTCCGCTGGCTGCTTTCCTAGGAGTCTGCCACATCCCCATGAGCTCTGCAAGGGGGAGAAGTGCAGCTGCAGCATGGCTAGCCTCACTACAGAAAAGGCAGAGTCGATGGGATGTCCTCCATGCTCAACACCTTGCTCCAACACCGCAGGAAGACCTCTATGATCTCCCAGCCCTGGAAGTGCACCCCCCCAGTCCTCCAGGGCCTGGCCATGTTCCCTGAAGACAGTGTGATCTTTTTTCCACCTTAAAACAGGATTTCTGTTTCAGTTTACAGCATGTGCCAATGATTCAGTACATTCAAATCCTACCTGTTGTGTGTATTATGCTTTGGGCTATAAGTTGGATTTCCTGCTCTGCTTTGTAAAACAACATTGGCACTAGGATGTTTTGTAACAAAGGGAGGAGGGAGACCAGCATCAAACTGCTTGAAGGAGGCACAGCAAAAACTGCCCAACGGCAAAAAAGACCTAGAGTTTTGTTTAGTTTTAGACTTCATACAGTCTACAGAGCAGAAGGGACGTGTACACTCAGATACAGGGAAAGGGAAAAAGAATACACCCACAAACCAGCAAGCAAACAAAACTCACACAACTGAGCCAATTGTTTTTCTGCAAGCTTTAGTGATGCTGGTACTGGAATCCTGGGCTGTCCTTGGATCAGCAATGACCTGCTGTGCATGGTGAGCCGGACTCTCTCTTTACTCCACCGCTTCATTTTCTGGATGCAGAGGAGATTTCATGTTCATCAAAATGATGCTGTCACAGAGACTACGTCCAAGTTCAGGATTTGCTGGTACTGAGGTAGTCAGCTATCCTGATCCTATAAGCCACACACTCCAAAATTTCATAGAGTCAACAGCCACAAGACATACACCCCATGAACCTCAAAAAGCAGAGTGGGTGCCCAGAGAAGGTCCCAGGCAGCAGAGACTTCCAGCCCTGCATGAGCTGTGATACAACTCAAGAGTTTGCAGCTGGATCCCAGGCCAGGGCAATCCTAGTTGCTCCTTCCCCTAGCCAGCTATTCCCCCAAACCAGTCTTACCAGTGTAGCCTTGCCGGGGCAGTCCGGGCTGGCTATCCCTGAGCATCACTTGCTCTGCCTCAGACCCGTTCCTGCCTGGTACACGTAGCAGAGCCATCTTGGCTTCCCCCTCAACAGGGAAAAAATAACTGCGCCCTTTGAGAGCAACCTTCTGTCCCTGTTACACTACTTGAACAGTACAGCACAGTGTGAATGAAGCAAAGACCTAATTTTACTGTGTGGTCTTTGAATCCTGATTCTACAGTGATCCTGATCCGCTCAGATAGCCTGTGCTCAGCTATACCATGCCAATATTGGAATGAAATAGAGCTTATAATTAATTCGCTGGGGCCTGACATTAATCAGACGAGATGCTGACATCCTCTAGATGAGAAAGCAGTTAATTTTTTTGCTGGCTGGCGCTAGCTGAATTATGGCTCCGACAGAGCCGGTGTTTGAATGGAGCAGCCAAACGGCATTGACTTAATCCCTGAGGGTGAGGAAGGCTGAAGGTTGAACCCTTTGACTTCTGGCCAGTGGGCACCTCTTGCCATTTCCATGAGCACCGACCCTGGTGTCAGGCAAAGTGATTAACTTCAAAACAGGGACTTAGGTTCTCTCTCCTTGCCAGGTCTCCCTTTTGAGCAATACGGCAGTTTCGCCAGTACTGCAGTTTGCTTCGCATCCTGTCGTTACCATATTTTGGTAATGTTCTTTATCGCACAAAAACTTGTCTTGGCAGTCACATGAACCTGGCACATTCTCCCTTGTCATGTTTAATTGCTGGCTACTTGTTGTCAATGAAAAGCATGACATTGACATTTAAGAACGTTTCTTGAAAGAGAAGATGTCTTGCGGCTTCGCCTGGTTCTCAAGAGATTTTGTTTCGCTTCCCAGCTCTGCCGATGTGATTCTCAACGACTAATTCTTTCTGCTGGTAACACCATTAACTGCAGGGTGTGAGCGTGCATTTATTAAACATTAATAGTTAACAGTGCTCTTGCATTTATTGAACTAAAGGCTACAGAAGTGGAATAAAAATCAGGCGGGACAAATTTTATGGAAAAAAGGAAAAGGTTTCTTCCACTTCTTCATATGGCCTCTCCAATATGGAAGAAGAAAATTTCTGTCTTTTATCTTCTGCATTCATGGAAGAGCCACTTTTTTTGATTCTTCATTTTTCCCCCCCCTTCTTCAGGGTTGATAGCAGAGGACTATAATTGAGCTGTTTATGACCATTAGTCACTACACCCCTGGGAAGAGATTACTCTTTTATTATTTCATGGTTCTGTGCTCTAAGTTCATCTCTCTCAGCGTTGTCCCATTAAAGGTTGATCTGGCCAACTGATTTTCAGCACTCCCCACATCAAGACGAATTTTCATCGTTGAGTGCTGATGAGAGGTCCAACAGCCGGCTAGTCTTCACACTTCTTCCTGTTAGCTGGGAAACGAACAAGTGGAAATGCTGCATGACTGTGTTTCCAAGCGCAGTGGCACTTGCTTTTTACCTTCCCTCTCTTTATTTCAAAATATTTCTTGAAAACAGTAAAATGCATATCTGTACACCGATTTGGGAACACTTTGGTATACCAGCTCTTAAATCCTGGGTGACCTGGAACCCTAAATTTCTCAGAAAGTCCCTTTAGAGCGCAAGTTGGGAACAACCCAAGTGCTCTACACACATTCTGCCCTCTCTGCAAACTGACACAGGCAAACCCGCTCTGAGCGCTGCCTAAGGAGAGATCAGGTGCCATGGCCCTCAGGTGCCATCTCGAGCAGCCTGGTTAGATGAGGGTGTGAGAAGGGAAGGAGCACGAACGATCCTCAGGCTGCCAGTGAAAGCTCCTTCCAGCTGCACATGTGCCAGACTATTCCTTGCATTATAGCCTGAGCCAATGTGACATGAGAGTAAAGATGAGATCTCTGTCCAAAGAGACAGTGACTGCCAGATACTAGCTGAGATTAATCATGAGGAATTTGGGGAAAAATCAGAGCCATATTCTGATCACAGGAAAACACTACTGAACACATATCTTTTTTTTTTTTTAGTGTGACTCCAAGTTGGGGGAGGGAACGGGTACCAGGACGTGTATTTTGGAAATTGTTTCCTTGCTCCATCTCAGTTCTGAATCGCTGATGCCGTCTCAGACTCACCTCTGAATTACAGCAATTTGAGTAGATTAAAGTTTTGACATCATTTTTAAAGCCCTCAGAACTACCGGTTAAGGAGTAAACTAGTTCCACCTTCATTATGGTGGTAGTGGTACTGCGAATGAGAACATATTCTCATCCTCTTCCAAAAACAGATGCTGGCATTCCCACTAATACTTCTGGGTCTGTCTTCAATTGCAAAAAAGTAATGATTGTGAGTCATCCTTTCATCTTTAAAACCTTACTGAAGGAGAAAAAAGGGGAAACAAAAGACCCTGTTTGTAGTCTGGCCGTAAAATTGTTTGCTAAATAAAGTCAACTGTGCTTCAGACCTCCAGTTAGAATGAGAAACAACATATGCAATACTAATTTGCAGGAAAACAAATCACTAAGGAGAACTGTGATCAACTAATTACCTGTCACTTCAGCATGATGTTGTAGCAGTGCACTGTTTAATTAAACTCAACAAAAATGAATTAAGGTAATTTCTGCTTCTTAATTAGCACCATTGACATCTGCCCATTGCATTTGAGGGCATCCATTGCTGCAGTATGCCTGCGTGCATGTGCATTTTTGTGCCTGTAGGCAATGCCATCCTAAGGTAGTAGAAGGCATTTACTTTATTATCTCTTGGCAGCCAGACCAGAATTCCACTAGAAAGCTGGAGGGGAATCAGACCCTCCATTTGCTTGGGTAGCAACGAGTGCCATTATTCAAGGGGAAAAAATGCCGGTAGCTATGTTAAGAGCTCTTGTCATTTTTTAGTGGAGGTATTAACATTTCCCAATGTTCTATCAAGTTATAGCCAAATACAGCTGGACTTTGCCTTCAGTTTGGAATGGCCTGTAAAAACAGCTAAGACATATAAGGCCAATAACCTGAGGATGATCATCTCTGAGTATAATTCCTGCAGAATTGGGCAGAAGCTGGTTGTTCCAGAAGCTGGTGTGCAGCCTAGGTGTTTGAAGGATCTCCTGAGATTGATTTGAGAGGTAAAGTCCATGTTCTTCTCTAGCAGGGACCAAACTTGCCTGTGTAGAATAAAAACCTGTTACAGAGATAACAGTGTCCTAAAGTACAGCTAAATAGTGCTACCATTCCTCGGGAAGGCCAAGCGTAATGAAGTCAAACGGCAAGAAATAAGAGGACAGGGCAGTACTTAAAGTGTAATGCATATAAGGCCAGGTTCTGAGTAGTTACAGCCATAGCACTCCGTTGAGCCCAGGAAATTGCTCCCTATTTATATTTGGACCTTGATCTTCTCTGTGACTTGAAACAGCCTGGGGAAAGCTGTGATAGCTAGTAGTGATGACAGAACTAAAACACGGTCAGACTCCTGCAGCCATTTTCATTTAAAGCAGACTCATGTTCTACCAGTAGCCTGGTTTGAATGGGAGGATCTGAGTAACGGAGTAAGTAGTTTTCCGAGTAAGGATGCCAAGATCTGGCCTATTATGTTTAATATTTTAATCTGCTGCCCAAGTGTCTCACTGCTGTAATCACAGCCACAGCAGAATTCTTGAGTAGTCAAAAGTTATGGAGCCCATCACTAAACCCAGCTGTGCCACACAGGTGAAAGCTATTAAGTGGACTTAAGGAGGAAATAAGGTATATACAGAAACTCATTATTTTCCAGTTGAGACGAAACTATCCATTAATATCTGACACAGAGCACACTCTGGAAAATTGGAAACAGATACTGAAAATGAGCAAATCCCAGCAGTCCTAATGCATATGCGATGAACCAGTTATTAATATTCAATCCGGCAAGCTCTGTCACTAAGGATGGATAGTATTCCTGTTGGTATTTGCAAGTCTATATGCCCTAGATGGCATTGCTCTGCAACATTAGAAAATATAACTCTAAAATCCAAGCTCTTATTGCAGCCAACGCAAAAGAACTTCAGGCAGGAAAAGCGTTGATTTAAGTGCGCGCACACACACACAAAAATAATAGCAGAGTCCCTTTTTAATGTTGCTCGTTTGAGACATTTGTACTGCAGCTGACACATTAATTATGCCACATTTTTTTCATTCGTTCTTTAAAGGCTCACTTGTAAAATCTTCTCGTGTGAGCAGTTACAGTAAGCAGCAGCGCCGTTTTGAAGTGGTTTTGTTGCACCTGCTCTCTCCAGGCTGTGGTATTTAATTGTTTTTGTTTATTCCGTGCTACTCCTCTCTGGTGATTTGCTTGGCACCGCGAAGAAGGCTCACACCAATTACACAGCGCTGCTTGTTCGCAGCAGTCAGAGGTTTAAGATGAGTTTCCTTCTCACTGAATGCAAACTCCAGCCCACTTAGAGCAGCTGGAGGGGAAGTGGGCAGATATTCAGCTGTGCTAAAGAGGGCTGATTACCATTGCAGCAGGGAGAAAAAAACACACACACACAGAAAATTAACATACCTGCAGTTTGTCCCGAGTCCTGCGTCTGCATTATTTCCCTTTCGGAGACGTGGCTATCCGTTGCCTCTTTGCTTCAGGAGCTTTCTAGAAAGCATGACGTGTTGGGAGCAGATGTGTGCACCCACCTCCTGGCACCACGAATTAGGAGCTGAAGTTTCGAAGAACCATGCAAGCCCCCCCAGCAACCTAAGGGCTGCCTGATATAGGATTTTGGCACTGGAGGCCCTAACCATTAGGCACCTGATCTGCAGGGGGGTGGTTAACATGTCTAGGCACTCCATGCCGCAGCCTTTTGGGGAATGCGTAACCCCATCGCTTCTCTTAAAAGGGATGTCTCTGGCCATTGCTCTTGGCAACTGAACTGGGATTGCATTTTTTTGGGGGATGCCGAGCAGTGGTGGTGGAATCTCCTGCGTACAAGCACATGCAGCTTATAATGCTCAAGTCCTGGGAGGCTGCCACCAGGCTAAAAACCATTTGTGGGGAGTAGGGATGAGGGCTTGTCTTCAAACTCCCTCCTGCTTGCTAGATGAAAAGAAAGGAAGGCAAGCGCTTAAATTCCTCAGGCATTAGGTAAAAACAGGTTACCACAGAGCACTGCAAGGGTTTGATCCTGCTTGTGGCTTGGGAGAAGTCTAATTCAAGGCTGGCACTAAGGCAGGATGTACGTGCCTAAAACCAAAACTGTGACTATCTGGTCCAGTAGCTGCCGGGAATTGGAGGTGCCTGGACCTTCCTGTGTTACAATTTGTGCTTGTTGCCTCTCATCCTATCACTGGGCACCACTGAAGAGAGTCTGGCCCCCATCCTCTTTATACCCTCCTTTCAGATACTTAGACACATTGATAAGATCTGCCTCCAGCCTTCTCTTCTCCAGGCTGAACAGGCCCAGCTCTCTCAGCCTTTCCTCATATGAGAGAGGCTCCAGTCCCTTCATCACCTTTGTGGCCCTTCACTGCACTTGCTCCAGTCTGTCCATGTCTCTCTTGTCCTGAGGAGCCCAGAACTGGACGCAGGACTCCAGATGTGGCCTCACCAGGGCTGAGGAGAGGGGAAGGATCACCTCCCTTGACCTGCTGGCAACACTCTTCCTGATGCAGCCCAGGATACCATTGGCCTTCTTGGCCATAAAGGCACATTGCTGCCTCATGGTCAACTTGTTGTCTACCAGGACCCCCAGGTCTCTCTCCATGGAGCTGTTTTCCAGCAGGTCAACCCCCAACCTGTACTGGTGCATGGGGTTATTCCTCCCTAGGTGCAGGACCCTGCACTTCCCTTTGTTGAACTTCAGGAGGTTCATCTCTGCCCATCTCTCCAGGCTGTCAAGGTCCCTCTGAAGGACAGCACAGCTCTCTGGTGTATCAGCCACTCCTCCCAGCTTTGGATCATCAGCACACTTAGGGAGCACTCTGTCCCTTCATCCAGGTCACTTATGAATAAGTTGACCAGGACTGGAACCAGTATTAACTGCTGGGGTTCACCACTAGGTACAGGCCTCCAACTAGACTTTGTGCCACTGATCACAACCCTCAGAGCTCTGCCATTCAGCCAGGTTTCAGTCCACCTCACTGGCTGCTCATCTAGCCCGTACTTCATCTCAGCTATGAGGATGTTATAGGAGAGAGCGTCAAAGACACAAAGTGTCAAAGATGCTGAGGTTCTATAAAAATTTTCTAGTGTCCAGGCTGTGATCCCAGGGCAAGATGACACCAAGGACACACCGTTCCTCTCTCCTAGACAGAAGGGTGCACATCATGGTCCCTTGGACACCGTTCTCTACAGAATTAATTTGGACAGTTATGCAGCAGGACTATTGGCTGTGCTGTGGAGTGTAAAAGTAGCCTTTGGGAGTGGGACATGGAGTTGGGTTTTCCTTGGCTGTAAGAATGACATATTAGAAGGAAAAACCAGTCTGATGCTCTGGTCTAGGTTGAGGGATATATTTTGGATGTACATGTAATATAATTTAGTCTTATGGAATAAAGGGAAGGGAAGATCAGCCACTAAAACCTGCACCTCAATCTTCTCAATTTTGTTTTTTCAAAGGGTAAAAAACAAAGAGAAAATTCCCTCAGCCACAAGTACCATCATTAACCAGTCCCCTTGCAGGCACTCATGATTTTGGGATGACTGAAGACTTCAGAGGTATCAGTCAGAGGACTTTATGCTGAGAACACAGGCAGATGCAGGTTTAATCAAACAGAAGTAGGTGTAATAAGTAGGTCAAAACCAACTGGGCAGAGCCTGGAAGCAGGTTGTTATCTGCTCCCTGTAGAGAAAAGCTTTCTAGTATCTGGAAGTGATATTGCAAAGCAAATAGCTGTGGGAATGGCAAAGACACAAGTTAGGCCTCTGTAAAGCAGGTTGGAGATAACCTTCAAAGGGAAAATAAATAGGATTTGTGCCCTAGTTTTGCATCTTTATGATGGATGAAGGTGGCCTGGCAGGGAGGACTTAGTTTTCTTTTCACTACTTTGTACGTCTGGGTTGATGTTTTGCTTTGTTTGTTTTGTTTTGCACTAGAAATTCATGTCTTCTCTTAGGCAGGAAGGATTTGTGATGGCTGAAGAATAAGTGCAGTGACAACACGGCAACAATTTCTAAGAAAGCAAAAGTGAGTAAGTGAATGTGAAATAGATATTCTTCAATAACTGTCCTGCCTCCCAGAGGTCTTCCAGCAAAAGCAATGATGGCTTGCCTTGACTTGCTGCCTATTCTCACTTTGACAAAAGCAGCTAGGAATTAAATTCAAAAATCCCCAACAACTTTCCAACTTTCCAGGCTATTTGTAAGTTATGTAGATTTTTTTCTAAAGTAATCATAAGGCTGAATCAGAAGAGATGCATATCTGGCATATCACCCTGGCAGGGTGTGGGGTGGGGAGTGAGGTTATCTTGGAGTTCAACAGCCAACTGGAACAGCTCCAAGTTGTGATGAAAAGCAAGATTATCTTTGAACCAGAAAGCTAGCCATGGAGAAGCCTCTGCAGAGATACACATCCTTATGGATTCCAACATACCTTTTGGGGTGCCAGCATATAGAGTTGGAAAGCAAACAACTGAACCAATGGAAAATATTTTCAAGACAACTGCTGGGCTTGCACTGATGAAAGACATTTTCTGCATTAACATCAAAGGCTCTAGCTCATCTCTTTATTCATGGACAGAGACGTGGAATCAGCATGTGTGTCCTTGCTGCACCGCATGACTCTTCTACAACTAGAAATAGCTGCATATGGGTACATACATAATCCCTTCTGTCTAAGACATACCACTGCTTCTTGTGGAGATGATGGGTATTTCAGAAGAAAGATATCATTTTGGCAGTGGCTGTCACAAAGACATAAACAACATTATCTTAGCTGGGGTAGCCAGTCCCAGTTATATGCCTTTTCATTCAAGGATCTCAAAACCTTCTCTCAGAGAAAAGATAAAGGAAGGAGAGGTCAGCTGTAGAGCCCCAACTTTCTTACGTGATTAGGATGGAAGCAATGAGAATCCTGTCACCAAGGCAGGCTCAGGCTCAGATTTACTAGGGAAACTCAGCAGTCTCTGCCCGGCTGATGCAAAACATAAAAACTGCACAAGTATTTTACTATCCTAGAAGTATCTCTTCTAGCAAGCCCTTTCCACAGGTTTTCTGCAGCTTTCTGGAATAGAAACCGACTGTACCAGATCTTCTTATAATAGCACCTCCTTCAGTATTGTTATTCCAGGCATTATTGGAAATACTGTTCCAAGAATAACTTCAGGGGGAGGACTGGAGCTTGTAACCACAGCTGGTCATGGCCACAGCATCGTTCCAACTGGGAGAACTACAATTAACTCGTACTACCCTATGTCTAGAAAAAAATTAACTAACTTCAGCGCAGTAATTTCAGTCTATATTGCTGTAACAAAGCAGAATTTGGTTCATTATCTAACAGCAAATGAAATTCCCTTGGTGTTTGCTTCTGTATGGGACTCAGACATGCACAGTTCACATGAGCCACCTTCTGCATGAACTACTGTAGCGTGCACACCTGCACAGCAAATGTGCAGTAAAGGGTGGAGGAAATAAAACGTACAAAAACTTCTGTGGAGATCTTTCTTTTCTTCTTCTTTCAGTCCCTCTCTAATTCAGTGTTCGGGTCAAAATAGTGGTACAATGTATTCTCAGAATTATGCCAAAAACGAATAAATCTTTGGGATCGTGACCCACAGGGATACTCTATTCCTGTGCCCCAGCATGCCCTGAAGTGTTAAGTTAGTACAAAGAGAGGATATTTTTATTGATAAACATTATATTGTCTTAGTGTAGATGTCTGACACATTATTAAATCAAATGACAAAGCATTTAAAGTAATTCATTCTAATAAAACTTTTTGATATTCCATAGACAATAGTGCTGTGAATTTTGTTTATAGTATAACACTTTAAAAACACAGAAATACAAGTTTCTAATTTCATAGGTTACCAGCAAACAGAGAAAATGCATGCTTTCATTTCTGTTAAATTTCTAATTTACACAGGCAAGTGGAACAGCTATGCATAAAAGACTATTCTACAACAAATTGCAAAACAAACATATAGAAAGACTGACCTTATAATACTTGTACAAGTATGACAAAGTTATTGTAACTCATTTCAAAAGGTAACAAATGTTTTGTCTGTGGCTCCACCATTTTAACATTTCTAAGCTGACTTAATAAAAAGCTATTTTGAATAGAATTGTATTACTATAAACCACTGATTTTTTTTTTTCCTTGCTGGCTGTAAATGAACACATACATTATGTGCATTTGCACTCAGTTCCACCTACGTTTTCCTCCTTATGGTTAGAAGCATCACAGAATCTTCACGCTCGGTGAAAAGGAACCCAGATAACGTTGCTTGATCCCGAATTGAACGGAAGGTGCTCGGATCAGTCGCTTTTATTGCTGTGCTTCCCGCGGCTTTGAGGCCGTGACTGCACCGTGAAGTAGAAAACTAATCATGCACACAGTTCAAAGAAATCTGGACGGTTTTAATCACAGTTTTTATTTTAGAACAAGCCATACTAGGGATTGCATTCAGCGGTCTGAAGCCGTTAGTAACGGTAGGGCTGCAAAACCCAGTTTTCCATAAGAGCTCCGAGGAATTATCATAGCTTGAATGGCCAACTGCTGGCCCGCGATCCAATTTAACCCTTTCTCCCCCCACCACCCCAATTGCTGGCATCGGGACTACCGTGGTGCGTTGGTGGCGCCAAGCTGTTGGAGAGGCGCTGGCTCCGGCAGGGTTTGGTGGGTCAGGGAGAGCGCCACGGAACTACGGCAGTTTAGGTTTGGCTCTGGAAAAAGCTGGACGGGGGATAAAAGTGGCCCCCCCCCGGCAAGTGCAAAGAAATCCTCCCTCTTGCAAGACTACGACTGTAAACTCGGCTTAACCGCAGGCGCGTGCAGTCTCCCAGCCAGCGCGAGGAAGAGGAAAACCAAGGGAAGCTTTTCAGAAGAGCCCGCTCCCAACGGCACCTGCTGCTGGTCAACACTTCTGAAAAATTCAGCCGTGGTTTTTGGGCATAAACGGGAGCTATTAAGTGCTGAGCTAATGATAACCTGCCCCCAAAATGCTCGGTAAGCCGGGGGGGCCGTGAATCTTGTGCAAAAAATACCTGAGGCTTAGTAGGTTGGTCTGTTCGCCCCCCCTCCTCTTCCAGCGAAATCCTCGTGCAGCGGCGTGAGATTCCCGCGCGCCCCGCTCGCCGGAGTGCGATCGCTGCGCCGATGCCGGAAACATCCCGACGCCTCCATAACCTTACAGATGGATTCCAGATTGCACGGGACTTTGCCAGGCAGGGGGAAAAAAAAAACCCCAAAACAAACCCACATCTTTTATAGCTCGGTTTCAAGACTGAAACCAAACAGTCACCGCGAGGATTAACATAATTTATTATTCCTTTAGTCATTTTTTGCAGACGTTGCCCAACTTATGGGCCTAGTAACGATTTCCTTATTTACGAGGACGCACAGGGAAGTCAATCAAACCGTTCCTCGCATCGAGTACAACTTGTCCCCAAAGCTTCACCGCATGGCAAAGGCCCGGTTCTTCTCTCGGGTGCTAGACATTCGAGATCGCTACCGGCTTGCACACATCACTCAGGCCAACCTCCGCATAAATGCAATCCCTGCAGAGCTTGCCGGCATCCTAATTACACGGTAACCAACGATTCGTGGTGCACTACTGCTTTCGTTTGCGCTTGCTCTCCGCTTGCGCTGCGTAAATACGGATTCCTGCTTCGCACCCTTTGCTTCGGTCATGCATTTGAAAACGGATCCTTAAGAACCAAGGTATTCCAGAATACGTCTGGCTGTGGTTTCTTGCGAAACCTCGTTGTGTTCAGCAGTGTCATTCAAGGGGTGCTTCCAGCTCGTCTGGCCTAAGCAGCTGTAATTTCACATCACAATTTGGAGCTAGAGAAATGCATGTTACGCTCAGAGCTCTTGACTCCCGGTGAGAACTACCGAAAGAAAGGGATTTCTGAGTATCTAGCAGGAAGAACTCAGCTAAGCTCGCAGCTTTACAGTGAGTGAAAGCTCACTTTATGCAAATCTTGCAAGTTTCTGAAAGTTTATTTTAGGCAGTCAGCTTTTCTCTCTCAATTTATGGACTATTTCTTTCTTTTCTAATCTGAAAAAAAAAACCCTAAGTGTTTAAGACCTTCCGAAACAGGCTTCTGAATTTTTCCCCAATACTTTGTAAAATGACTCCAGTATTGCGCTTTTATTTCCCAACACCGAACCCGACTGTAATTCCCACCAATAGCAATGACATGTGATATATTCTTCTACAACAGCAATCTCCTGATGCACCCGAAACCAAACCAAATCAACGAAGGTCGAAGGAAACAGGAAAGTATCATCACACCTGGGGGTGGGTGGGATGCTTTTACTGCACGATTTGGAGGAGGAGATCCTTGCCTGCCGTGAGCAGTTATCACCCCGCCATGGAGCTGTGACAGCAAACGTCGGCGTCACCCAAACTTTGGCTCGTACAGTACGTGACATCTGCTTTAAAGACAGATCGTCACATTTAACCAGAGCTGAACTGCCATTTAGTTTTGAAGGGAGCTGGGGAAAACTTGGTGAAGGAAGATTAAAGGTTGAAAAAAAAAAAAAGAAAAAAGGTATCTACTTGTTGGTGTGAAACGTGACTTTTAATTACTGCAAATGGTACCCAGGGACAGCGATATCGCAGGCGTGACGGAGTGCAAGGAGGACGTGCTATTTACGTATTTCTGCTCTTACGGTCGCCAGAGGTGAGCATTACAGCAGCATTCCTGCGGGTCTCCCACGGCTCCTCGGCTTCTCTAACGCCGAGGAGTTACAGGAAGCGTCTGAGAAGGTCTCGCCACTTTTTTTTGTGGCCACTCGGAAGGACGCTACAACGTTTTAATGGCTTGTTCTGTTTAGTCCCTGATTCAGGAAAACCTGCCTTACCTGCCGGTGGGGGCTGAAATTAGGATCCTAAGCCTTCTTCCAACACGGGGAAACGCTTTCTTGAACCAGGGGCTCAACTCTTAGCGCAAGATAAATAAATAAATAAAATGTATAAATACTTCAGTGCAGAATTTCCTGACCTCCTCAATCTTTCGTGCATGCTCTTTTTTTTTTCTGAAACCTGTCTTTACATTCAGAAAAATGCAACTGGAATTTCGAATGACTAATAACAACTACAGTTAGAAATACTACCGAATGTACAAAGATAAGCTGTTCAAGCTTTTGACCTGCTATATTATAGATATGCAGCGGCCATGCACCACTAACAGTACCTCGCTAATACAATGTGGAAACGAATAAAAACTAGTAACCCTCTCTTGTATTTATAAATAGGTGCGTGAGGCTATCTTAAATACTGACGTCACTTAGCATCTTAGCAGTAGCCACGATATAGGGTTTTATTCCTATGCAGATGGCAGCCAGCTACCACAGGGCTTTATGTCAACACCAGTGGACGTACTAGGTAAAGTATATATGTAGTTACTTGGATATAAATTTATATTTATACATTTAAAAAAATAAGGCCAAAAATCTGCCAATGAGCTTACATGTATGACTGAGTCCCTTAGTGAAAACAATATAGTTTGGCTTCCTAAAGCTTAAAATGCTTAACGCTTAACCACCTAATCAGATCATTTGTGTTTACTGTATGATCAACGCCTTTGCACATAAAAACCCAAACGGAGCAGGATTGCATCCATTTCGTTCCTCTTACAGTAGACAGAATGAATACGTGGTATATTTATAAATGAGTCCGACAGGGATGAGGCTACCGAAGATATAAAGTATCTCCATCTGTGCAAATTTCCCTTTGAAGAGTCCTTGAAAAGACATCCTATGAAAGTCTTCCCATGTACTTTGTAATGACTGCATATTTTAATGGTTTGGGGCATTTTAAGGGCAGACTCTAGGTTTACACTCTTTTGGAGTCCGGTTGTTTGAGAGTGGTCTCCCAAAGATCTCCTGGCATTTCCCCCCCCCCCCATCGATTTACTGGATCAAAAACTGCATCCTACTTCTGTTAGCCAAGCGCGTGGATTCTGCGTTAAGAGCGGCGTGGGTCAGCCCTCGAAGCCAGAGGGTTTCAGCTTGCGAGACAGAAAATGGAAGCAAAATCCGGGGTCCTTGTAACGCGGGGAGCTTGATGAAACCCCAGGCAAGCCAGCAGGGTGCTGGGCGCGCAGGGAGGGCTGCTTTCCACAGAGATTTCACGGCGCTTCACGACGTTCAAACCGCATCTGCAGACCCTTCGTCTCTCAAGCTGTATCAGAAGTCCTCCTACACGCAGGACGTGCCCTCGGCGAGCAGCTGCGCTGCTAGAAGTAGCTGCCCATGGAAACGCTGAGACCCCCCTCCAGGTCGAAGACAGACGGTCGGGTGGCAACCTTCAGCCAAGAGGGAACGGCGCTTGCCGAGCAGGGTGGACGCGGGTCACAACCTCGTCCTCCGGCACAGCGGCAGCCAGAGCACACCTCTGTGCACGCTGGCGCCCTCGACGCGGGATGGCAGGGCGCCGTCAGTATTTGTAGATACACGAGGAAAATTCAGGCCCTCCTCGTGCAAAGGATCGAGAAGATGCATCTTCTCCCTTGCCTTCCCCCAGCCTTACTCCCTTCTCCCTTCACCCTACAGCTTAGTTTTTGTTACTTTTAGGTTTTGCTAAGAAAATGAGAAGAGGTAACTCAGGCGGTCACAGCGGGGAAGGCAGCTGGCCGTGGGCTAAGGACCACATGTGGTTTCTGCAGCCACTGCAAGGCATCCTACTCCACCACCAGCTCCCTCCTCTGCCATCCTAGAGAAGATGATTAACCTTTCCTCAGCAAAGACTGTCCTCAGCAGAGCGAAGGCAAGAGGAAGTGGCATGGATGCTACTAAAGGACCAGGTCCTGCAAACTTGCTCTCACCACCATCGTCCTGCCAAGAGTAATTAATCAGCTATACGCACACAAGGTGGACCAGGAGTCAAAGTCAGGATGTAAAAGCATGTTTTCGCAGTAGGCTTTTCAACTTAATTTCAAGTGCTTCCTCAAGAGAAGGCAACGCCGCAATTCCCATTGACATCCGTGGGGCTTGGATGTGACCCTTCGTAATCTTTAAGCCTACAGATGCAGCCACATATGAGGCTGGGGCATGAGAGAGAACTGCTGCTGTGGGCCCTTAGCGCAACGGCTGCATGCAAAATTCTTTCTTCCTTCTCTTCCAAAAGCAAACTGGGCCCTCAAAAAAAAAAAGAAAAAAGAAAAAAACCCACCACCACCAAAATCTAAACTAAAAAAAATCTCAGAGTCCTTTGGTGCGGGTTCTTAACCAGACCAGTTGGACTGTCGTCTGTGTGCGGGGCGCAGGGAAACAACACAACACAACCTGAGCAGCAGACTGCCCCGGACGTGATCCAAAGCCTTTTTAACTCAGTGAAAAAAAAAAAAACCTCTTGCTTTTAACTTCAGTAAGCTTAGCATCAGGTCTGGTTTGCAGAGGAGAGCTACTAACAGGCTGCTGCCTTCTGGAGCAGCCTACAGGAAGGTGACCGGCCACCTCTTGGCAAAATCTAAGAGGAAAAATCTACTTTCTTCAATAGCGTCAGTAGGGAAACTCTTCTCAGGAGCTCACTCTTAGCGAACGTCTACTAAAACTCCAACAAAACCTTCCGAAAGCCACTTTCCTTCTTTTAACCCAAGGCACGTTGGGTAAGGGCTCTCCTCGCTGCAGTCACCTGCTCACGACTCGCGCAGGACCTCTCCCCCATCGAAGGGGCAGGCTTCGCTGCCGCTGCTCTCGAGGAGAGCCCCCACTCCCAGACTGATTTAACTTCTATTTCTACCCAAAGGAAGCCAACAGAGCTTCGGCTTCCTCATTCACACCGATGTCTATCTGCTGGGAGGCAGGATTGATCAGAATTAAGGTAATACTTGGTCTTAACGGGAAACCTGTGCATTTAATACAAAAAAAGGAGCAAGTATTATTCCACGTTAGCAGGGAAATATAAGTAACAGAGAGGTGGTGGGTACCAGGAGCCCCCTTCTTTCCTTACAGCATGAGAGCAACATAATGTCCCGTAATGGGGATTACTCCTCCGGGAATCCAAGTTACTTGTTTCATCTGCCAGATGTGCCGATGGAAAAGCTCAAAGGCAAACACTCGACGCTTGAGTAAATCTGCATTACCAGCCACAACCGTCCCTGTAGGTTCAGGCATGCAACGTTACGTTTTGTTTCCCCCAACTGGCTATAAACAGGTTACGTTAAATTGTTTTAAAACTCCCATGTTGATTTTTAGCACCATTCGAATCCCACCCGGTGTAAGAAGATAATATTGACAGGATTTCTGTTGGGTTTTTTTTTTTTGGTGTGGAAGTTTTAAAACTTGTTCTGTAGGCTATTAGAAAAAAGTAAAACGGGAAAACTACCTAAAATACGCCTTGATAAAGTTCTTTTAACTATATAAATACATTACAAAGTCTGGAGCTTTACACAAATTGTGCTTTTTTAGAAGCTTTCCTGAAATTAGATGCTTCTGCCCAAACTTGGGTAACCTGGCCTAGATCTCAGGCTGTTTCAGGGCGGTGAGCAGCAGATCTCCCAGACAAATTACATCCCCTGGTGTGCAATCAAACCAACCACCATTTGCTTCCCTGATTGCTGTCCTGTGAAGAAACGCAACTTTGCCAAAAGGCATGGATTTGTCCATGCCTGAGATCCAGTTCTGGAGATTCAGCCCAACAAGTTTGAGCAGCTTTGCGTGGAAGTAGATGCATTTATGAAATCTGCTTCAGATTTGAGGCCACTAAGTGCTCACTGCTAACAGAATATTCAGGTAAATCCACTTATTGGTGCCTAGTCTTATAAGTAATTACTCGTATATTTATTCAGACTAGAAAATAAAAGTTTCTATGCCTGATTCATTCTTTTTTTTCTTTTTTTAAACAGCCCTTTTCAGGACTTACTGCTGCAAAGACATATGCAGAATAAAGTCCTGGCCCTACAAATACCCACTGGAGTTTTGCCATGAATTTCAGTAGAGGGCAATTCTCCCTCCGTTTGTGAAGGTGGAACGCTGCTTTCCTTTACCTTTGGGCCTTGCATTATACATAGCACGCTCATTTGGCTTATCCAGACTCTGTAGTGCCTTAAATCTGAAGCAAAGTGGCTGAAGTTTTGTGTATATTCGAACTTCCTTAAAAGCGTGGCTTTAAATTGATTCAGTTAAACTCATACAAAACCCAATATGGACCTTCTTGCTTGGATTTAATTCTATTTTGCCGGAACTTAAATCAGTTATTTCATGAACACAGGGCAGATTTAAATCCAGCTAAGGAACGCCCATTGAGCTCGATTTTTAAAGTCTAGATTTGAGCCAATTTAAAGTTCCACTAGTGCAACTTTGACATGGATACACCTGATCCTATAGCATCTCCGTGAGATTAATTTGAAAAGATTAGGGCTTCCCAAAAGTCTCGGTATAAGAAATATTGGTCAATCATCAGAAAGCTATGTTTTTCTAAAAAGTTATCCAACAAGATTCAGTCTACATTTTATCTTACAAGTATTAATGAGGAAAAGACATATAAAAATTCCTGTTTTGACAGCAGTACGTTAAACATTACCCTCAGGCCGCTCTGCCTAAATTGAGTGTTGTGTTTCTAAAGCTACGTCGCTGTTCTTCCCGATTTGGTTCCCCAAGAAAAAGAAGGAAAGGGTCCCGCAGCAGCTGCCCGGGGGAAGGAGCATTTGTTTGCACTAGCGCAGGCATCTCGGCTCCGACGCGTGCCGACGCACTGACTTCGGTGACGCCGATGAGGCTAAGAAAGCGGGGACCGAAGCAGGGCAGCAACGCAGGAGAAGACCCAAATTACACCGTCCCCCCGCACGCATTTCAGATCGGTGCTCCTGCAGCAGAAACAACCCACCAGAAAGTGCACTAAATCCAAAAAAACCCCCCAAAAAACAAAAAAAACAAAAAACCCACAAAATTCAGCTTTGGTAGGGGCAAAAGCAATTTTCCCAGCGTGTCTTAAGACCTCCTCGGATCGGATCCTTTGGGCTTTCGCCGGCTGTCAAGGGGAGGCTGTCTGCACGTCGAGCAGAGTGGAAACCAGCCCGGGATCACACGCTTCGCATCGGCCAGCACGAAATCAGGTCAAAGTCAGAGCTGCAGTGAAGCGCTCTCCGCTGGGGGAAATCTCCCCTGGAAACGCTCATTAAGCATCGTCTGCGACCGCCGGGAATGGAAACAAAAACACTCCGCTAGTCCCCCCGTCAGGGCAGCCTCAAACGTGAAGGTGACCCTCGTTTTTCAGAACAAAACCCCCAACGAATCACAGGCATTTCGAAAAGCTAAAAAAAATAAAAATAATAATAATAAAAAAATCCCACCTCACTTTACCCCACCTTCCCACAAACCCCGATGCGCAGGATCTCTCTGCACCGTCCCCGGGCGCAGGTCCCACGGCCCCGTTCCCGCGGTCCCGGCACGAGCTCTGGGCGCCCGGGCTCCTCCGCAGCCCGGCCCCGCTGCCCAGAGCCCCCAGCTTTCACAGTTTAGCGTCAGGAGGAGAAAAAAAACCCAGCCCCTCGGACCTAGCCCGCTATTTGGCTCAGTGGAATAAAGCTGTTAAGGTGCCCTGTATCTGCACAGAGCTGCGTACTTGTGTTTTGGAGAAGTCGTGCAGGAAGGATGCTAAGAATTGCTTACGGTTTCGCCTCGGGAACTTTTCCGCAGGCTTTTGATTACGCTAACGAGCTCTCTTTTGGAAACAAAAAGAAGAACGGGCACATTCAACTGGTCTGTTCTCTTCCGAACCAGGTCTGCGCTGTCCATTCGGGTTGCAAATCATCTCCCCGAAGCCATCCGGCTAGGAAGCGCTCACCAAGTCGCGTACGGCACAGGTAACGGCGGTTCAATGGACCTTTTGCTTCTGCTCAGGACAAACGACTTGCGGAACGTTTTTGCACAACACACACGTCTCAAAACAAGGTATCTCAGGTTTCACGTACAACGCAAAGCTACAATATGCTACAGTATTTAATGCACACCAAATAGGAAAAGTTCCTAAAAAATACTCATGCAGTTTTTGTGCCATGGGATAGGTAATGGCTATTTCGTAGAAATAGATCCAACTGGCTCCATTGGAGCAGCAGTATAAATATTCAAAATAGAAGTAATAATAGGCCCTGATGTGAAACTTTTTTTTTTTTGTTTTCTTCCCCAAATCTGTCCCTTCTGTCAGCAAGGAAACGTTCTGCTTAGGAGCAGCTGCGTCTGGCTACGAGATTACAGCCGCGCGCTTGCGGGTGGGCTTTGCTGCAGCGTGCCGCACGGCTGCTAACACTGTTGGACGTAAAGGAAGCGTTTTAGGCATTTTTAGTGGTTATTACTCGTATCACTAATCTCATTCGCTAAACGAAAGAAGCGGCGAGAAGGGGGGGGCTTCCCAAGGCGAGAGGGCCTCCAGCGGGCGCAGCGACGCCATCCTTTCCCGGAACGACAAGCGGCGCAGGCGCCTCAACCACGACTCTCTCCTTCGTCCCCGTGCCGGCACCCTTCCTTCTTCCCCCCCCCCTCGCCCCGCTTTAGTCACCCGGGCCGGCGGTACATGGCTTTTTCCCCTGGACTCCCCCAACGCGCCCGGTGCAACGGCCGCCAATGCCCCCCCGCGCATCGAGCGCGACGAAGGGAGAAAATAAGGTGCTGAGCTGAAGGGGGAACCGCAGCGGGTAAATCTTTTGCGTTTACCTCGCCCAAAGAAAAGTAAGCTGAAATCATCACGTGCAAAAGTGCAAAAGAGTTGAGAAACGGGCTTGTTGTGTGGGAATGGGGCTTTTTTCTTTCTTTCTTTTTTTTTTTTTTGGTTGGAGGTTTTTTTTTTTTCCTGCTACAGTTTAGTTCAGGGATTTTTTTTGTTTCTTTTTACCTAGGGTTCGCTGTGCCTTGACTACCAATATTTGCCACTGTTTGTACCATAGACAAAAACATTCACCTAGCTGGTAGTATCTTATTACACTTTGCAGTAGAACATATACAAGAAAGAGGAAAAAAAAACATACCAAAGGAACCAGAAGTGATCAGTGCTCAAAGGAAATACAACAGCCAGCACTGGCAAGAATCCACAGCATCAATACATACAAATGTCGCAGTGACGGTGCTTCTCGTGGGCTGGAAACTGCCTGCGTATTAATACAGCGTTATACAAAACCTAGCAGGGATATCGGAACGATGAAGAGCTAAACTTTCACAATAACTTAGGTCTGTGAGCGAGTCTGCGTTAAAGATATTCCACATTTTTGAAAGTGCCATCTCTCTCTCTCTGTGTGTGTGTGTGTGTCTTCCGCCCTCCCGCGGGAGGTGTGATGAGTCCACACGATCTGTCCTCAGACAAGTTCGACTGTTTAAGAAAAAAAATATCTGGCCAGGTCCAGTGTATTCTTTAAAGAGTGGCAAATTATGACTTCAGTAACTATGTCTGTGCAAAATATGCCTCTTTCCTTTTAAAGAAACCAGTGTCTGTAACTCATTTAGAAAAGTTTTGACACGTATTTATGTCCTTCTCGGAACAAGTAAGACGCGAACTACTGAATCCCCCCAAAAACTACAGGAAATCTGATGATGCAAAGAAGGTTCTGACCTTCCATCTCCACGTGTGGATCGTTAAAAACCAGGACACCTCCTCGGTAGCCCTCCTGGGCTGGCACTCAAACTATTGCTTGGAAATACCATCAACACCCTAGTAATGAAACTCCAACATTAATAACGAAAACGGTAGCAGTGTTTACCCTTTGCATCCATGTTCACCTTGCGTTCCTCATCACACCTGTACACGATTCAGCCTTTTTAGTAAAAAGTCACTGCCTGTTGCCTTGCCAGTCTTCTTTCCGTAAGCAGTAAATCCACTCGTAGGCCGAGTACCTTGAACTGAATTCCCGTCACACACTGCCCTGTGGCCGTCGGATCGTTACAGGAAAGCCAGCGCTCAGAAGGAGAAGCTGCAAGAGAGGCCGTTGATCGCTGACAATAAAAATCCCAACCAAAAAAAAATAAAATAAAATAAAATAAACCCAAACAACCGAAAAATTCCCACGATTCTCCTTGAAAATCAGCCCCCGTACGATGTACCCTCTTCTGTGTTCTAGCAATAGTCTTAAGTCATAAATTAGATTAGTCTTCCATCAAATAACTTAAAAAAGAAGGAATTGTAGCAGACCAGTTTTGCCTGGCTTGACGCCAGTTAGCAGCCAGTTCATCTAGAGTCCCAGTCACTGTTCAAAAACGGAGCTAGGAAATCACATGAACGCTGAAAAAAAAAAATAATAATCTTCACATCGATGCAGGATTTTTCCAGGTTGCGGGGGTCAGGGAGAGGGTAAACCGAGACGGGGCCAAGGGTCCTACGAACAGTGAACGGGATAGACTTCACGACTCGGAGGTGCACCGCGTTCAGGAGATGCCAGCCGTGGTTTGTATTGCACAGGTAAGAGGGAAGTTCCTCCCGACAGTCTGCCGCCTGCGTTAGTGATCTCTGCACATCGGCAAGTTCACAAAAGTGAAAACGTTGAATTCCGTCATGATGGAGAAACACAGGAAGATGCCGTAGAGGGAAAGGCACACGCACCCCAGCTTCTTATCCAGTTTCCATTTGTTCATGTGGACGCCAAAAACCTGCAACGAACAAAGAGTAAGCAACCGCGGCAGCAACGTTTCGAATGAAGTGGGGAAGCACCTTCTCGACCGCAGGGGCGTGACGATAGCTGTCCCCTTGCTGAACGCGGTCAACTGGAAGCAACGGCAGTGAGAGCACTGCACCACAGCTGGAGTAAATCAGAGTCGCTCCCTCCATCGCTGGAGCCGCCCTGATTCACACCGCCTCAAGTCCTGGCCCAACAGCCTGACGTTTCTGCGGGGAATTGCATATTTTGGCAAGAATAAGCCCACTTAGTTCCACCAGGAGCATATTCAGAGGCCAGATTCCCCTTTCCATGTGTAAAAGGCTCTCTGCATCTCAATCTAGAGCCAAATATTCTGAGGCTGTGCCTGAATTTGCTTAGTTTGCCCCCAAACAAACCTCTCGGAATTAAAGCCTTGCGCGCATGGGAATTGTTCCGGTGGGTGACACACAGGAGGGCCCCTTCGAGTAGCTGGCCTCAAGATGTGGAAGATGGCACCAGGGTATATAAACCCTCTTCTGCTCAGCGTTTCTTGCCTAGCGTTACGTTGGACTCGGCCAGGTCAAGGAACGTGAGCCACCGATTTCAGTAGAAACGTTGTCCCGTGTGGGCAAACCGTCCTGCGTTTCACGCATCTGCCCAACAGGAGAACGGATCTTGCCATACATCAGAGGGTCTGCTCCATCTCCAGCAGGAAACCTGACTAACCATCACCAGTGCTTCTCCCAGAGGTCCTCCCACGAAAGACACACAAACGTCTGAGCCTCCCTGCGGCAAGGGTCACTTCTGCAAAGCACCCCGTTATGGTCTTGGGAAGCTCGCCATGGGAGCGACTGTTCCTATCCCCCAACACCAGACTTTGCAACCACTTCTGCAGCTAGGAGCAGGGAAGGAACAGGTGAAGAAAATGTCTACAAAATCGCTCTTTGGGAAAAGAAGAACAAAAGACTTGATACATACTGTGACAAAAACAGATGCCAGCAGGAGACCAACAGAATAGATGAGTCCTCTGCTGTTTAACCGAATCTGGAAAAGAAGGAAGTTTGTAAAACCATGCCATAATTTCAAGCAACGTGTTTTTTTTCCTCGCTGCTAATAACGCTGTGAGGCTAAGCCGCGGAGCTGCTAAACACGGGCACGCAAGCCGCGGCAGCCAAGCCAGCCCATTACATCACCCATTTCTCCTTGCCTGCTCCCTCTTGCCAAAGGAGGAGCATCACTCAAGGCCGGCGCGCTCTGGACCTGAGAGCACTTCAGGTCGTTCCACCGCCCGCAGGGGCTTTCTCGTCCCTTGCGCGGTCGGGTCGTGGCAACGCGTCTTCTTGCCAATTAACTCCTACGCGAGTCCTGAACGAACAAGTCGGGGAAAGGTTTATACTCAATCATCGGTCAATGCCTCACAGCGGGGGAAAACAGAGCGGGACACACGCGCTTGCTTCCCTGCTCTTGCCCATCTCAGCGAAGGACGCAGGCGGGTGGTCTCGGGACCACGGCCCCCGCTGCTGCGAATCATCGCTACCGACCCACAAGCGTTATTTAGCACCGAGGCCAACAGGGCAGACAGACCCTAATTTACCACCTGGGCGGCTTTGCGGAGACACCGGTGCTGCGGTACGTAGGCACCTCGCGGTCACTAAGGCGGTCGTCTTCGTGGCAGAGCCACAATGACACCCACCGCCTAAGTGGAGAACAGAGCTACAGGTCCCTAAAGAGGTGGAGGTTTTAGCTGCAATCTTTAGAGCCTTGACAGTCTAATCTAAGATGCTCAGCTGCATCTTGAAGCTCTAAATACATTTAAAATAGGGGTTTATGTGACACAGACCTAAAGCCACGCAGGAAGGCTGCTGCAGGGAGTAACGCCACCTCTCCCGTCCCACCTCCCAACCAGGATCACACTTCCCCTCCTCAGGCTCCCGTTCTTCTCTTGTGCCTTTAATTGCCATTCCTTTGGGCATTTTTATATCCCCTTCCCAAGTGGTATCACCTGCAGCATCAGCAGGGGAGCACCCCGGGCTGTGGAGCTTCCCGGGGCGGTTGTGCTGGGGTACCGCTCGAGGGAAACGGCCTCCCAGGGAGGACCAGCCTCTCCAGCGGGGAGGCTGGAGGCTGTGGACCCCACATCATATCAGATATTACCTTAAGGGCATGATAAGGTAATATAGCCCATTGTATTCCTCCCTACACATTCTGTGCGAAGAAACCATATATGAAGTTGAGTTTATCTGAAGTTGAGAGTATTTCTGTTCATTTAAGTTTCCTGGCAAAGCTCAATCTTAGCAAGGTAGGTTTGGGTATGACTATTTTCCAAAGATGCTTTAGATGAGGAGGCTGCTATTGCTTCTCTGGCCATCTTTGTTTTTGTTTAGTGCAGGTATGTTTTCAGTCATATCACTGCGTTGCGGAGGTCAAACAGCCCAACTAACCACAGAGATCTTCCTTAAACGGGCTGGTATCGAACGCTGCATCGCGCGGCTCCGTTCTGCAGCTGCATACAGGGAAAAGCAAAAGCCTTGGTCCGTTCCTGCAAATGGTCTGCAGACCAAAAAATAACTCTGAGGAGGAAAGTTCATCCACCTCACGCAACACGTGTTTTCTTTTCTCTTTAACAGCTGGATTTCTTCCTCGTTTCTTAAATTGTTCCTAGTCTAATAAACAACTCGGGGAGGAATTTTGGGCTACGATGCCATTTCCTCAAGCGTCAGCCCAGGAAACAACAGTGCGTGGTGTATCACCGGCTGCTTTTCAGTGCTCACATCCCTTCAGCGAGGCTATAAAGCAGCCCGCTTGCAGGAGAAGCGGAGGTTGCTCATGGGGAGACGAGCAGGGCCACAGTCTCCTAGATGCCACCACACTCGGCTCCTGGGGCGCCCGTGTCGGTTGGCATCGCAGCCGGGGAAACCTGTTCACCCGCTGAGCCCAGTATCGCCCCCAAAGCCAGCGTAGTGATCGAGTTTCGTTCACTGAGGTCACCTAAAGGGAAAGTCTGGCTTCCAGAGTCGAGGAGAAGATGCTCGGTTCTGACCTTTTGCCAACATGAGGCTGCAACGCCCTCCACGGAGCCAGGAGTCCGCACCGGAGGCAAGGGCAAACCTACGGCGAGAAGACAGCCCGGGAAGGATTTCGCTCTTGGGCTGCGTGACGCAGTATTCCCGCGCTGCTGCTGACCCACGGCGAGCACCGTACAGCTCGCGCAGCGACTGCGCCCTGCGATGGCTCCAGCACTCGGGTTCCCCGGAGTCCCACCAGCTCGTGCAGCTCTGCTGCCGCCTGAGGTTTCCTGCATCTTCATCGGCGTTAAAACACCGGCACGCGCAGCCGGCCCCTTTTCCTCCTTCACTGATTTTTGCCGTCGTAAAAAAGGCTGCAGCCACGACGATCGCTTGTTCGGACAGGCGTCGCCGTCTGTTTAAGGCATAAGCTGTAGGTGTACCCGCGCAT
Source organism: Apteryx mantelli (assembly GCF_036417845.1). Taxonomy (NCBI): domain Eukaryota; kingdom Metazoa; phylum Chordata; class Aves; order Apterygiformes; family Apterygidae; genus Apteryx; species Apteryx mantelli. Next base: position 2,423,751 of record NC_089980.1, read on the forward strand.
GGAGGAACTGCTACGTTCCCATCGCCGTCACGGGTACAATACAACAGTCTCGCCGGTCGGACTGTTCAAAGAAACGAAGGACTTGGCTTGCTTCAGAGCGTGAAGGCCAACTTTGGCACCGCCTGCACAACTGAAGGAGAAAAAAAGGTAACGATCCCCCTGTTAATGTAAACTGCAGGTTGTAAGGGGCAGACAGGAAGGAGCGCGGTTTTGCAGCCATGGAAGAAGTCTCGAGGGCCATTTCCACTTGCAGCTCAAAGCTTCCCTGAAACGAGAGCTTCTCTTGGGGCGGAGAGAGATGCACCACGTTCTGGTCCAGAAGGTCCTCCCCTTCGACACCCTCTCGTGCATCTCCCATTACGCTCAGGAGCCCGGGCAAGCTCATTTTGGGGCGCCGTGGCCAGACCACGGCGCCCTACGGAGATGGTGCACCGCGCTTCACCCACCGCCGGGCATCCACGCCTGCCCTCTGGCTTCAGCTAGTCCCAACGGGCCAGGCAGGGCAGCTAACCGGGGTTTGCATCAGCAGGACTAAAACGCAAGCCTAAGCCCAGCTCTCCCCTCGCCTCCCCCGCACCCAAAGGAGCAGCAGCCGGCCAGGAAAGACAGATCCTCTTCTACAACAAACTCCTGTCTGGCTTTTCCTCCGGAGAGCTGTTTAACCCGTGCCAGCATCTGCAAAAACCGTCCGCGTGAAACGCGCCAACCGGACAGGAGTCTACGGGAAAAGGAAGCGAATGAAGCAGCTGGAATTATTTTAGCGTGGAAAACGTCTGCATTCAACTGCTTCGCAGTTACCTCGCTGGCATCCCTCAAAGCAGCAGCCGCTTGGAAAGAAGGCGATTCCTCCACCTCCTGCTGACCAAGCCCAGCAAAGCCTGCCAGGCAGGCCAGCTCCCGCCGGCGCGCAGAGCTGCTAGCTAGTGACCAACCCAAATGCCGAGAGCTTTCTTTGGTGAGGCTTGACTAGTCCTGCAGAAAAGCAGGGATCTCCCGGGCAGGGCGAAAGGGTGTTTTCACGTTGCAGAGCTTTGTGCGCCGCAAAAAATCAGCTCGTTCCTCGGGGTCATCGCCTTCTTTTCCGATTACCTCACTCTGCCACCGGACAGCAGGGCTGAAACCCTCCGGCGCACAGAGTAACGGGTGGCTTCCCGGGGGGGGGGGGGAACGAACGCTAGCGGGGGAATGCGCTTCGTCAGGAAGCTCGTTTGGCTGCATGGCATACGTATCACAGCTGGACTTTCTGGAAGGAAAAAGTGCAATTCATTGGGTAAAGAAGCCTTGCCGGCGAGTTCCCAGTGCTAGAAGAGCCGTGCAGACTTCCCGATGTCCTCATTGTGGCCGGGGGCAGACGCACGGTGAGGACCGTGGCCTGGGAGGTGATGCACAGCGAGGCACCGCAGTGCCACGGAGCAGGCAGGACAGGGCAGGAGAGGCCGAGCGAGAAGGGCTACCAACAACGGTCATGGGAAGGAAGAATGGGAGGAGAGCTGGGAACAACTGGCAGCATCTAGGGCTGTTCCCAAAGCAGATGGGCCCTGACACCCATCCGTGGACGGGTGCAACTCGGGATGCATGGGCCTCGCAGTCCTCGTGCTGTGCGCATGCAAAAAACCACTGCCGCCGCGTGCCTGCAAGACGGGCAGCCCTGCACGGGGTGCGTGGGGAGTCCAGCTGCACGGGATGCGCTGCTCCAGCACGCGCCACCACGTCGCACATGGGAAGGATGGGACACGTCCAGGCACTGTGCCCGAGGGCTCCGCGGTTTTAGTGAGCTGATCTACACCAGGAGGACACCTCCCTGCAGATGGCTATAAACTCACGGCTAAGTCTCCTTCCTGCTGCCACATGCCTCTTCCCGTGGAGGTTGCTTGGAGTAACAAGTTCTCAAGACCCTTGCAGACTTTTTATAGCCCACGTTCAGAAGAGGACTGAGGCTGTCCAGGTTTGTTCAGGTGCCAAATGTAAAGGTAGCCCAGTCTTTGAGAGACGTTGTTTGCAAAATACTCTCACGCCAAGAAAGAAAAGTCTCCTCCAGAGCCAGACAAAACTCACTGGCAAGCATTTGGGGAAGCTGCAACCTGAGGACTTGGCGAGCTGTTGCCCTGGGGCTCTGAAGGGTCACCGGTGTCGGCTCTCCGCTCTGCCAGCGGTGACTTCCTTGACGCACAGATGACAGAAGTGAACGTATCCCCACACTCGAGTGGTCCTCATTTATCTTAACCGAAGGAGGTGGGCTTCAGCAAACACCCCAGACTAACTGGGGTACGAGCGTGCCTTTCCTTCAACCAAAGCTTGTACAGAGCACGAAGACATTTAACTGCTGCAGTAAGATTAACCAGAGGACATCGGCCGAAGCCCTTGGCTTTTGGCCCTAGCTCTGGAAACGGTTCTCTGAAAAAATAATGGAAATACCCTCAAATATTAAAACAACACCGTTTAATTCCAACAAACACCGCTGTTACTCATCGAATGCCCACAAAAAAGACAACCTGCGCTTTCAGAGGAGCCGGGCTCCGCGTCTGCTGCGACGCTGCAAAGTACGGCGTCACCTGATCTGATGAACTATTTCCACTTCCCTGATTTTCACTGCAGCCTGCCCTATTTCCCACTGTGACTCCTAACAGCCTGAGCTCAGGAGCTCAGAAGACTGAAATCTGGTACAAATGCTTAAGAAAAATGTGTCCTTGATCTGTCAAATTGGGATGGAAATCAGTCAAGCAGCCCTCTCATGAGACAGCCGGTATTTCCTGCACGAGGCAATGGAATGGCTTTCTGCAGGACACATGACGACGTTTAAGCTCAGGGAAAACAAGGCTAGCAAAAATTTCAAAACTCCCAGTAAGGGAGGGGACGTCCTCCCAGTTTTTAGCAAAGAGCAGAGAAGGGGCCTCAGCTGAAGTTGTCTTCATCAGGGAAGGAAAAGCTCAATTCTCTCTGTTTATTTAAAAATAGGAAATGCTTCTTTCCCGGGAGAGAACTGTCTGCAGAGAAAGTACTCTCTGGTACTGCAAAGAGGAAAAAAAATCTGCATTCCCAAACTCTGCTTTGAGGTTTGGCTTCTATCTAGTGGCTCTTGCAGGCCAGAAGAACTCTCTGCATAGACGGATCGCACGTGAAAGGTTTGCAAGTTCAAAATCTGCTCCGCGCGCTTTCAAATGGGCCCATCTCCCTGCTTCTTGTGCAGCAAACTGCAAAGGCTGCAGACACCAGCAGCTCCCTCCCAGCTCCTGCAGGCAAGAAGGAACCGAGGCTGAAGCAAACGCTGGAGGAAAAACAATGGAAATAAAATAAATGTAATTCCATTCTTCCGTTCTCCTTTGGCAGTTGCTGAAGGGAAAACAAGGAGCTATTGCCAAAATCCAAACTGGTTTTGCTCCAGGGTCCAAATGAGAAATTACCTCAGTCGGGAACATTAGAAAGGCTCTGTTATGCTTCCAGCCCCTCAGCTGCAAAAGCATCAGGTCTCCAGTCTGGTTGGGGGATCCTTTGCTTGCAATGTCCTTGGCTGACAGTGTAAATTCAGTGTTAAATCCTGCATTCCCCAGGTCCTGCTATGAGACGGGAGTCTCAACAACCCGCAGATTCAGGACATGTGCTGCATTCCTGCCTGTCTAGAGGCAATTTCCTTCTTGGACCTTTTCTGAGACGCCGAAGCAAATTTTCTTGGTTTGCTCCATATCACACAATTCACTTTGCAGAGCGTATAAACCCTGGACTAGGCAACACGGAGGGCTGCACATATAACCTCAAGCTATTAAGCAAGAAACGGAGGAGTTACGGTGGGAAGGAACTCCTGCATTGCTAGGAGCTTTCTTGGGGATGGGATATGCAGAGTCACCACTCAACCACCCTGGCCCTTACGGTTTGCCCCAGTGACTGACAGATGCATTGAACCCATCCTCCTCCTTTCCTCTCAACGGTGAACACGGTCTACATGCAGAAACCTGGGCAGGAACGGAGGCGAACAGATACACAGTTGTTGGGCAGAAGGAGATTAAGGCCAGCTTCATCTCCATGTCTTAAGATCCATCACAGTCCCTTGGAATTAAAATAGTGACTAGCAAAAGGGTCAGTGAATAGCAAACCAGTGAAGCTTGCTTGCTTTCTTGACCTGTTTCTCAAGTGTCCACTTCCCTACGGATTCTCTGATGCCTAACACATGTCACGCTGGTGTTATTCCTTCTCTGTCCAGCTGCCTTTTTCCATGGCAGGAATGTAACATCTCTAAAAGACTTCTACCTTACTGTCTAATCTGGCTGAAATTGGCTGAAGTTATTAGGCAGGGGAGTGATGGATAGACACATGGATATACTCAGAAACTTGCTGACAATGTGAACAAATGAACCTGGCTGGTTATCCTTAGGCTAAAATTCCTGTTCCCTAAAGTATTTCTGACTTGGGTCTGTTTTATGGCTTCATATCCAAAAAAAGATTCCAGAGGGAGCAAATTTCCTTCCATTCTGGATTTGCCAGGCCCCTTGGGAGCGACTCTTACAGGATCACCGCCTCGGCCACCCATCCAGGACTCCGAGCTGGGAGAGATGAGAGGGTGAACTCTTTCCAAGGCCTGCCTGGGGCCAAGGCCGTCGCTTTTCCTCGGAAAGCCCTGCTGGCGTGCTAGATCAGCTACAGCTGATAACGAAAGGCTGGAGCTGGGGCAGGAGGGTGGCCAAGGGACGCCTGAGCAGCCGAGAGGGGAGCTCCAGGGGGAGCAGGGAGGGAGGGCAGAGTTAGTGTCTGGCCATTAATGGGTCCCCAATGAAAGCAAGAACTCTTTAAAATATTAAAATATACCCGGGGTAGAGATTACACATTGCAGAAATGGAAGTAATGTGATGCGGAAGCTGCTTGATATTCCTCTTCCTGAGCACAGGGCAGGAGGATTTTGTCTAGATTTACCCTCTGGTGGGGAAAGGGTCCGAAACCTGGTGCAGACCGGGACTGTGGGACTGATAACTGCATTCACGACAAAGAAGAGGGCAAAGGAGGACCTTTCCTTCACCTCCTCAACACCAACACCCTCCTGGAGCAGCAGGAGATGGCTCTAGCTTGGGTTTGGACTGAATGCAGTCAGCACTGGAGAGAAGGAAGAGAAGAAAGATGCGACGCTACAGATTGATAACTGCAGAGACAGAACTGGTGCAGGACAGCTGGTACCTCCAGAAGAAGCCAGGAGGATGGCATCAAGCGCTGCCTGTGCCCAAGCTTCGCCCGTGGCATCACACGGCTGCAGCCCCTCTGCGCCAGCTGGGGCTGCCCGGCAGCTCTGCTGGTTGCCGTGTCTGTGTCCTACTGGCAGAATGTTCCAGGAAGAATAATAAGAAGCTGAAACATCCACTGACAGTGGGCTTGGGAAGGGAGAAATCAGGGCTGGGAGAGGCACTTAATCAAAACGATTGCTCTCTAGCAACTCAGCGCCCGGCTGCGACGCACGGGATGCGCAGCCTGTCCCCTGTTCTGCCGCGAACCCATCGTGTCACCTCCAGCAAGTCCATTCAGCTCTCTTTGACTTCTCCTCTCTCGCTCTTTTGCTGTCTTATCTACTCGCTCACAAGCTGTATCTCTCAGACCATACTTGTCCGTACGACGATCCCTGATCCTGCTCGGGGCTTCCAGGGGATGCTGCTGGACCCATGACAAAGCTAGGCACTCCCTGGGACCTTGTGGGACAACACGGTCAACATACAGGTGTGCCACGAGTCGTGACCAGCTTGCAAGCTGCATCTCATCCAGAGCTCTCTGCTCACCTCCAATCTCAAGGTGCCACCTGTGACATGGGCTCCAAAACACCCACCAGCCCGTGGGGAGTTTCAGGGAGCCTCGGACACAAGCTCTTGGTACGGAGGCTGCTGAAGAAGCTCAAAGCACCTACAGCGCTGAGACTGGTCCTCATATTCGCAATGAAACCACGTAAATCTCTTTCCGGCTCTGAGCAGCTGCTCAGCTGGTTGGTGCATGAAGCCACCTGACCGCAGGTGGCTGAGAAAGGTCACGATGTGCGAAATCTCCAGACACTGTGTCGCTGCATGCATGTGCACACTGCAGTACGATGTCAGAGCGAGGAAAAAGGGAGCAGATCCTCTTCTCCTTTCAGCACAGAAACCCAGAGTAACCGTGTTCTGGTTTCGCACCAGCACAACAGGGAGCAAAATTTGGCCACGGGGGATTCTAAATGGAGAGTCCAAGCTCAGAAGAGAGCCTGGGAGCAGAGATACAGAGGGATGTTACAGCATACGACGCTGAGAAAGCGCTGGGTGTTTAGACTTCCTGAAAAACAAGGTAGAGGACCTCCTCTGGGAGGTCCCCAGCGTCTCTGAGTAAAAACTATCAGTAACGCCATGGACTGTCTAGATGGTCTGCTGCAGCATCCTCCATGCCTTGTAGATGCATTTTTTCCTGCTAATCAAATTTAGTCTCTCTGTTGCAAACGAAGCTGGTTTCTTCTATCTTCTCCCCCTCCACCACCCACCGTGAGCGTGCTGGATAGCATGCATCTAGGCTGCCCGTTTTTTCCCAGTCTGAAATGTTATAGGGTCGAGGTTGAAGGTGCTGGTCCGAAGTCTGGGGGGTGTCCAGGTGTTTGCGAGCTTGGTCAGGCTCCTCAACTAATGGGAACTGAGCTTGCGTGACACACGAAGGCAGTGAGCACATCCCAGGCTGCGTACAACCATGCTAATCTCGTCCCAGTTCAGCAGAACATCTGATCCCTCCACAAGCTTAATGACACTTAAGCGTACGCTCACACGTTGAGCTATCTGGGGACTTTCCACTGTATTTCTTTTTTGTCTCAAAGAAAAACACGGTCTTGCAAAATTACGCCGTGGAAAATGTGGAGGCTGCCAACATTTTTCTCTTGTTTTCTGTCAGGAATATCAACAAACTGCTTTGTTTAGGACGATCTAAATTGAGCGCAGCACAGTTTAATTGGGGGAGAGCTCACTCTTACATGGCACTTCCCCATGCAATGCAAGCGAAGAGGAACATCCGCGTGCACAGAGCTACTCACGCACTTCGGTGCTCTCCTGTGCCAAGACTTAACTTTCGAATCATGCAGTCTGGATTTTTGTGGCTTTCAGAAAAGATATCACTGCAATTTGCTTATTAAAATGCATTTACTCTCCACATTCAGCAAAATTTAATTTCAAATCCCTTAATTCCTGATCTGAGGTACAAACTAAACCTAACTTTGACATAGTTCCCTTGGATTAAACATTCTGGAGAGGCAGTCATGGTTTTTGATGGCTATGCAAAAGTAATCACGATCAAACAAGCTTTTTTTTTTTCTTTCTTTTAAAAATACCTCTTTTCTTGCGTATACAAGTAGGGAGAACCATCGTGACTTTGGGGAGTTCCTCTTTTGGAAGAGGTGCTACGAAGACAAATCTGGGATCCTGCCACGTACCAGCGGAGCAGTGCTGTAAACGGTGATTATTAGCTTAGAAATCTCCTACTGCTTCGGACTTACGCGGTCCCATCCGGCTGACGAGCAGGCTGGCCGGAGCTGGAGAGCTTTCGTTAGGCGAGCGGGCCTTTGCTGCTGTTAGCACTGTCACCTGTGCCCACTGCCATCCGTGCGGCAGCTTAATAACACTTTAATTAATCACTATTAAAGCGAGTGCGGGAGGTTGTTTTGGTTTGAAGTCCAGCTCTCCAAGGATTTGGAGAGAAAGCCGTGAACTGTATGTGAATACTGAGGGAACTCTCTTTGCTAACTGAGGGGCAGTTTCCAAGGCTGCTTTTTTTTCAGCCATGTGATCACGCTGCACAATGAACAATTTGGGCGTGCAAAACAGTAGCGACATTGTCATGCCTCCATGAGAGCCGGCTGCTTCCGTTCAGCCGCTTGTTTTCATCCTTTTCAAGGAACAACCGTAACAAATAGAGGGATGAGCTACTCACGAGAGAAAGGGGGTTTATTCCTACGACGTTGTTCCCCTTCGTTTTGTTTCCAGTCCCGAAGTCTTGGGCTCTCACGCTTCATCCAACTAAACCGAAATGTCAGCTCTGTCAAAAGGGCGCCTTTACGCTGATACCTCTCCTTTAGGTCTTTTGCCATAGGATCGTAGTATCCTAGGCTGATTCAGGTTGGGAGGGCTCTGAGTGTACCAGGGATGCTACGATATTCAGTAGTTTTTGATGCTCAAAGCAATGCCTCAAATGCAATCCATAGATATAGCAAGACAGTGTTTTCCGGATTGCTCTGAGGCTTATCCAGCCCTCCACGCTCCCCTGGAGCCCAAGGGGCTCATGAGATCTTGTATTTCTTGTTATCGCAAGTATTATTTCTCAATTTACAGTCGAGCCCCAACTGATTAAAGAGTAAATGTTGCAGTTGCAAAGCTGAGCGTGCAAAGAAGTAGGAAACCTCAGGAGTGAAGCTGTCCAGCACTTCGTGGGCCCTTTCCCATGTAACTACTAAACTGTAGTACCAGCGCAGCGGTCGGTGCTGCAGGTGCACAGAAAGGGGCCAGCATCGCTGCTCTGGCCAGCACATCTTCAGCAACGGCGGCGATGCGCCATGGGGCATGGTCCCCAGCAGCCGTTGGAGCAAGTGTCCCCGCAATGTCAAAGGCCTCAACCCAGATGGAGCTCCAGGAGGATGCAGCTCTGCTGGTCTGGGATCCCCGGAGCCTCTTGTGGCAGCTGCGGCAGCAGGAGATGGCTTTGCAGCCTGCTGGAGACGTGTCCTCGCTGAGGATCTATGTCATTAAGTTAAGGCACGGTGGGAGGAGGTCTGCAGACTGTGCAGCATCAGAGATGATGAGAAAGATGTCAACCAGATCTTCTCCAAGATCTGTCCACTTCAAGAGCCTGAAACCCCCAGCTGTACCAAAGGAGGGGAAGGCAGAGTCTGTGCGTATCTGGTTGAGAGATGGACAGTTCCAGGATGGTGAAGGCTGGAAGCTGGTGACTTCTGGCACCAGGAGGACGGTTCCTGCTCCACCTCAAGAACTGCAGCTACAGAACAGATTTGGTGCGCTGGAGCAGACTGGGGCTAGGAGCTCTGGCCAAGGACGCATCTGTGCGGGCTCACTCTTATCCCTGCAGCAGCACCAGGAGGAAGCGGCAAGTGTCAGTAGTGGGAGATGCCCTGCTCTGAGGGATGGAGGCCCCAACTGCTGACCTCACCTGTCCTCTAGGAAGGTTTGCTGCTTGCCAGGGGATCGGATTCAGGATGTTGTAGAAGGACTAAACAAAGCTTTTCCAGCCCTCAGGCTATTACCACCTGCTGCTCTTCCATGTGGGCATTGCAGCCCCGGCAAGTTTGCAGCTGATGCCAAACTGGGAGTAGTGGCGGACACAGCAGAGGGCTGTGCTGCCATTCAAAGGGACTCGACAGGCTGGAGAGATGGCCAGAGGGGAACCTCATGAAGTTCAACAAAGAGAAGCACAGAGTCCTGCTCTGGGGAGAAAAGCCCCCATGCAAAGTACACACTGGGGGCCGACCAGCTGGAAAGCAGCTTGGCAGGCAAAGACCAGGGGACCTGGTGGACAACAAGTTGAACACGAGCCCGCAGTGAGCCCTTGCAGCAAGGAACACCAGCAGCATGCTGGGGTGCATTAGGAAGAGCGTTGCCAGCAGGTCGAGGGAGGTGATCCTTGTCCTGTGCTCAGCCCTGGTGAGGCCACACCTGGAGTGCTGAGTCCAGTTCTGGGCTCCCCAGCACTAGAGAGACATGGACCTACTGGAGAGAGTCCTGCAAAGGGCCACGAGGATGATTAAGGGACTGGAGCACCTGGCATACCAGGAGAGGCTGGGAGAGTTGGGACTGTTCAGCCTGGAGAAGAGAAGGCTCAGGGGGATCTTACTAACGTGTATGAATACCTGATGGGTGGGACTAAGGAAGATGGAGCCAGGCTCTTCTCAGTGGTATCCAGTGACTGGACAAGAGGTAATGGGCACAAACTGAAATACAGGAGATTCTTTTTAAAAGTAAGAAAAAACCTTCTTTACTATAAGGATGATCGAACACCAGAACAGGTTGCCAAGAGATGTTGTGGAATCTCCATCCTTGGAGACAGGCAGAACCCGACTGGACACAGTCCTGGGCAACCTGCCGTAGTTGGCCCTGCTTTGAGCAGAGGGGTTGGACTAGAAGATCTCCAGAGGTCCCTTCCAACCTCAGATATTTTGTAATTCTATGATTCTGTAGCCTGTAACTTAGCGATCACTTAGTGATTGTCATCAAGAATCTCTCCTCTGTCCTGCACTGCTGGCTGAGCGTTGTCCAGCTAACGGCAAGAGCAACACTGACTTCCCCATGGGATTTCACAGTGTCTCCTGCTCTTCCCTCTCAGAATGAAGCTTTCAACAGCTTTGGGGGGGGGTTTGTTTTATCATTTGGGAACTAAAGAGAGGTGTCATTGGCGTTGGGCAGGTTTTCTCAAAGAAGAAGGCTCTGCCATGGTTCCTAATGATGGTCAGGCTCTGAAACGTCCTTTTTTTTTTTTTTTTTTTTTGGGATGGATCTAACCGGTTTATATAAAAGCCTGTTTAAAAAAAAAAGAAAGAACATGCAACCAAACATAGGACTTACGTATGAACCATAATTCACTGCTAGGGTCTGCAAAGCCCACGGGAGGCCTAGGCCAATTAAAATATCAAAAACGTTGCTTCCGATGGAGTTGGACACAGCCATATCCCCCATACCTGCAGGAACAGAAACCAGGTACAATCAGCCACGAGAATACACTAATCTGAGTGAATCCAGATGATTTCCATGGATTAAGGCACAGAGTTAAGTCTCTTTCTTTTCCCCTTCCCTCTCCCCATCACACAGGCCAGCATGGTTGGAGGGGCTGGATCCCCTTCCTATGATCATCTGAGAACTTCCCTCAACTAATCCTCAGCTGCTGTGTGACCCTGGCACTTGCTCTGCTGGCTGGGACCTGCTGGCTCTCCCTCTGTCACACTCACTGTCATTTTTGGTGCTTTACTGCAACCGTGACTCACGAGTTTCTGATTAGACTGATTAGATTTCATCTTTAGTTATTCTAATTTGACTGACATGCTTAAGTAGCCAACTGTTTCATGAAGAACCATCTTCTTCATTCCCCAAAGCAGTGTTCCCAACTTTCTTTTTCTCTTAAAGCACCTGGTCCTAGAGTCATAAGGAAAAAAAAAAAGTTCTCCTAAAAAAAAAAAAGTGTTTTCCAGTCCTTGTGACTGTGGGGAAAAGCTAGAAAGTGACCTGAAAGACGCTTACACCATGTTCTACACAAGTCTACAAAGCTGATATTAAAAAAAAAAAAAAGAAAAAAACTTGTAAATTTTTTGGGAAAGCTTGGAGTTGGCAATGGTGCCAAAACTTGTTCCACGCTGTCATTAAGAAACTGTTAACCGCTTTGCAATAGCAACATAATTCTTCTTCCTTGCGCTTGTTTTAAATTTCAGCCTCAGGAAAAGGGCTCTGAAGGTCTTTGCATTCGGAGCTCCTCTGTGCCGCCTAAAGAGGAAGAGGACACCCCAAAACACTTCAGCGGCAATGTGCCATCTGTGCGAGGAACCTACCTTGCCTTGCTACGATAAGGCTGGCCATGCAGTCCGGCACGCTGGTTCCAGCTGCCAAGAAGGTGATGCCCATGATCACATCTGGAATACCCAGGGTGTAGCCAATGATTGTAACCTACAGAGAGGAATTAAAACGTCAGGGTGTTTGCGAAAAGCAAAATCACAGACCAGCTTGGGCCAATGCTGCAAGGTTTATCGCTCAGTCCAACCTGACCTTTTTTTCTTTTTTTTTTTCTTTTTTTTAAAGAGAAGCAATAACAGGCTTTTTCGGTACACTCATCACTTGGCAGAGGATAGTACTGACCTGCTACGTACTCTTTTCGGTAAGCTGCTTTACACCTTTCATCCACAATTTTCCAGATATTAACCTGGAAAAGAGGCTTTATGGGGGTCAACTACTGGGTGTAACAGGCTCCTCGTCTTGGCTGATGCTTCGAGGCATTACAACATACAAGTAATAGCTAAACAGACACTAAAATAACCCCGAAGTTAATTATATTACATGAACATATTACATGCAGGGACATATCCCCAAGACACTGCGAGCACCTCCTCTTAGCAGAGAGAAGATTCCTTTAATTCCTTTTGTTTCTTTGCTATGCGGTCTATGATAAATTAAGCGCTCTTTGGCCGGATTTGCATTTTGAAATTTTGGAGGCCTTTGTTGAATGACGCCAGATTTCCTATTAGCCACGTTTAATTGCACAGAGCGAAGCGAAAAGCTCAATCGGGGATAATACTTGCTATTCTGAACTCTCTGCAGCATACTCCAAGAAATGTGAACCATATGTTGCAGGCAACGCGGTGACCCTGCGGACTCTGGTATTTCAGCTATGGAAAGCTGGGAGAGCTTTTCCTTGGAAACACCTCATCCTCACAGATGAAAAGCAGGAGAAAACAACTGACTTTTCATTTCCTGCTCAGGATAACAAGGGTTATTGGGAAAAAAAAAAAAAAGGAAAAAAAACCCCTTCTGCAACTGGTTTGATTAGTTCCTAGGGAAAACCCTGGCATTCATTTTTGCCTTTCGTTAGTACAGGAGTGCATTGTGTAAGCAGTGAAGATTTTCTGTTGCTTCCCCTTCCCAGACGGGGAAGAAGCAGTGGCCAGTATTTTAGCTTTAGTGAGCTGCCTCTGTGCCTGGCCGGTGCCTTGCTGAGACCCGAATCCATGCTTCCCTTCCTCGACCCTCTCCTGATGCCAACACCCCAACGCTGTTTGATTCTGCTGAAGAGTCTCGACCTCCCCAAAAGAAACGCAATCCACACTGCAATATTACAGTAATCCCAGTGAGGACAACTTAAACTTCTCACCCGCATGTATCATCTAAGGAGGCCTGCAACAAGCCTACAGGCTTAATGACCCCACCAGCGCACCAAGCTCTTCTTCCCTGTGAACCGGCCAATTATGCTTAGATTTCTTTGTGTTCGTTTGTATTTATCCCCTTCTACCTTGAGGATAATGAGCTAGAATCACATGAAGTTCCTGTTGACTATGTAGGTGGGCGGCAGTTTGGCTGAACGTCATGCTTATGTTGGTGCTGGGTGTGAGGTGCGTCATTCACAGCCCTTGGCTCTCAAACTTGCTCGCTCCAAGGAGAGGAAAAGCAGCTGAGGCCAGATTCGTACCAGCCCCAGGGCCTCTCTACACCGCCTCTGCAGGGTAAAGAGGTGTTAAACTGGTGCAAGTGGTATTTACTCCCAGCTTAAAGAACCCGTGTGAAATCCCAACTCCGCATCAAGTGAAGGCCGAGATTTTGTTCGCTCAGTGTTGACAGGTCTAATAGAAATGATTGCAGCCTTAAGGCTTCTCATTTAAAAGCTCACGTATGCAGGGGTCTCTATGCGTTTCATGGAGCTGGCAATTCATTTCTGTTGCCTTTCCCAGGCTGCGGTTCCTGCTTTAGCTGGTACGTACCATCCACACCATCATGTAGGAGAAAGCTGCAATCCAGAGGGTAGAAGAAGCAAAGGTAACCATGAACCATTTTTCCAAGTGGGGTTTGTTACAGTTGGGCACTGTGAAGTACAGGACAAAACTCAACGGCCATGTGAAGAGCCACTTCAAGATTTCAGTCTTGCCAGCTGCAAAACAAAAAAGGGGGAAAAAAAATCATAATTCTAGTCTGCTTTAGTCTAGCATGTTAGCATTTTTTTAATTTTAATGAGCAAGAGGCCAGGGCCCCCTCAGCCTAAGTGCTATGCAAATGGCTAATGACAAGACACTTGTTCAGAAGAGCACAGCGTGAGGGCAAAGAGGGCAGGAGGGGGCAGAGAGCACACCGGGGGAGCGGAAGCTGCCTTCCCAGGAAATCCCAGGGAGCTTTATAAGCAACAGGTCAGCCCACACTTGCTATCTTCCCTGGGTCAAATTCTTAGAGGTATCAAATAAGAAGCAAGTTATAGGAAGAGATCTGATCCAGCAACCGAAGCCATATGTGCTTTTTCATAAGTCACACAACTATTCTGACTGTTTCTGAGCCCTCCAGAAGGAGTGAGAAGCCCCTGTGAGAAGCCTCGTTAATAGAGTGACACACAGGAGGCCAAGACCTTCTTTAATCTGCCACTTCACATCAGCATCGTCACTACTTCATCTCTACTGGGACCACACCTTGTATTAAATACCACTGAGACACGAGTGAACCTCATCTCCCAGTGAAGATAAGGCCTAGGCCCAGATGCATCTGAGCTACGTTCAGGCACCTTTCCATAGCCCCACCACCCTCCGTTCCCTCTGCAGTCAGTGGAGAGAGATGGGCCTCTCCAAAGGGTCAGCCAGGTTTCTGGGGGCAGAAATCACCTGGTGGAGGTAGCCACCTCTCCCCACTGACTGCAACAGCGGCCCAGGATGACTGTGGGGCCAACACAGGAGCTCCCGAGCCTGTGGCTGAGGTGAACCCAAGGCCAGAGGTCCTGAGAGGTTTCTGATGCTTTCTGCTCAGTTCCTTCCGTCTTTTACCTGTGACCAGGAACTAAACTGCGAGGTACAGAGTGATAGGAGCTCTCGCAGAGACACTTCTACCCCAACACATGTCTGTGATGCTCGTTGGCATACCCAAACTGAGTTTTGCTTTCTGGAACAACACAAACCCAGGAGCTTCTTACTGGGTAGGTCAAAAGGCGTATATGGCCCTTCATGGTCATCATCGTCATCTTCTTCTTCCTCTTCCTCATCGTTTTCGTTGTTCTCATTATCCTCGTTCTCGTTCTCCGTCTCATTCCCGGCCTCAGCCATGTCTTCGTCTCGCCGTGTGCCATTCACACCCCGCTCGGTGGAGTTGCTTGGACCTGTTCCATTCTCAACAACATGCTTGATAGGTATTTTGATTGCTACTTCTGACTCGCCATTGGTGTAAGCCCTGCTGTTGATCAGCCTTTGCCTCTGTAAATACAGGTACAAATTCATGCTGAAAGGCAGATTTTTTTAAAGAGATGAGGAGGAAGAGAGAGAGAGAGAGAGAGAGAGACACGCGCAGAGCTCTTTAAAAACTGGGTTTTAAAAGCAAAAGGGACAGATTTTGACCATGTACAACGCAATGCTGGCTTGCAGATGACTAGACAAAAATCTCACACCGATAAAACGTTTGTACAAGAAGTACCAAGAACTGTAGAGTTAATACAGGGGTATTCCAAGATCAGGGGCCAGACTAAACGCAGACCCAATGGAATACCAGGTTATAAAATAAATGCAAGTGATGTTAACGTCAGACCAACGCTGGTGGTACCCATTGCAAGCGATAGCTGCAGGTAGCATAACTTGGGCCACTTCGAGCTTTCTTCACTAAAATCTCCATGGGGACAGATATCAATGGATGATTTAGTAGAGCCCTTGCCAGAAGGATAAAACCTGGGAAAATGCCATCTGGGATCCCGAAAAGCCACCGAGTTCCATTTCAACCTGAACGCCGCTGTAGGAAGAGACAAATTCAGAAGGAAAGCGAGAGAGAAATTAAAAAAAGAAAGATTTTTAACATACCTCATTGATCAACATGCGGCTGGCCATAGAGAGACGGGTTTTGGGAGGAAAGTGGCTGGTTATCATGATCCGGAGCCCAGCCTCAGAAAATGAAAGCTGGTGGGGGTAGGCAGACAGCAGCTCGTCCACCATGATCACCGAGGCTTTACGGTGGAAATTCCCTGCAGCCAAGAAACAAGGAGACACTGAGGCCCTCCTCAGCCAGCCTCTTGCTCTGTCCTGCATGGGTCTCTGAAGGACAAATCCGCGCGTTCCAGAGGCCCCACGTAAAAACCATTCCTTCTGCTACCATCATTCAAAATATGCTTCCTCTGTCCTTAATTTCTGCCTTTAGGTGGCATTTCTTTCTAAAATAAATCACCATTTTAAAACAAATCCATCCATGCTCATTATTACAAAATTAAATCTACTCTCCGCGCTTCATCAAAGGCCTGTGTTAAGCGGATCATTGCTTCCACCAACAGTTGTTCCCCTAAGGAGGAAACGGTGCTGCAGCAAAGCTGCATTAATTCCACTACGGTGATCTGCACTTGTGTGAGGATACGGACCTCACCCACCACTAACTGTAAACTGGCTGAGGCAATGACCGCTGCGTCCCTCTAACGTATCAGAGCAAACGCAAAGGAGGTTCCTGTATTCTGGACCCTCCGACCATTGCTAGAAGCTGCCACCAGGTCTGGCGGCAAGCGTGCCTGCTGGACCATTGGGAACGACCTGCCAGGAGGCATCAGAGGAGAAAGGACACACAGGGCAGGCAGCTGAAACGTGCTCTAGCTGGGGCATAGGCATAAGGTCAAAGCCTCAGACTAGTGAGCACAACTATCGGCGTCTATCGGCCCTGTGGGACAAGCCCAGGGTTTTTTCGGCGCTCGGATGCTACGCAGGATTGTAAGTTATGGGCCACAACCGAGGCTTGGCAGCAGGGAAACCTGAGATCTTCCCCGACGTAGCTGTGCTTTTTTTATAAGCTTATTATTAAAACCAACACTGAGCACTAGCCATGTTTCGCGGTGTTGCTATTTACTGCCGTTATCAGCAGTCTTACAGAAGATCTCCTCAGCCTTAGCACCAATTTTTTCTGACTGGGAAGGTTTCCACGGAGTACGGGTAAATATGTGGGGTCTTTCCAAGTCATAACAATGGAAATGGCCAGATAGCTTTTCCTCGTGACTTTTTTCAGGCTGGCGTTTCACGCGCGGCACTCGTGCCGAAGTGAGTCCATCACGGCAATAAAAAGCCCCATCCGCGTTTCCTACGAAGCCGCTGACCGCACACGGACCGTGCCTTTTCGCCGCTGTTTGGGCGAAACGGGAGACCTGTTCTTGTTAGTCTTCCGAGTCCGGTGCAACGAAAGCGGCGGCTCATCTGTACCCAAAGCCTGCGACCGCTTTAGACAAAACGCGGCTGCACGTTGGGTTAAACCTGTGACTTTTTTTGGGGGGGAAGGGGCTGTTATTGCTGAGGATCGGCGCACGTAGTTTCACGTGTGTTTGCAAACGCACGCACGCAGCCGCTGCAGCTGAGCTACGCAGAGGGCGATTTCTTTACGCCGAGGCAACGTAACCGCTTATGTACGTGATCGTGATTCAAATCAAACGGGAGAGGATTTCGGCCAAAGCGAAACCATCCGCTTAGAGACCGCGTACGTGGGAAAGCGAGGCACGTGCAAGGCAGCGTGCGAAGTGCAAGCACACCGCCTGCACGAGCGCAGAGTCCCCTCCCTCCCTCCTGGGGACACGCACCCTGGCTTACGTAGAGCTTTTTCCCCCCCCGTTCACTTTACGTCACTTTGGAAATGCATTAAATCCCGGAGCTGCCCCGCCGGCAAGAAAGGGACGGCCGTCACCCCGGCGTCGGGCTGCCGGCGCCCACCGCCGCGGCTTGCAAAAGCGCCATCGCTCTTCCCATTGCATTGCTGATAAGACACCACCGCGTGACCAACGGACAAGCTCGAACAACACTCGGAATGAGGCAAGCAAGTAGGGTGACTTACTGGAACAGTTACCTTTCTTTAGCAATACCACCGTGGCGTCGCAGTTGCTGTTATCATCCATTTCTGTGTTATTGGCCAACCCGTTCACCATATTCGCGGCGCTTTTTGTCTTCCTCTCGAAGCAGTGATGTATGGTCGAGTTGTACCTAGGCAAACAAAACAAACCGCAGGTGCGCCTTTGCTCCTTCCAGGTGGCTTTCCTGACGCTCCCCCTTTCCTGGAGTTCGATCCTGCGTGACCCAGCTACGCGAGGGAAGGAAAGCCCTCGGGTTTTAAGGAAACCTAGCTAGAGCAGGCTGCAGCCCTAGCTACGTTACGTACAAAGCAATCTTGCCGTGCCCAGAAGGCTACGGAGCGTATGAGAAACGAAACCTTAACGGCACGTGTGGTTCTGCATTTATATGTAATTAGTGCTCTTTGCTGCAAATATAACGATTAACTTGTCATTGTCCAAATTTATTCTTCATCCCCTAACGATAGCCGAGCACACGTGTCGTTTTGCCTCTGAAGCCGTACCAGAGAACCACAAGACCATATGCTAAGTTCTGTCTTTACTCTAAAAAAACAAAAAAAACCCCCCAAACCTTTGGTTCTTATTTCATTCTGAGTGAGCCAGGGTGTCGGACCCCAAACGTGAGCTGAGGATCTCACCAGGGTGAGCCAGGGCGGCTCGCTCCGAGTGCCTAGCCATGCCGACCACCTCCCCAGCTGCCTCCGAACAGCCCCGCGACAGCCGGGCGAACCCCAGCATCGCGCTCCGCCAAAAAAAATCCCTCCCGGATTTAAACGTCGCAACCGGGGTGAAGCTGCGCTCCACGGGCAAGGGAAAAGCTGCCGGTCGCCAGAAGTCGGACGCGTTCTGACTCGCGTTCCCTGCAAACCGGCCTGCTTCGCCGCTCTCTCCGAGAACTGCTCTCATAATATTTACCCTGCTCCTCGTTGCACAACAAGGCTCCAATCGCACTTGTTGAGACAAGACCCACTGGTGCGCTTGGCAGCTGGCAGGTTTTGTTTAATGTTCCCGTTTAAATCCGGGTTTCCTTTCCGCCGGCTTCTACAAACAAGGCAGGAGGAGCGGGGGCAAACGGCAGAAGGGGCTGTTTCACCGGCACGAGCTCGCGCGGAAGGAGTCGCACCGGTCGGACACGTTTCCCCTACTGACGCCCAGAAAATCAGCGCGGGCAGTGCTGCGGTTTCGCCGCGGGTCTCGAAGCGAGGAGCAGCGAATTGCCATGGGGTTTGGAGAAGCAGATCTCCCATGCTTTTATTTCTCCGTAGGGATGCTAAGGAGACCAGGGGAAGACCAGTGGCCAGGTCAGAAGGTGGCAGCTTTGGTGGGACTTGGAGACAGGCTCGGTTCTCCGCTCTGCTGCGGACATACCGCACGAGCCAGGGCCAGGTCTCCTGGGGTAAGAGCTGGCAAGCCGTCTCCACCGTTAGATGTCCCATCCTTGGATGCGTGCAGTGGAGACCAAGGGCCCCGTCCCACCTCGCCCGCCAGGAGAAATGACACCTAAACGTGCAAATGGGCCAGGGGCGACCTGGCGGTGGGACGGGAACCCGGCCTCCAGCCTGCAGATCTCCCGGGCCACCGCTGCGGGCCCCGGAAAGGCATCGGAGCAGGGATCTTCGCCGCCTGGACGCAGCGCACTTACTTCATGATGACGATGTAGATGGCGTACATCAGCACTAAGACTAAGGACTCCCACCTGCAAGCCAAAGCGACACAAGTCAGAGGGGGGGGACGCAGAGACGTCGCTGCCCGAATCCAGCCCTTCCCCGCTCCCGGCGTGCCGCAACCTCGCGGGAGGGCTCGACCCTCTCTGCCTGCCCTAACGCGTCTCCGGGAGAGGGCACGGGTGAAGAAACGGTTGGCCGTGGCAAGCGCTGCGGAAATCCCCCGTTCGGAGGCTGCGGCGCGCTAAGACGCTTGGCTCGTTGCCTTTCTAAGACGGCTTTTCTCCGAGATGCTGCACGAACCCTGCCCATATCTCATCCCCCGCTTCTGGCACTTCGGCACCCAGCTTCCTCGTCGATGCGTCTTAGTAGAAGGGCACGGTCAAGCTCAATTGGGCCTCGGTGCGATTTTATTTAAGACCAAAACCAAAGAAAAACAAGCCATTGCAAAACTCGGCGCTTTAGAAATCCTTCCGTGAAATTAAACAGCAATCCCCCAGCGAGAACAAGTTTAAGAAAACATGCACCGCAAAAAGCCTGACTCCCCCTAGTGCTTGCAATCCAAATAATCCTGGCTGTGAGCGAAATCAAAGCTACCACCCGGCACTCTCCGAGCCCGGAGATGCCCTCAAAACAAAGGACGAAAGCAAAACAGTGGAAAGCACGTTCATTTTTAAAAGTCTTTGGAGCCTTCCTAGCCTGCCATAGCAACTGTGGTATATGTAGGGACGTTTGCAAATGTATAAGATATTTGTGTATATATATATTTATATGTGTAGTGGTCACTCTCTCTTTAGCTTTCTCCCCCTCTTCCTGTTAACCCCATTTTTTGCAGCTCTTGTGTCACGATCAGAACAAAACGCCAAGAAAAGGCACTCACCGCCGGATATACTCACCAAGAAACCTTTTCGTCATAAATAAACTGCGGAGGCAAGGTTTAAAAAGAGGCACGTTAGAAACGAAGCACGGTGGTGGGGTGGAAGAGCCGCCGAGCCGAGCGGGGCACGGAGCAGCCACCCTCCTGCCTTGCCCTCCCGTCCAGCCCGGGGCCCCGGCCAGCTCGCGGGCTGTCCCCCCTCCAAACCACCCGCGCAACGGCCCCATGTGACACCACCCCAAGCCGAATACACCCGCTGCTACCGCCGTTTCCACCCCTCTGGAGCCCAGCGTTTATGCTGCCGTAATAACGCCGGGCAAGGCTCCCTGGTGAGGAACGTGCCCTGCTCCGGCACGCGTGAGATGTTGCGTGCCCGGGAAAAAGTACTGCCGGGCGATGGAAGCGGTCTGCACTTGGTTTTCAGCGTTTGAGGAGGAGCACTGCAGGCCAACTCTTGCCGGTGGCCGGTAGATGGCTGTCCTGTTTCACAGCTGGGTGCTTCCCATGTTCTCGGCCACCGGCAGCGGATGCTGGGAGCAGAGCGGAGCGCCAAGGTCGAGAGGGCTGCCGCGCCCGGGCATCCCTTGCAGAGCGGGGCACTCATCTCAGCACGGCTCTCAGCCCGTGCCGTGGGACTTTGTCGCGGCGCGTCGGCCTGACGGCTGGAGAGCTGGCCCTGCTGCCCCTTGGCCTCAGCCCACGAGCAGCACAGCCATGTCCCTTCCCCGAGCACCGAACCGCCGCTTTTGGGCTACGGGACAGCTGCGAATGAGGCTCCCCCAGCACGCAGTGCGGGAAACTGGATGCCGAGCTGTGACCAGCGCGTCCCCTGGAAGAGAAGAGGGCCAACGCTTCATCGTGGCCAAGCTGTACATGGGGGCCAACATTGTGGCCAAGCTGCAGATGGGGGCCAATGCTTCACCATGGCCGAGCTGCAGATGGGGGCCAACGCTTCACCATGGCTGAGCTGCAGATGGGGGCCAACACTTCATCACGGCCAAGCTGCAGATGGGGGTCAACCGCTTCACCATGGCCGAGCTGCAGATAGGGGCCAACGCTTCACCATGGCCGAGCTGCAGATGGGGGCCAACACTTCATCATGGCCAAGCTGCAGATAGGGGCCAATGCTTCACCATGGCCGAGCTGCAGATGGGGGCCAACACTTCATCACGGCCAAGCTGCAGATGGGGGCCAACCGCTTCACCATGGCCGAGCTGCAGATGGGGGCCAACGCTTCATCGTGGCCAAGCTGCAGATGGGGGCCAATGCTTCACTGTGGCCGAGCTGCAGAAGGGGGCCAATACTTCATTGTGGACAAGCTGTAGATATGGGCCAACGCTTCATCGTGGCCAAGCTGCAGACCGGGGCCAACGCTTCACTGTGGCAGAGCTGCAAATGGGGTCCAACAGTTCATTGTGGCCAAGCAGTAGCTAGATGGGGGCCAACACTTCATTGTGGCCCAGCTGTAGATGGGGGCCAATGCTGCATCAGAGCCGAGCTGCAGATGGGGGCCAATGCTTCATCGTGGCCAAGCTGCAGATGGGGACCGACAGTTCATCATGGCCGAGCGGTAGCTAGATGGGGGCCAACACTTCATCATGGCCAAGCTGTGCCTCTCTGAGGGTCTGCGCTAGTATCGTACCCACAGCAACCCTACAGCTTCACAGCCTGGAAAGCCACTCTGCCCAGCTTTCAACTTTTATGAGGAGGTTACTTTCCGTTTGGTCCTTCTGAAGCATCTGCATGTGCTTTGAGCTTGGTGCTGCATGAAGAGATGTAAACGCTGCATTTGCATTAGGAAAGCACCTCCATGGAAGCAGCTCCAGAGAAAACCAAGGGAAAGGAAACGACCTTCTGAAAGCACAACGAAATACTTCCCTTAAGCTATACAGCCTGTAAATAGCAACTCCTGTTTGGCAGCAAGCACCAAACTGTGGTTATATCTGTTACAGGTAGAAAACACGACTGCAGAACATTATGCATGTTATAAGTTACGGCTCCCACTCACCATGATTTCATCTGACAATGGCTATTTTGGGCTACAATGGGTTGGCGTGATAGGACACGAAAACATGTGCAGTGACCTTTGTGATTAGAAATAGCACCAATCCCATTTTCTTCACTAGTGGCTTTGACCATGTCCCTCCAAGGTAAGAAACACCAGGATTTTTTCCTTTCAAGGGTAATAAGAAATAACAGTTTTGACAAGCTTTAACGGATGACAAGGCAGCTTTGTGATATTATTTTAAGGGCAAAAAAATTATAAGGCCAAATCAAGGTGAGGTAAATGTGATAAGCGGAGTTTATCTGCTTATAATCTGTGTGATTCAGGGTTCACTCATTCTTATCACCTCGCCTGGAGCACCGAACAGGTGAGTTTACTGCTCTGCTATTTACTGTGACAGCACTGCAATTCCTTTGCTAGTGCAAATGGAAGGAGACAAAGCCACATTGATTTACACAGCAGAATATCAAGGTTTTTTGAAGTTGCTGAATCCATAACCTTAAAATACTTAACATTGGAAGGAGTGTATTTCCTCACAGGCATATTTATGAGTAGGCAAGACACCAGTGGCGTGCAACTCATCCTGGTGCACCACAATCTGCTGTTTAAAATAACAGGCGAGGAACCTTCTGCAAGTAACACCACCCTTCAAGGCAGAGGATCATATTTTGACTGCAGGCAAGTCTCAATGCCTTGACCTTGAAAATTATTCCTATACAGTAAAGTGTTCAAGCTCCTAAAATTGAAGACCTACAGAAGTCTGACAAACTTGATGCAAAGAATATATCTATGTATTTATGGATTTTGCTGAACAAGAATGGACTAGACCTTGTTTTCAACTGTCCTGCTCAGCTGGGTCCTGTGTGTGCCTAGATATTGCTTAATACACCTATATGCCAGTGTAACAGTTGCGACGTGGGGCTTTTTAGGTCTAACGCAGGACAATTTGTGTGGTTTTTTTTTTTTTTCATGTAATGATCAAGAAGCTCTTCATATCTCCCAGGAAAATGGCTAAAGGAGTCTTTGATGGCTGATAGGATAAGAACAAAGAAGTTTATACGGCTGATAAGCCTACACCTATAATTGGCCAAGCTCCCTCTTATCTTTCATTAAACAAGCTATCTTTGTGGCAATGTGAAATAACCAGCCATTCCAGCCTCACCGAACATCTTCTGAAAGCAAGAGAGCAAGTGCTTCCCTTCGGATCACAGAGCAGCCACAGAAGTGGACGGTGTCTCTAGAGCTGTTTGTCGGTGATGTGCAGCTGATATCAGCCGAGACGTGCACAGTCTCGGTCCCCATCTCCTAAGCATCTCCTTCATGTGCGGAGAGTATTCTGGACTCCTCTCAGAGAAATCCTTGCTGACTTATATTGTATCTGCAAGAGGGAGCCTGCCCTGGAAGGGAGCCGTGCCCTGGGAGAAGGGGTGTGGGACAGGGAAGTCCTGGCCTTTCTGCAGCCACCTGGCTTCTGGCACTTGCTTTTTATTCCCAGGAGGATGTTAGGTCTTCTGTGGTTTTCTCTCTTCAGATTTTCGCTGAAAGAATCGATAGTATGTGACTTAACGGTCTCTGCACACGTCAAAATCTGACACCAAAGCAACAAAACAGAAAGCCAAGTCCTGCTGCAGCTCATGCCAGCTCTTAACGATACAGCTTATTCCTGTCCCAGCTGAAGGGCCACTTTCCTCTCACTCACTTCCACAGAGCGGACAAACCAGACCGTTTCCCTCGCCGTCCCCTGAGTGCTATTTTGGAGGGCTGGCAGCCCTGGGGAGACCATGTGCGAATCGTGCTACCTTCTGCATGGACCATGGGGGGTTGTCCAAATGGAGACACTGGGTGCCAAAAAGCCAGTATTTGAATAATAATGTGCTACCACCTCAACTTGATTCTGCCCTGAAAGGACACGAAACATCTGAGTCGCTGTGAAGCTGCAGGTCCCTCGATGACTGACGGGGAGGGGAGAAATTTCCTAAACTGAAGCAGCGTTTAGACTCCGAAAGGGGAAATCCTCATCTGCGATTAACAGGGGATCTCTGTTGCATTCAAAAGGATTGGTACACCACCCTGGAGCTGAACGCCGCACCATTTCATCCACTTTCCCTTCCTCCTGTCTGGCTGTTTCTCTTTAGGGACGTTTAAAAGATGTTTGCAATGATTTCTGTGGAGTAACACTGAACAGCAGTAAGGTCATGCCACATCTCCCACACCACGGTTAGCCATTTAATGCTGTAACAGCAGAACAAGAGCTCTGGTAACACCTCCAAGCCGTGGCTAACGCCTAGAGTCGTGCAGTCCTTCCCCGGCGGCATTACGGACCCTGAACCTCACTGGTGGTAAGATCAGCAGAAGAGTGGGCGCAGATCTGGAGAGAAGCTAAGCCAAAAAAATAACAGTATCCTGGTATTATGGGCTGCAGTCCCAAAGGAAAAGGCCTGCTGCAGTTCTGTAACCACAAAGAAGAGCTTACACAGAAATAAAGTACAGGAGAGCAGAGGTTTCTTTAGGATAACGGAGATGTCGATTCAATGAGCGCTATGAATTGGAGTTACACACGGTATGTAACTAGGAATTTCAGGGATGCACTGGACAAAAGAAGATGAGAACGATTCTCAGCATACCAAAGCAAGCGGACTACACAAGGATGAACTGGCCATGAAAAATGCTGCCTTGCTTGAAGAATTGAAAAACCAATGACAAGGTCAACAAACGATCCTTAATTTGTCTGCCACCAGGCAATAAATGAAACACCCAATCCAGAAAACAAGAGGTTAAATGCCAGGCAGCTGCCCATATCTGTGCTTCCCTTGGAGTAAACTAAGAGAACGACTGCTAGTTTGAATACGTGTCTTTATGCTCATACAGTGCAATTTATTACAGTTAGTAGGAGTGGCTGAGTTTATTGCTTAGGAACACACTTTTTGGTATGATGTTACTGTCGAGCTGTCAAAACAAAAAAAGAATTTTTTGGTTCGCAGCTCTTTGCTAATAATTATGTAGCTTTTATTCTAGCAGCAGCATCGATGCATGAATTAGAATGAAGACAAGTTATTTTTCATAAGATGCTAAAAGGCTGACCTTGCAAGGTGGGAAATAAAAGTACAAACAAGTTGGGGCAAACCCTCGGAGATTTCAGAGATAGGCATCTGTACCTACAGAATATGCACGTGGTATACAGGCACTTGCAGAGTGAAGGCAAAACAAAACACAGTGTTGAAATTGCGACGAATAAAAATAGCACCAACTTTAGAAATGCAAGTGTTCATCTTCTGACTATAAGTTCCCTTCCTCTTGCTTACAAATGAAAGTTAACCCCACAAAATCACTCTTCTTCTTCTGGGGAATCTAGGGTCTTCATGTCCAAGGAAAAAAATCATGCAAAGCAGTACCTGCTATCAGAAAACTCAGTTTTTGCATTTCCTGACTTTGTTTTGTATTGGTTGCGAAGGTCATGCTAAGCTGATGGCAGTGTCTTAAGCACTCGTACTAACATTTCTTCACTGTATGACCTGATTTTGAGAGATTCAGAGTACTTATGGAGCTTGTTGAAAGCTGGATTAAGAGCAGCACTGAGAATTACCGAAACTGTAACCTTCATTAGATGATTTGCTGATGGTGTGCACTGAATAAGACCTGTGCACGCAAATATCTGTGGACATATCTAACATGCTGTAACGTTTTGTGATTGTTGAGGATCTCTTTCCTCTGGGCACAAATGATGCCTCCTTATTGGTAGGTAGGACTTTTCTGGGAAGCAGAGCCAGTAGAAAACAGAAAGGGTTGCTGCGTGGAGAAGACAGAACCACACGTCCACGTCGGAGCTGGAAGCGGGGCCGTCGCATGGGGTTTCCGCTCAGTACTCCGTCCCTGCCCAGCGACTGCTCCAGGCTCTCAGGACCTTCCTCCATCACTTACCCTTGGGTCAAACTCTTTGACAGAACCAGGGAGATTGCAAATATGTTCTTCCCTAAGCAGAAAAGTCACATGTCTCCTGGAGCCAGGACCTTAGCCACCAGATTACGGTTTCTTAACAGACCCCCTTCAGCGGCTGCAGCAGACACACGAACTCCCACGGAGGAATAACATGCACAGTAACCTTCAAAAACTTACCACAATGAGTGCAACAACGGACAGTGTATAGTAGATTGAATCTCTCAAGAGACTCCACGACGACAGTGCAACGACCTGGGGAAACAGGCAAAGCAAGCAAGTCAGGATGTGTGCGACCGCCACGTTAACAGTGTGTGTCAGGGTGAAGCCCGTCATTTTGGGTGTAAGCTGGCCCCAGGCGGGCTAGGACACGATGAGGAGGTCAAAGCAGGGGAGCGCACTGGCTTTCTGAGGCTGCTTGAAGGAAAGGCACTAGAGAGGTGGAGGATGATGGCCAAATCTGAAAAGCAAAAGGTATAATAAGGTCACGGGCAGCACTTTCCACGCTAAGTCACAGACCTCTGGCCTTCAGCGCACCTACAGAGTCCAAAGGCTTTGGGGGTATCAAAGGGATTTGTTAACAGCTACTGGCGGGTGGAAATGGCCTCAACGTTTTGACTAGGGGAAGTCATGAGGCAGCAGGAGAGGGAAGACGAGTGAAAACGAAGAACGGCTCTTCTCAAGCACGTGCTTCTTTCATACACTTTGAGAAGCGTCGTGTGAGCAGCTCAGCGCTGCACAGGCTCACCTCTGAAGGCAAGAAGCCGACAGCTCGTGTACTTAAGCGAAAAGCAGCGTTAGGCATGTGGGAAGGACGAGAGCCCTGCTTTATTCCCTTCTGCTTTACAGAAAGTACCTTCCACCCTGTGACTGTGCAAGGAGCCCAGACCCGAGCTTTCCAAGAGCTCTGGGAGGAGGACAGGCTTTAGCACAGTCATCAGGTGAACAGAGAAGCTCATATAATGGGACACTTTGGAAAACTTCACCCTTCTTGCCAACCCTTTGCAGACTATCAGAGCATTTCTAATCCTGCAAAGCAAAGTGTGACACTTTTCTCTCTCTCCATTTGGGATCGTTGTTTTGGTTCCAGCAAGGTAAAGATATTTCCCGTGGGTGTAACACCAGAGTAAGGTTGCACGTTTCGGCACCGCAAACCATCAGGAGGTGCTAAGAAGGCATAAGCAGCCCGGTCTGTAAGAGGGGATTTTGCCCATCTGCCCAATGTTCAATAGATGCTCAAAGGGCTCTCTATACGCCAGGAAAACTGGATGCCTAAGAATAAAACCTTCAATATATCATATTTATGTAACATCTCTATATTAACCAACCGCATAGAATTAAAAATTGCTCACAAATTAACACCATATCTAGACTCACTGATTTAGGTAGAGCCCTGCATGGGCAGAAGGGTTTGCTGATGAAGAGCAGTTTGCAGAGTTGCTAATGATACATTAAGAGGGACGATTTACCCGGGAAGTCCACAATGAAGTTGAAGCTAGAAACTCTCTCTTTGTATGAGAAATGAGGCACGCATTTCTAATAGTGATCAAACACCTGGGACCAAGGGAACAGGGGGAATACTCCATCTCCGGATGGCTTCGAATCACGATCTGGCATACTGCAAGGGAAGTAAAGCTACTGGGCTACCAACGGTAACAGGCAGCTGCACAGCTTGTGTTACAGACAAGTTGAGACTAGATGTTTAATGATTTCCTCTGACTTTGAATCTAAGAGAACTGACATTTCTCTGTACAGCCCACAGGGGCCTCAAGTGGATGGAAATTCGTATGTAAAAGGGATTCACAGCCACAAAAAGTGCCCAAACACCAAGTCACTCCTTGACCTCCTTAACTAATAATGCTGGAGGAGATGCAGACAGTCATGTGGCAGTAACATCTTCCACCACCTAAATCGTGATCCATTTTTTCAGCAGTTCCCCACAGCTGATCGGTCTCCTTAAATCTGATTCTCCCTTTCTAGAGTGCATTTTACGCATGGCCTTTGTAAATGCACTTTTCTGCTACATCCACAAGTCATGTTTCTTCGTGACTCCAAACAAACAGAAGCTTTACTTTTATTTTCTGCCATCTGTAAAACTCCCTTCTTATGCAGGAAAATTGAAATACAACACTCAACCTGTATTTACCAAGATTAACCCTTAGAGCACTAGCAACTATGAAGAACATCAGTCAAAGAAAAGCTTTTATGACAATAAATGTTATCATCATTGATACTCAGGCTGCTTTGCAGTACTAAGAAAGCAAGATGTGATCTTAAGGTGTAGCTATTACTATCCAAAAATAAGGTCTCTCTACTACACCTTTTCTCACTCTTTCTAATCAAAGAACTCCCTAGAGTTTTAGGGGGAAAAAAAATCCCACAACCATCCTGAACAGTGATTGCTTGCACAACAGTTTTCATTTCCTACTCAAAATTTAGGCAAAACTTGGAACATTCCCTTGGTTTATGTTTTCCCGCATGCATGAGATGGTGCATCAGTTTGATGCATTACAGCTTACCTGTAGTCCAAGAGACCTTGGCTTGAGAAAAAGTGGTGTCAAAGTAATGGAAAGAGAAATCAAGTCTCAAGTATTTATGGATCACAGAAATGTTTTTCAAGGGCCCTGCGGACTATTTGATATCTTTTTCCCCCTGAATTCCCTCCCATACACACACCCGAGCATCCTCCACTAGAGCCTGCAGTAATAAAATATGTTTCGTACGCTAGAGCTCTGTCATCACACTTATTCCCAGCGCTTTCTCTTCCTTCCTTTTGCATTATGTGCTACTCATTTTCCCAGGCCTGGGACTCTTGCCTTGCTCAAGAGAGGAAAACAGCCTGATACGCTGAACAAGAGCACCAGGGATGCAATGGTCCAGCGTGCAGAGGAGCACCATCGGGCACCGCAGCCCCCAGGTGCTGCCCAGCATTGTGGGTCCTCCCCATCATTTGACTGACCAGCCACGAAGGTCTCTGCCATATGACCACGTGCCTGTGCCCCCTGAGAGACCAGCTGCTGGCAACCCTCATACGGGGGGTTTCCAGGAGTTTTAGATGGCTGGACAACGGGCTTGTCCTTGCTGAAACGTTAACTTGGCCCAGGCTGACTCGTTCAAGGAAAGACAACTCGAGCAACCGAAGTCGCTCTGCAAAACGCTACTCCGACAGCACAGAGCAGCCAGATCACTGCTAGCTTGACCACCAGCAGCACCATGGCTTCACCCACCACACTGGTGGCCCGCTAGCACGGGTTCCTGGCACACTAAAGCTCTGCGTGCATTCAGGCTGGAGGATGAATGCCTAAGTTACTGCTCCAGCAGAGAAATGCTTTAAGAGCAAAAAACCCAGGCAATTTATATGCAATAGAGGATAAAATAGGATTGCTGTGCAGTTCATTTCACTTGACACCTTCCACAGCCACAGAAATCACGAGGAATTGTGGTCATTGTGGGCTGAACGAGACAGGAATTCAGATCTTAGATGAAAAAATGCCAGTGAGTAATTTAACTTCATTAATAGCATTTGAAAGGGCAGATTAAAAACAGTCACATGGTGGTAACATCTTCCGTATGCTAAAACTCCAATTATTTTTTTTTTCCACAGTCCTGGGAAGTCTCCGTAGAACTGTCTCCTCAAATCTCTGTTTCCCATTTCTGGAGTGCGTTTCAAACACTGTGGGTCATAGCCTTCGCAGGTGTAAACCACAGGGAGGCAGCTGAGGGATGGCTAATTTACACTGCTCTGCATCTGGCCCTGCATTTATAAATGTGTTTTCTGGCCACATCCTCCAGTCATGCTTGTGCATGAATTCAGTGAAACAAACAGTAATTTCATTTTCATTTCTACAGTATCTATAAAAAGGTCCTATTTCAGAGCGCTGGCAAAAATAGTTTCTCCTATTTCTCTACTATTAACTCTAACAATTCTGGAATCTTCCTAACTGCTAGGAAAATGAATGCTGTAAAAAGATGCTGACCATTATACTTATATTCTCTAAGGTCTCTTAATGCTATGGCTTTTTTAAGTGGATGTAATTCATGCCCAGCGTAAAGTCTCTCTATGGAACCAGCATCGTGCAAGAAACTCTTATCTAAAATGAGAAACAGACCTTTAAAGTCCTTGAGTCAGATTAGATTTATGCCCTCTGACAATACATTTCAATGCATGTAAGGACAGATGAATGGAGGTGCTTTATGACGGAAATTTCCAAATGTAGAAACCTGCAGTTAGATTCATAATTCTATTTGGAGATCCTTAATTAAATCTCCTATCTTCTATTTAGCGGACTCCTTCATTTTGATTGACTAATTTTTGTAAGAGAGTTTATGATATTATATTGGTTTATTCCAGTCTGCTTTTATGATGCTGTACAAAGTCCTATGTGCTCTTCTGAGCACGGATGTTGGTGGGGATTTTATAGATGTCAACTTAAGCTCTGCATAATAAAAGTCACGACATTTCAAAACAAATAATAAATAAATGAACAGGCGTGCTGGTAACTGTAGCCATTCTATCTAATGAACGCTCTCCTGGGTGTAAGGGGTGTCACCACGCAGCACATCGTACCAGTAAAAACAAGATGTCCTGGTCACTACAAGTCAAGCTGGCATCTTCCCTGTTCTTGAATATTCTGCAATAATCTTGAAGGCGGTCCTCATTTATTTCCAGGGGATTTTCCTCAGACCCCCGAATGACCACATTAAGATCCTGAGGGCTAAACAGAGCTATCCAGCTGTGACGGTGTGCTCCTTTCCCCCCAGTGTGCTTTCTCCCCCTCAACCTGGCCTCCCTGTAAACAGCACGTAGGCAGGGGCTAATTGAGCCTGCACCAACTAAGACCTGTCTAGCATGCAAATACGACTGTGAGTCAATCATCTTCCCCCCAGAAATAGGGGGCAGCCCAGAGCCCATGGAGCTCTCCTGCACGGCAGTGGGCTGCACTGCAGAACCTCCTCTTGAGCAGGGACACCTCTCAAGGTTGCTCCTCGAGGTTGAGAGATTCCTTACCCGCGACAGATCCTCTGTAAGTGATTAACAGCATGCTGAACTTTTGCAAACTTTGCGAAACTTTGCTGAGTTATATCTCTGATTAATTGTGCGCATAATCCCTTAGACACAAACCGTTGACCAAGTCTGAGACTAGGATCAGATCCAGCCGCACCTAGGCTCCTCTCCGAAGGAGTTTAGAAAGCAAGGGGATCCAGTCTGAACCTTGAGACTCAACGGGAGGGTCCCCTTCACACACACTCCTTTAGACATGAACCATCAACCAAGTCTGGGACTAAGATTGGATCCAGCCGTACCTAGGCTCCTCTCAGGAGTTTAGAAAGCAAGAGGGTCCTTTCTGAACCTCGTGACTCAATGGGAGGGCCTCCGTTGCACGTGCATCTGACCCTGTCCTTCATGCAGTAAATAACTGAGTGAACCTTGCCAATTGAACCTCGTTAAATCATTCTTATTTACGACTGAACTTTGTTAAGTCGCTGTCTTACCGCAATAAACATAGTGGTGCTTCTCTCTTACGAGTGAAGTGCATCACTCCTCTGCGACACCAGCAGGGATGTAGTCTACAAAATTCACAGACCAAGATACCGTGGGAATCACAGAGACTCTTGCTTTGATTTCAGATTGCATTGAGGGGAACATGCTCATGGTACAAGTTGCTCACATTTCGCGCAGATCCTAACGGGTCTCCCTGATGCAGCAAGTATGGGGCAAATCCATCTCAGTTCTCCCTGCTAGAGGAGTGAATCTCTGAAGAGTTCCTGTGGGGAACGTAAACAGATGCTAATTCTTAAAGGGGTGGGACAAACAGCCTAACAAAGACATCTTCCTGCCCCTTCAAGATAGGAAAGCTCCATTTTTGGTTCTCAGTTGGGGATATGCAGCGCAACTGTAGCATCCATCAGGGTTCACTGCCAGGCAAGCCCTCGCTGCGGACACCCTCCGTGAACAGCCTGCACGCTACCTGGGCCGAGCGAGACTGAACGGCCCGGGAAGACAGTCGCAGTAGCAATGTATATGACATAGAAGGAGAATATAAGAAAAATCCCAAATAAACCACATGCTGAGAAACTGTTTTTTTTTTTCTTCCTTTTACCTTCAATACAGTCATTTAACTGACGTCTTTAAACCATTTGATCACTGGGAAGAACAAGCTGTCTAGGAAAGCCATGTACGTAAGGTAGCCACACACTCAGGGTAAAAGGAGCTAATTAGTACTGAAGCAAACGGCAGCACTTTCAGCCTACTGATAAGAGTCGTGTTGTCTCGTTATAGCTGTCAAGATCTTGAAGGCACGAGTCGTGCTGTTATAGTCTTGCAGCAACCAGGGACTGCAAGTAAATCTTAGCACCCTGGAACCCTCTTAAATCACAGTTTGGTGACTGAGGCAGAAAGAAAATCAGAGGAGCAACCAGCTTGGGTAAAAATACGATCAAATTTGGGTTTTACATCAGCAGAACTGTAACCCAATGGACACCTGGTCCTTTGGGGCATAAAGGGGCAGCTGTAAAAACACTGACTGTGAGGTTACATGTTTCTTCCAGCCAAAGGAAGTATCTGAAATTCAAATCCCCAGCAAGTGCCAGTTAGTCCTCTCTTGACTGCTACTGCATCTGGGATCTCCAGAGCTGGAAGGAAAAGCTCTTTAGCTGAGGCTTTAAATGAGAGCAATCCTTTACAAGTCAGGCACAAAGAAGGACCTATAACGACGCATGCTCACCCCCATGCCCTGGTATCATCCCTATGTATAAAACACGTCTCACGTTAGAAACAATGAAGTCACCCATTGCTCATTGGTAAAGTCTCGCCCTGCAAACTCTTCTTTATAACACGCTGCTCAGAATATTCCCCTTTTTGAAGGACTGGGGAAGGGCAGAGAAACCCAGGTTTCATCAGTTCTAGCTTGATTTCAGCAGTTCTTAACTCCTGAATCTGCAGCCCCAAGCTGTGCACACAACCTCCGGCAGGTAGTGCACACATCAAGATAAGCAACCAGGGAGAAAATCCCTGAAAATCAAATGTGGGATGCTCTTGGTACCTGCGTTAACTCAGGGTGCCCCCAAAGACCTCAGTGGCAATATGTCCCATGCCTCATCCTAGGGTTTCACCATTCATGCTCTATAAGATTGACCCTTCTCCCCTGCTCTTCCAAATTACTTCTTTCCCGCTAGACAGTGCAGAAGCTCTTCTCCCAGTTTTTCCCATCAAGAAGAGACCTGGCGACAGAGGCTATCCAGATGGTTGTTTTAAAGCCTGCTCTACCCATCAGCTGGGAAGTGTGTGTGACGCAGAACATGGCAGCTGCTGTCTTGCCATTTGAGCAGGTCCAAGGTTAAGGAACCATAAAGGGTGTGTGAAGGCAGAGAGCATTCAAGCACGCTCTTGAGAAAGCTTCACTCAGGCACTAGACGTCACCTGCAGCAAGGCAAGGTACATGTGGTACTTAGAGAGGACCAAGCTCTGGACACAAGAAGCAGTTACTGACAACGCTGCTGCTAGACCCAAATTGTGTTGATCTTGCAAACCTTACACAGCAGCATAGAAAGGGAAGAACAAAGACTGTGGATTGCCTGTAAAAGCAACTGGCCTGACTGGAGTGGCTGAAAGCAGCTCAGATATTGCTCCTAACTTCCATTTTGAGCTAATGCAGCTCAAGACAATTACCAGTGGATTGAGAGCAAGCCTTGCTCCTTCCTCACCCCCACCTCCATGCATTGAGGGTGGATCGGGAAGGGCCAGGGAGAGCAGGCATTATGAGAGGTGCATCCCAGAGGACTGCTCTAACTAGCTGCTGGAGCAGGCAGAGCATGCCCTGGCACACGAGGTGGGTCTGTGGTGGGAGGGCATGTTTTTGACGTCACCTATCGTGTCATACGCAGAGGAGACGGGCCCTGTATACAGCCAACCCCACTGAATGCAACAAAGCCCAACTGAGCTGCTAACTAACGCACAAGTTGTCCAGATGGGTATGTGCTGTTGGATATTTGCTCTGCTCTGCTTTCCGGAGGTAGCATGTCAAACATTATCCAAGCGTATCCAAGCTCTTTATGGATCTTTTACACTCCAGGGCATTTACTCTTCTTGTTGCCCTTTTTTTCCTTGGCATTTTTGGGCTGTATGATCAGCTATAAACACTGCCTGGAAATGCTGAGCTTTGGAAGCAAGCCTTCTAATCTTGTTTCTCTGTCACCCTCTGGCACGGAGAGTCTAGATTTTCACGTATTAACAGCTAATACTTAATTTGTTAATGTAGAGAGACAGGAATTCTTGGGCGAGGGTGTCAAAAGATTAAAGATAATCCCTGCAGTGATTAGCTGTAAGACTCTAGAGAGAGCAATGGAGATGCACTGATCGTGAATGCTGAATGCTCATACCCCCCGCTCCACCACGTGGTGCCTCACAGCTGGGAATACATCCTTCCCCGCTGACTCTCACATGCTGTTGTTGACTCCTCGGATGCAGTTTAGTCCGTCTTGACAAAGAGATCGCCATTCAGCAAGATGCATTCTTGGGGAAAGACGAGCATCTCCAATAAGCTGTAAAGGGAAATACTAGCATATCTCTACTTCATTGGACATAGTTTTAATACAAGTGTATGTCCTACTGCAGGCTAATCCATTTATTTTTCCAAGATCCACAGAAAGTTACCACAAGTGAATGTCCCCTAGTGACTGGCCATAGCCATTATTTGGGTAGTGACTGGCAGCTCTGAGATGCCAGGGTGTTACTCTCGGTTTCAGTCAAATTAATCACTGTTCCAGAATTTTACCCCACAAAACCAGAATGAGGCTGTAATGAGAGCCCAAAAGCTCTTTTCTGGGGAAGCAGTGTTGTCTTTTAATGGTTAGTCACAACCTATTTTTCAGCAAAGGGTTTCATCTTCTCCCCTCCTGGAGATGTCAGTCTGCTCCCTACCCAGACAAGACCTTGTTTTTTTAGAGCTGAAAATACTCAGTTGACTCCTAATATTGGTCAACATATAGACAAGGCAGCCAGAATCCATGGATCTAGGCTCTTCCACTGAGGGACAAGGGATTTTAGGGATTTGCCTCTGTTTCAGATTCCCCATCTGCAAAGCGAGGATAGTAATGCCTCTTTCCCACAGGGCACTTAGTTAACTCAAAAATGCTCGAGAAGAGTTCAGAGATCCCTGGTGGTGGCATAGCAGGGTAACGCTCTGAACGGTTTTCTTGATTTTTTTCTGCTTGACGGCCTTTCCTTTGCCATGAGTGGTGTGCTGTCTTCCTTTGCACTGCTGATTATTGCAAACATCATGCAGGCTTTATTCTTGTTAGTAGTTAGACATTTTAAATCAGATTTCTCATTTAAAAGAAGCTTTTGAAGATGACTGTGAATCCCAGTTGCAGTCACAAGGATATCAACGGGAGCACTGCAACAGCCAATAGTGAGGACTTTTGGAAAACCTCATGCTGAACTTGAAGCAATGTGGAAGAACAGCCTCTATTCTTTTGACGCAGGGGACCAGACCATCATCCGACCTTGTGCAGGCGCACAGGGTATGGAGGAGCCACAGAGCACATGTACATGCTGATCTCAGCGGCATTCCCGTGCGTGGGTGTGCTTGTCCTCTCTCTTCTCCAGGAAGGGGGACCCACAGCATTGGTGATGCCTTTTCTTTCCTTCTGCCTTCCTATATTACTAGGTGATGCAGGGCTGTTGCTTGCTTCCCTCCTGCCTCCCAAAGTGAAGTCATTCTTAGCCACACGCTCCAACAGCCAGCTCTTCCCACGCAGGTTGATGCAGGCCAGAGAGAGCAAGGTAATTGCGGCAGTCAACGTGCAGGCTCCTAGAGGACCGCCACAGAGATGGCCTTACCCGGCGCCGCTGCAGGACAGGTTAGGAAAACAGGCAGCAAACGCAAGCCCCTTTTCCCTGCTGCTGCCCTTCTCCATCCTCAGACAAGGGCAGCTAAAGGAATACCGCTGCCAGGTCTCCACTAAGCTAGGTGCCAGAAGAGCGGGGAAGAACTGGGCGGTTTTGTAACGGATGCTGCTCCCTCAAGTTTTCATTCAACACAACTTAAATTCTCATTAAGGGCTTGTCAAAAGGCACTCCAGAAGCAGAGAATCTGGGTCAATCTTCACGCTGTCCCTCTTTGGTGCGCACTGCACAGGAGCAATTAGGGAAGCTCTTATGTCGCCCCGACAGAGGCTGAGATCTGGGTTTTGAACGCTTCTCCACGCTGCCTGACAAAACACTTGCCGTAATTTGCAGGCGGCCTGAAACATCCCAATTTGCAGGCAGCGTGCTGCATCAGCCTCTTTAATCAGCTGCGGCAAGACAGACATTGGGAATTTCCTCACACACTACTGCTGACTTGCAGGAGCTATTCCTGGAGCTGAGGGATGACTCTTTGAAAGCTGGATGGAGCTCCCTCTGCAAGGCGTTGTTTCCTGGACCCCCAGCTAAGCCTGACGCTACCTCTCAGCAAACGCTCATTAGAACTCCAGATCAGCCCTCTGACAATATAATAGGATCTCATGTCAGAATAAGCTCAGTGACTAATTACTGGCCAACGTTACGGTAAATAATGAACTCAGATGGAGATTAGCAGGGGCAGATTTTCAGGGGAACTAAGTTTACAACAGGTTGTGGATAATGTGCATCTTATTCATTTGGGTTAATGCAAAAATAAAAAGGGCTCCACCTCAGGTGTCAGCTCTCCTCCTGCAAGTGATGGGAAGATGAAATTCAACAGCACTTTACTTTCTGGTGGTTTGCAGAATTCAGTGCTCCGCAAAACCCTGGCTTTCCTCACCTTACAGCAACCAAACCCAAGCATTGCTGCAACCCGTTAAAAAATGACAAGTTATAGCCGGGCCTACCAGCTGCAGTATGTAACCAGCAACTGAAGAGCGTTAGGAAGGGAGAAGGCTTGGGCTGCGTGCATATTACCCTGTCCATCCACCGAGACGCAGCACACGAGCAGTTCCAAAGCCCTGCAGTGGCACTGCTTCGTATGGCAGGAATCCCACTCCCTCCTCTGTCCCAACGCAACAACGCTCATCACCCACGTCACCGTTTAAAGAGAGCCTACTGCACGCACAAAGCCCACCTCCACCCAAGTCTCTCTCCCTAGCATTTCCCACCTGCCAGCTTCCCCCACGCTGATTTGCCAAGGCGCCGAGCTGCCCAGGAGAGGCTCTCGGAGGTACCTGGCTCGCTGTACTCATGAGGCTTAGGAGTTGAGGTGCAACGCTGGTTGCCTTGCTAGCACCCTCTGCTTCCATGAACAGATCGGAGCTTGTCTGATACTTGACAGACCATTGGGAAGAGCTCCAGGATCTGTGGGAAGCGGCATCAACCAACTTGCACGAATTATTTTAGCAAACTGACTAAAGTCACACTGGCACTGGTTTACTTTCGGGGGGGTCAAAGACTCTCCATCACGGTGAAGAACAGGAGAAGGAAGAAATGTGCATCCAAAGCAATCAAAGAGCGAATTTAATTAAAGCCAGTATAATTTATTTGTGCAAAGAAACCCTTATTTTGCTCTCCACGCTCGAACCAAGGCCCAGTAGCTGGCCTCCTAAAAACTGCAGTAGGCTTCACAAGGCAATTCAAAACAGAGGTTAAGCCACCAGTCTGTCACACTTGCAGAGATTATGGATCTCCCTACTAACAAACTGTTGGCTCCTTGGAAAGGAAGAAAGGGATAATACATGCCCAGCTCACAAGGAGAAAACAGGTGGACTGCAGAGCTGTGAACCTGAGCTCAACTGCTTTGGCTCCCACAGGGATGTGCTGCTCAAGGTATCTCTCTCCAAAATATAAAGCCCATGCTCTACAGCACATTAACCCCCCCGTTATGTGGGAAGGGGTAAGACCAAGGAAGAACCCACAAGCCCTGCATCAGTTCATCATATGGAAGCCTCATATATTGCCTCCTGTCCTGAAATCTGCCTTGGTGCTACTGTGAATGAACTCAGCAACTAGAGACAGGATTTCTCATGTTTCTTCCAGAAGGTCAGCAACCAGCATACACGGTGCTTGGTTTGTTAACCATCCAAACCCAAATGCACTACAGGGACTGTAACATTCAGCTGGAGCAACGTATTTGTTACAATAACGATGTTCCACTGGGTCTAGAGTTTCAGGAAGAGAATTGTCAACAGTCCACTGTGAAATCCTCGTCCTGTTGGTGCGTTTCATTGCTGTTAATTGCATTGGTAATAACAGCAATATTAGTTGAGGTTTAATTCTACTTGTTCTGCACAATTATAAATGGCAGATGTATTGGCAATAAACATCATTACTGGGTCTTAATGGCCTTATGCAAATCCAGCCAACCATCCTGAAATCACAGCTGCTCAGCCAAGCCAAGCAGAAAATTAAAATATCTCCATGAAACAATTGGCACTTTCTCCAGCAGGTAGCTGTGAAAGAGGGAAATGTCTTGATCGGACACAGCAAAACCTCCCTACAAGGGCATATCGTTGTATGCTAGACACTGTGTTAGATATAGGACAGAATCTGATCTGTGCTTCATTTGCAAAATTCAAGTTATGAGCAGATTTGTCAGCCGTTCACTTTGGGGTAGAAATAACAAGAACATCTATTTCACTGTGCTCAGGTCAAATTTAGTAGGTTCTGCTGCGATTTTATTCTGGTTCAATACGGTTCATTCAAAACTGCAAATTCATGGGGATTAAAAAGAGATGCACGCAAATGGGGCAGAAAAAAAGGGAGTCTTAGGGTTCCTACAAGTGGTGGCACTTAAAAATCATGGAGTTTTGCGAGCATATGAACAAACCTCTGGGGCTGTTCCCTGAAGCCCTTACATCCTTATAAAGACCAGCACCAACTAGACAAGGCTGCTGTCCACCAGCCCTCTGGACCAGTTCATACTTCCAGGGACAACCTGTGAGTGGGCTGTGAGCCAGATGAATCACACAGCTGGGGGCCACAGCAGACTGCTCTGGATGTCCAAGACCCTTGGGGATCCTCTCCTGTCCCATGATCAACGCATTAAGTTGAAAAGCCCCTCATGAGATGGCAGCTGAAACTGGAGAAATTAAAAAGACCCCTTTGATTTCACGCTGTCCCAACATCTATCAATCTGTTGGGAAAAACTAGAAAACCCACCCCGTTTCTGCCTATCTGGAGGCAGCCCGGAAAGTCCTGATTTCTGAGGAGCTGAATATCATTGACTGTCTTTGCTGAATCTGTCGAAGGTCTCACACTCGGGGACAGCCCTGAAAGGGATTGATCTTCCAGGACTTCTGAATTCCCTCTGACATGGTGCAGCTTCTGCTTTTAACTTTGCTGTTTATTATTTTCAGAACTCCTTGCTCTGCTCTGGTAATTGCAAGGATCCTGCCACCTGCCTGTTCATTGTGGCTGGTCGTGATTTCAATGAAGCATCATATATTAATGTGAGAGAGTGACACTGCCTTATTTGTACTCATCTTTATATTAAATTATGCTGTAGATCCATCTGTGACTCTGAGCGAGAAGTAATTGCAGAGTCTCTGCACTTTTCCTGGGAGCCAGCATGGTTTCAGAGATGATATACCCACACGTTGTACTGAAGAAGACGGGAAGTCTGGAGGCTGAGGTATTCACCTGGGACTGAAGCAACGCAGAGGCAATTCCTTGTTCTGTCCCAACCCTATGGCCTGAGCTTGGGTGAGTCATGTCACCTCCATCCCTTCCTTTTAAGGAGATAAAAGCCTTTTATTACCCAACAACAGCACTGGATTATAAATGCATCTGGGACTGTGTGAGGCTGAGATCCTGCAGTAATGCGGAGCACACAAACATCACAGATGTACACACTCATTGAATTGCTGCACTACACTCATTTCTCGCTCATACCAACCTTGTACACATGCAGCTCTGTTTAGACAGATTTTCCCTCCATTTAGCTCTTTTTTACCCCAGTGCAAATCAGCTTCCCAGTGTCCACCTGCTACGTCTGACTGTGCAAGCCATTCATCAGCCCACCCAGCAATACCAGAGGCCTCACTTTCACCAGCGTCAGTCACACAGCAATAGCATGGAGTCATGCCTGAGCTAAAAGGCATGGACTAAAAATCTCATATCCAAGACTTGGTACTGTTTAGAGAGTAACCCGTGCTGCTAGCACTTCGAGCCACTCCGTAATTCAGACACCGAATCAGCAGAGGAGGTATGGAAGGGATCTCTGAGTTGAGACCCAATCCTCAAGCACTGAAGGCTCCTGGCTATCACCACTGTGAAGTTTCTCCTAGTGTCTCAATTGCACCTTCCTGGTTGCAGTTTTCATCCATGTTTGAAGTCTGCCATGTGACTTCTGGCCATGGAGACATCCTTCCACACAGCCTTCACTAATGGCCTTCTGGGGATACTTTTCCAGCACATTTCACACCTTCTTTGAGGCCATTTCATCTAGACTACATTTCCTATGTTTGCTTAGGAAAATGTCCCATGAGCTGGTCTCAAAATTCTTCCTATCGTTGGAGAACATGAAGCCCATCAGATGGGACAGCAGTGTTTCTGCTGACTTCAGCCAGCTTGGGAAGCAGCCCCTCTGGGATTCACGGCAGGTGGAGGCAAGTGTCCCTTGTCTCACAGGAGTCCTCAGCACCTGGCAACGTTCAGCTGCCAGCACTGCTGGAGAAACAGCAAAGGGAGTGCGAAAGGTTGTGTCTGTGACTGAAAGACTGTACGTTTTGTACTGCTGGAAAGGTCATGACCAAAAATAAGATGGGAAATAGCAACCACGTGTTCAATATGCAAAGATATTCCGCTCACGCTTTCTCTCTCTCTTGCTTTTAAAGGTATCAGTCCTACAGCAATTGCAATGAAGATATAAGGCAGGAAGGAATTTCTTAAGATAATTACTGGTGTCTTCCAGCAGTGCTTAAAAAGAGAGGAGCTGCCTGAGCATCAGAACCTGTGCGTTATTTCTCACC
The DNA here is from genome assembly GCF_036417845.1 of Apteryx mantelli. Taxonomy (NCBI): domain Eukaryota; kingdom Metazoa; phylum Chordata; class Aves; order Apterygiformes; family Apterygidae; genus Apteryx; species Apteryx mantelli. Next base: position 2,464,648 of record NC_089980.1, read on the forward strand.
ACACTTTCCTTGTTTTGGGCAGTATTACATCCCACCTGCAAGGAGCAGTCAGCCCATCAGAAACTAATAATCGTTAGCTGCAAAACAAACACAGCAGAGATTAGTGGGTACATTTCTCCTGTGGACTCCTGCTCGTAGCATTCATGTGCCAGGCTCAAAGCAACCCAAACACGTGAGTCATTCACACTTATTCCCACTTTAAGGTCCCTGGAGGGAACTAAAATCATAAATGAAAGCAGGGTCCAAACATCTCTGGATGTTTTGCAAGGAGCTGGGGTCAGAGAGCTGCAGAGACAGGAGAAATCACGGCAAATGGAAAGCTTTCCACTCCGGCTGGAACAGTCTTCTGCTCCAGCTGGGATAGCACCATTTCACAGGTGAAAGGTAGGTGAGACTTCAGCTGCCAAGCCCCTGGGCGAATGCATGCCAGACTACCACATACCAGCACAGCAGGAGTTCCCGATCTAGTTTCCCTTCCTAGCGTACTGAACCGTGCTGAGCAGCTGAGGTTGAAAATGTAGTCAGATTCCCCCCTGGAAACCTCTACCTTCTGCGCAGCCTTCCTGGAAAGCCAGGAAGCAGTTGACATCAGCTAAATTCTCCTGCGCTGAGACTAACAGCATATTCGTGCCTCCTGGACGGAGTCCTAAGACACAGCCCAAAAACTCTGCTCCTTTTTATACCCCACGATGATGTCCCCTTGCTGCTGACATGCAGGGGTCACAGCTGTCCCAACATCCCAGCACACTAAGAGTATCCAGCTGAGTCCCCTGATCACCATCTTTATCAAGTACCTCCTGGCAAAGACACCAAGGTCTTAGGATGATGCATTAGGGCCAGCTCAAGGCTTTGACCACTGCTAAAAGAGATTTTGTGATTTCCCTTGCTTTTACACGAGAAACGGTTAAAAAAGTCTTACGAATGCTGAGTGCCCAGTGCTGATTTGTGTGTGAACTCTGAGAGAGAAAACTTGACCTCAAGGTGTGACGGTGTTTAGTGATGGTTAGAAACTAGATTTCTTTTGATGCTGGTAGAAATCCTTTTTTCAGCTCTTCCAACTGCCTCCCCTATTTCTGTCCTACCATTGAATCTAACTCTGTGAAAAAGGTCTTGAAATGCTAATATAAAAAAGTCTCAGCAGCTGCTGCGATGGCCACACCAGTCCCACGTCATTACCAGCTAGATGGCACCTGATCTATCAGTTATACCAGTCTTCATCAGACGCTACTGAAGTCTTCTAACAGGTAGCTCAGCACTGTCCCCAGGCGTGAGCACAGCTATCTAGAAATACCTGGCCAGTGCAACCCCTCTCCTGTGCCCCCATAGCCCGTAAATCACGCGGGAAGTGTTAAGCAGCTGGCTTGCTGAGACCACGGTGCTGCTCAGAGTCGTCACGTCTTCTTCGTGCTTTCTTGTCTGCCTGCTTGGAGCCTCCTGTCATATACTCTGATCACCAGCTTTCAGGCTCAAGAGCTAAGTTGTGGCTCTGTATTTGTGTAATGCGTCGCACAGTGGAGTTTTAATCCACGAGTGAGACTGCTAGGTGTGATCGCAGCAGCAACGGGGTACCTTAGAGGAAAAAAAATCATCTTTAGGTCCAACCTTGTTGACGTCACCACGCGGCTTCTGGTTCGACTTGGATGCAGAAGCCAGGCCCCTGACGCCACAAAGTCTAGGCTTACGTGCCCCTCCAAACAGAAACGCGTGTAAGCAGCCCTGCTTCAAGCTAAGCACTTATTAGCCACGTTGCTGAACTGGGGCGCAGGGCAGCAATACTGATTTCATACAAGTTACTGGCCTAATCCTGCAAAACCCGGTTACTTTTGGAATGACAAAACAGTTTCAGAGCTCCTTGGACCTCTCCAGAAGGAGACCGAAAGGGCTATGGTGCAACAGGAACACCTCTGACGCAGCTCCTGGACCATGCAGAAGTTGATGCTACGGTGGCGGCACTGTGGAAGATGACGCATGGCACTCACAACGGGAAAACAATTATTTTCAGTGCTTTTGGGTAGCAAACAGAGTCTTTGCTGGGGCAGTGGCTACAATTTTTGTATAAATCTGCAAGCACCTGAATTCCTAAGATAACATCCTTTGCATTAAAGGGGGAGCTGGAAGGGAATCTGATTTCTGGATCACCCGACGGGGCTGGACTGCTCTCTGTCAGTGCCGCACAACCCAGCAGGAAGATCCCTGGGGAAAGGAGCACTCTGCAGCATTTACAGTGGGCAAACATCCTCCCTGACTGCTGTTTCAGGGAGAAACACTGAGAAAACACAAGGAGGAGAGAGGCAGCTGAGGCAGCAGCTTGCTTGGCCCGTAAGCAGCTGTATGCTCCCACAAGGACCGTAACCTTGACTTTGGGACAAATTCTGTCTTTAGCTAAAATTCTCAGTGCTGGACCCTTTCCTGGCTTATTACTATGTCCCTTTTTTGTCTTCAGGTCTTCAACAAACTTCTACCAGTGAAAGATCTGGCCCACAGCCTCCGAAAGATGTTGCCAGCACAAAATACCCTTGTGCCCTGGATTACAGAAGCAGCCTACAGTATTAAGTTCTCCTTAAACTACTATTTTGCGTGTTTAAATGTTTTCCACTGTTGGTCACAAACCTTAAAAAAAAAAAAGAAAAAAAAAAAGGCACCATTCCAACCTCTACCTCCTCCCAAAACTCCTCCAAAACCCGGGAGAAGGAAAAAAAAGCTCATGAACACAATCATAAAGTCAAAGGTCAGCAACTAAACCAATCTGAATTACTTGTAGTCTCTGAAATTAAAGCTTAAAAGATTAAGATGCATGCAAGCTAACTGTAAGGCAGAATTAGATTAAAAGTAGATTACAAAAATCCCAGTCTCTTCACTAAATGTTATTCTACCTGGTTATTAAATCTCTGCTCACAGTTTCTGCTTCTCAGCTCTTCTCTATTGGTAACACCTATTTCTTAGGTACATTTTCATATTCTGAGATAAATCTGAGTGCACACCGGCTGATGATTTTGAGAGGCATCCCTTGCTTACACAACGGTTTAGCATGTCCTGGAGAAGGGAAGGGCCTTCTGAGTTTATTTTATCTCCTCAGAAGAGCTTCACAGGCTCATGACTGTGTGTAGAAGGCAGATGCAAGTGTTTCCTTGGAGCATGAGGAGCTTGAGTGACCCATAACGGTGGACTGAGGCCCTCTGGATGGGAGCATTTCTCAACATTTGCGTCAGTGGACACCTCACTGGTGCACAGCTTCTCCATCCCAAGAAATGGAGCCGTGAACGGCTGTCGTGCAGGACAGCCCCACGGGAAGTAGTGCCTGGGAGTCACACCTGAGTGCCATTCGTCCCTTCGTAACATGGAGTGTCACTATCCAGCGGAATAACCTGCCAAGCTCCACAGTGGGAATGTTTAAACTGAGAAGTGGATTTCTCACCCCCCTTCCCTCTATTTTGAACAGACGTGAATTTGGGAAGTCCTGTTACCTGCTGTTTTGAAGGCAGGTCAGATGGCCACGGTAGTCCTTTTCTGCTCCAATGTATTCAGAAATCCCATCTAGCCACCAACTGATCCCTTGATAGGAGAAATAACTGGAAGAGCCTCTAAAAGCCAAGAATCACTGAGTCTTCAGCACAACACAGCATGGATGGTCCCTTGCTCTATCCAGAGCAGCCTAACCCAGCCCCAGGAAGGGTGCAACAGGGAAAAGAGAACTCAAGTGCAAAACACAGCAATCAGTTAGACGGTAATCAACAAATCCAAGTTATGCAGATTAAAAATTGCTGTGTTTAACGCTGTGAGTGCTGTGACTTGCAACTCATACGGTTGTAGTGCTTTCACTTAAGTACTTTTCACTAACCTCTTTAGCCCTTCGTTCTTTTCCGCAGCACTGCAGAAGGCTGCACGCAGTGTGGTGCCAGGTGAGGACAAGGCGGGACCAGGGAACAGCCGCAGGTCAGAGCGGCAGGGTTGCAAAAAGGAGGGAAGGATCTCGATGGGGGACTTTTCAACACCGAACAAACTCTGCTTGTGCTGGCTTGAATGAGAGTTGAATGAAGCCAACACTAGCTGCTTCCGAGAATCTCGCATCCTTCCAGCCAAGGATGACGGCAGGGCAGGGGAAGGAGAAGTGAGATTTCGCGAAGCACAAGTATAAGAGTGAGAGAAGAGAGGACAGTGAGGCTGAGGCTTGGATGGGACAGTGGGTAAGGTCAAACTCCCGTATCTCTCCAGGACCATACAGCTGGACTGCAATCTTGCAAAAAGCCTAATGCAAGCTGTCACAGCACAGACAGCAGTCCCCATGCCTGTTTCTATGCCTGGCTATCTAGCATGCGTTACCATGAAATGTTGCCTAACTTGTGTTTGAAGGGCGGAATTTGATGCCGCTCTTTCATCCCTTGCAACATTCCCTTGCTTTCTCATACCTCCCTCGCTTGCTGGTTGAAAGCAAATAAAACAGATACAGCAGCTAAATCAAGGGTGCTTAGCATATGTGACTTTGACAGCTGGACAACTGAAAGAGAATAAGCATCACAGTCACAGACATACAGACAACTGAGGAAACATCTACAGAGACATCCAGCCTGCAGCACCCCAAGCTCTGCAGAACGAGGACAGTTCTCGACATATTTCCATGCACCAAAACCATCTACAGCGTAAAAATTGCACCTGCTGCCTAGATGAGACAAGGCAAATCTTCAAACCTTCCCCTGTGTTTTAGAGTCGTGTGTGGGTGTGTGAAAGGTATCATCAGGATACGATGCATCATTGCAGTAGGATCCAAGGAGAAGGAATGAAAAGCCCACCGTCACAGTCGAGTAGGCTGCATGCAGCTACCCACAGGGGTAAAATTTGTCTTTCTCTCTATACATACTTTGGGCAGGGATTGAAAAACTGAGCAGAGATTTGGGGTTCTTCAGCTTCCAGATGCCCACTTCAAGATGTTTTAAAATAGCTCTGATCTTCAGAGCGTGGATATTAGTCAAGCTTAGAAACTCCAGCCCTTGCAGGTAGTTTTGGCATGGCCACCTAAACATGGAGGCAGGCTAAATCAAGTTCCACTTTTTGAAAACTGGATAAAGACCTTAGGAGATTTCATCACTCATATCAGCAAAGAGAGACAGAAATGACGAAAAATCCCTCCAGTCCAAAATACTCAATGCTGATCCGCAAAGTGCCATCAGCGCTAACCGGAAGAGCAAATCAACTCACTTTCAGGCTGCTGAAAGGCACATTTCTATTTTTCAGTAACAAACCATGACACAAATGTTTCTGATATAATCAAGAATCGCTTTGGTTTTGAAGTCAGTAGGAAGACAGCCAAGTGTTAGGGTCCGATGGGGAGAGGTATCTCTGACTTGCTTTGGATTTGAAACTCTTTCCAATCTTCAGTATTGCTTAAAAACAAGAAAGGGAGACAAGGGGTTTATAATACTTAACTCTAACAGAAACGTCTTCATGGCTTATAAAGCAATTTTTTCTTTTGCATTTATTAATCCTTCCCTAGCGTTTGTAGCGCGCACAGTTTCAGCTCTGGGCTGGAGCAGGACAGCCACATGGTAAATCTCCCCCGTCTGTTGACATTATTCAAACCGATCCAATTTCCAGACCAACTTTGTACTTTCTGGCCGGGCCACAAAGGAAAAAGGAGCACAACAATACATTAAAGCCGATTTTCATCTACTTCAATTGTTTTTTAGCATGAGAGCAGCTCTTTAAGAGACTTCGAGCACTCCCACAGCTATTTGGCAACCCTGAGACGAGGCAGAGCAGCAGACGTCGTAAACGAGTTGCGTGGCTCTCCGACACCAGCCCCGCGAGCGGCTCCGGGCGCGGAAATGAGCCTGGCTGCGAGCGCTTGCAGGCCTGGGGCTCTAGCGACCAAGGTGACAAATTCCTTAAAAATTTCAAAATTAAATACATAAATAGAGAAACGAAGTGGAAGCTCTTCTAATCACTGCCTCGCTGTCGGGTTTCTGGCAGCTCGCTCCCAAGCTGTTCTGGACGCGCTGCGAAGCGTTAAGCGCTTCTGCCGGCTCTTTCCTGCCCCCCTTGCGCTGCGCCCGCTGCCAGCAGCACCCTCCCGCGCGAGCCGGTGCACGAAGCACGCCGGGCTCAGCACGCGCCAGCGACCTCCGCCGCTCCTAACACCCATCTCCAGCACGCGTGGAGCCTCGGGAAGGGGAAGCCTCCTAATTTGAAGGCAGAGGTGACAAGGCTCAGAGAAACGTGGCGAACCGGGGGATGCAAAGTAGCCTGAAACCCATTGGGGGACTGGAGGAAGACTTGGGATGGGGTGGCTTCCCATTTCACGATGAGGAATTCCCACTGCAGGCTCGTTAGGTTGGATGAGGGACTTCAGCGAGATGCCTCCAGAGGAGAGCTCTTAGCTCGGCCACGTCTCCCCCGGGATCACGAAGCAGGGGTGCTGTGGTCCTTGAGCCATCAGGTGGGCTCTCCAGCGTGACGTTGCCACGGGGCTGGGCTTGGGGTGCGCCCACCAAGTCTCCAACGGGTGGGGGAGACGAAAAAGGCAGAAAATGCGATTGCCTCGGCTCTAGAGCAGGCTCCTGTTCCTCCCAAGAGGCATCCCGGCATGGATAGAGGGAGGTGGGAGGAATTGGGCCAAGAAGTCCAAGAGTGGAAGAGTGGGCAAGAGGAGAATGGGACCAGAGGTCAGCAGGGCTGGGAAAAGCTGGAGGCTCGAGAAACAGCTTTGGGGTGGATCCACTGGCAGAAGTTCCGGCTGGAGACAGTTCTTCTCTCAAGCCTCAAGAAACGCGTTTATGTTCGCAAGAGGAACGGAGCGCGGGGGAGCAGGGAGACAGAGCGTACGCAAAGAAACCTGAAGCCAGTGGGCGGTTAGAAAGAACATCACCACGCTAGCAAAACCAAGCGCTAAACGTTAGGAGAGGACGCAATTCAGGCACTTGCTTAATTCAGGTCAAGAGCGGGCCTAGGGATGAATCCAGGATACACGAGAGAGGTGGTTTGTGCATCCCCTTGCAGAAGGTGGAATATATGTCGGGACTGAGACCGAGGAAAAGAAAAGGGAGTCATATGGTTAAAGCAGCTGAGTGCCCCCATGGAGAGCTGGGCTATGGGGGGGCTGAGCCGGTCACCAAAACCAAGCTCAGTCCTGCAAGGCGCCGTTTGGGCAATACCTGCTGGAGCAGTCGGAGCAGTGGGAACAGCATCTGGAGCCCGAGGGAGCTGAACTCTGAGCGCGGAAAATGCCACCGGGCTCTTCCATACGTTCAGAAAAAAACCAGGTCCACGCCAGCTCTCGTTGGCACCTAAAATGACAAGTTCTTCTTTTCTCTTTAATCTCTCGGTGCTTTGTTTCCCCATCTTTAAAATACCCCTTCATCTCGCAGAGGTTTGGGGAAAATTAATTAATTGTTCATCAACTGCTCAGATACAATAGCGACGAGCACGGCAGAGGCTCAAGAGGAAATCAATAATTCTGCCTTTAGAGCCGGGTTTGAATAGAGCCTGGCGAAGAAGGCAGAAGGCCGCGCACTGAACAACGCAGAGAAGACAAAATAACGAAGAGCTGCTCATTAAGTGAGCAAAGTCCACTCTGTGCCCTGAAGGAGGCAGGGACCCCACGGAGCAACCAGCGTCTGATCACGTAATTAAAGGCTGTATAATAATGCAAACACACCGGGGGGGGCAAGTTAAGGTTGCACAAGGAACCTTAACGCTACCATTTTCAAACTTCTCAGCATTTGACTTTCAACCTTAATAATGCTCTTTTAATGCTGTTTTTAGGTGCACCGTGTTATACCGAGGTGTGGGCATCGTGCTTTCCTCTCCAGTCCCAGCAGTGGGACGCCTGCTCTGATTTAGTCGGAGAAGCGTGCACTTCCCATCCATTAAATGCTTAGAAAAATAATCAATCAGTGTGGGTGTTCGAGAAAACGCATATAACTTTCTGGGGGTGGGGGCTTGTTTCCTTTTTTTTAAATGACGTGTGGGTAGCCAGAAGCAGTATTTTCTTGAGCCAAAGAATAGCATATCCAACATAGCACATACCTACTGCAACCTAATTTAAAAATAAAACATACCCTGCAGAGAGCTGATCGATATTTTTGAATTCAGCTTTTCACCAGTCAAAAAAAGGCTTTCTGATGATACGGAACGGTTCTGCAAAATTAGAGTGCTTTTTAAAAATCAAATGCAGAAATGACTGTTCGCTCTTCTTTGTCATATTTTCTCCCCATTTAGATGGCAAAATAAAAACGGAGAGAAAAGGCACACCAAAAACAAATGTGTAAATGGAAGAGTTTCAAAAAATTTACAAAAGCTAACAAAACCCCCAAATATTTCAGAGCTTTTTAGAACGCTACTGCTTTTTCTTCCTTTTTTTGACTAGCTCTGTTCTGACCACCAGTAGTATATAAGATTTCTTATGGAAATGCAGAAGAAAGTCTGGGCTCCAAGCTGGGCTCCCTGAGAGCGGCGGAAGAAGAGTTGCCACCGCTTTACGGTTTATTGAGGTCCGCTGGGCACGACGCCCTCCGTCCACCTCTTGGGTTTGCAGTACCTCCAAGCAGCGGAGCATCCGAACAGCACCGGGCACTCTCAGGTATTGATTAGGCAGCGGGATCCCAAAGAACTACCACAATTCTAGCTGCAAACCATCGTCATCATCATCGATATCTAAAAGCTCCCGCTGGAATATTGCAACTACGGCTGGCGGACGCGAAAGGAAAGCCACGGCGAGAATACGTGCACGCTCTCTGCAATTCCCCGAGCAGAAATCGCCTGCGTGATCATTTTGAAATTGCTCCTCATCAGTGCTATAATTATGCGAGTTTAGTTACGGCACACTGGAGCACGGGCTCAAGAAGCATCCGCAGATGGGATTAGCGTCTTGCTCCGTAGCTGGATCAACAGCCCTGTGTGTTTTATATATGAGTTCTGCTTCAACTGAGAGTGCAGTTCTTTTCTGGACTTTTATAAGGACCCTAAATTTCTAAGGGTCCTAAATTCCGCTCTGTCTTTACCTCCCTCTCCCCCAAAACTCCCAGCTCAAACCCATTTTTATATATACCTGTATGTATAGAAATATGTATATTTGTTTGTGTCTAATGGTCCACACATATTTATGGTTTTACATAAATTATGTAAGTCTAAATAGAAACATATAAAAGAATATACAAAGACATACATATTTTAAAAGTTGAGTCAAAGACTAATTTTTGGAAATAAGGATAAATAAAGTCCTAAATCTAAACTAGACGCAAGGGGCATAGAGCACCAGCCCTGGCTGGCCACCCGGGCAATTTTCAGTAGCCACCTCGCTCCAGCAGAGTATTGAAGGATGGATCTCGGTGAAGCCCCCCCAAAGCACTGGCAGAAGGACGTTGCCGTAGACATGGAATGAATCCTCCACTTCCCTTGCTTCTGCCCAACATACTCTAAAACACTCCAGCCTGGACCAGGGATTGCCCAGGGCAGATGCGTAAGCGCTAATGATCATAAAGCAAAAAATACTTTAATTTCTATTATATTTTTTCTTTTAGTAATGCACGTTCATAGTCAAGCAGCGTAGGTTTTCTGCCGAAAGATGCTAGCCACTGAGCTGAGGGAAGACCCTAGCTAAGCATGGGATGAACTGGGGCTTCTGAAGGGGAAGACAAGCTCAGAAACCAATCGTGAGCTGAAAAGGGAAGAAATAAGTTCGTTCCTGGCCATCCCATCTTGCATCACTGTAAGTCAGAGTGACCTAATTCTCGCAAAACTACTGGTTCATACCACGTAAGAGAAGACAGTCCAATTCACTACAGACACCAGGTCCCCTTTGTTCAGCAAATGAGGTTAAGTTTGAACGCAAACACGTTTTGTTAAAAATCACCTTTTCCTTTGTGCGTGCAGCACGTCCAAGTAGTTTTATTTTAACAGTACTTAAAAATGCTTTTTCATCCATTTTTAATTGTTTTTTCCCCACTGCTTGCCACAAATCCCAAATCAACCCTTTTTGTCTTGTAAACGCAAAATGGGCTGTTCCCTGCTTTTCTGACAGAGTCGCGGTGAAAGCTGGCAGATTGGGAATCAGGCACGTGACACTCTGATGACCCAGCCAAAGATTCGCGGGCTGCACCTGGCGCACGGAGGACTCTGCCCGCTGACTCCTCAGGTCCGAGCTCCAAGGCGAAACGCTGCTCAGGGTTTCGTCAAGTCCCTTCGCCTCTGTTTGCTGCAGTCCAGCCTGCAGCCTAGGGATAAGAACCGGAACGACTGAACTTGACGAAACCACACCACAAATCACTAGCAGGCTCAGGGGAAAAAAAAAAAATCAGGACAAACAAGTCCAAATCTTAATTCTCTGCTTAGGATTAGACTTAGGACGACTTATGGCAACCAACCCCCCGCTTTTGAACTTCTGAACTCTATCACGCCCGGAAGGCTGAAGAAGGGCTCAGGCATTTATAAGGACATTTTGGCTGTAAGTTATGTCCTTCAGAAACAAACATTCCCCCCCCCACCCCAACAGGTCTCCCACGAAGACCGACATTTTCTACCAATTCCCAAACTTCAAGCGTTTTCCATTGAAAGCTGTGATTTGTGGCCATGTTTTTTCAGCAGGTTTGGGGCTTGCAATCAATAATGCAGAACATACAGTAGGAAGACTTAGCTCCTCTGTCATCGTGCTAAACAGTTAATCTTTTTCATTTGCTTGAAAAAACCACCTGAGGAAAAAGTCCTACTGATTACAGGAGAACACCTCCGAGGAACACAGCTTCACGCCCCGGGAAAGCTTTGGTAGCTATTAATCGGCCTGAATCAAATGGGTTTTCACAGTAAGAGTTACAACAGAACCACTAACGTATTGAATATGTGTAGCTTTCAGCTGCATGTTGTTCTGAAGAGCCCATCAACATCACATACCGGCTGTACAGCTCCATCATCATGGGCCAGCTCCAGAGCTGTGTCTTGGCACCTGAATTTCCTTTCATTTCCCATGCAAATCAAGGGAGTTTAGGTGCCTACAAAGTCCTTTTGTGGATTTTTCCCAAGCCTCCCCTATTGTGAAAAATGTTCATCTTCATCCTGAAAAAGTTTGCGGTTAATGCAAATGAAAAGTGGATTGTAAACTTTCCCAGGGAAGTCTGAGCTCTCTGCTTGCTTTCTCGTATTGACAAAGTTATACAAGTCCCTTCTCTTAGATTCCTCTTTCAGAGATAGTTGGCCTATTGCCCTGTATTGCTTCTGATATCCTGCTTTACCTCACTGCAAACAAGTCTTCAGAGTAAGATTTCAAATAACATTTTATGAGAACAGAAAAATACTAGGCACGCTGGCAAACGCTAAAGTGAATGCAGATTCAGATGTTTAATTATAGCGAGTCAATCATCTCTGCAAGTCAGATAGCGGCTGAGATGTCACAACTTAATTTAATTTCAGATGAGTAACTCGTGTTGTCATATGTAGTTTGACATGCTGGAATGCAGTCAGGAATTATACTAGGAATGGATAGCTTTATTGTTAGCGAGGTAAAAAGTCGGGGCATCCTTGGAGATATTCAAAACTTGACTGGACAAGGCCCCGAACAACCTGATCTAGCTTTGAAGTTGGCCCTGCGTTAAGTTGGGGTGGGGTACGGGGGTTTGGACCAGAGACCTCCAGAGATTCCTCTCCACATAAACCATTTGGTGAGTCTGTGAATGTAAATAATGAGATAAAGTACAAGCAAAGGCCACATCTTACCAATATAATTTTGTACGTCACGTCAGTCACCAACAACATTGTGTCAGCTCAGCATATGCATCCGAACCTATCTTGCACAAAGGAAGCATCTTTCGTGATGCTCCAGAAGTGTCACGATGCTTTCAGAAACATCTTTCACGCCTCACCAAATTCCATTTTCACCAACCCGAGGCAGAGACATTTCCTGGCTCCTTTGGTCTTAAAGAACCAGATACACAGGTCACAATCCATTTTTCAATAGCTACAGAGAGGATGTGTTCAATAACCAACTTTTACTCCTTTGACCATTCATATCTCTTGGGCAGCTTAAAAAGCCTGAGCTGATATTTGCTGGTTTGTTTTTCATTTCAAAAACGCAAGAGGAACAGTGTAAGGCCCAGTTAAAAAGAAAAGAGCCAGAGAAGTTTGTGGCAAGGTTGCAAACCTGGCAACTGATTTCACAGTACAACCAAGGCATGTGAAGAAGCAAGAACCATTAGGAATCATTAAATGCTCTTACCTGTCCTGCAAAAAGCCCACACACACCAATAATGCAGAGAATGTTAAATACAGCAGAGCCCACGATGGTTCCAACGCCTACGTCTCCTTTCGTGATAAAAACACCTGAAAAACAAGTTCAAGGCGAGCTGTGTAAATTGGAAAGAACACAATTTTTACTCAAAAAAATTGCAGACCTCTCACCCCATTAATGACTGCCATGCACCAGTTCTGCCTCTTTGATTCCTATTTAACAGGGCAACTTGGAGAGAAAAGTACTAGGGTGAATAAAGGCGGCAGAACTTGCTTTCTGAGGGGATTTAGATAGAGTGTCTAATGAAAACCAAAGACCTCAGAAATGTCTAAGTCACCAACCTCCTGGGCTTGCAGTCCAGCACTACGGCAAGGCACATCGTAAAAGACAGCAAGCTCTGTGAGAGCAGCTGGTAGTTTCCTGCCGATTTGGCTCCTATCTCCCCCAAGACCTCCCACCACCAGTACTCCACTATTCCCTAAACCTCCATCTCTGTTGGCTTCTATAGGCAAGGAGAGGCATGAGATGGAGCCAATTCAGGGCTGTCCGGCCACTAGTTACCTCCAAGCTGAATGATGCCCCTGACAATGGGTTAACGGCCTAAATTACAAGCTCCTTTGTGAGCTCTTCTGTCAAATTTGGTTAAAATTGGCCAATGAGGTTAATGGAGAGGGAGATGAACTGTCAGATACATCATGGTACCGCACGAACCTCTTTCCATAGGAAGCCAGCGTAAAAGTAACACTCCATCTCCTGCTAGCTGTCAGTCTGTTTAAATTCACCACTTATTTTTAAGGCTCCATCTGAGTTTATCTGGCCAGCATAATCTAGATTTTATTTTATTTTTTCCTTTTCTCAGAAACACGTTACACAGAACTAGTCACCTATCACGTGACATTCAGCATCTGGTGGACCAAACCACAGCAAGATAATGACGTGTTAGAGTATCTCCAGGCTGCCTGAAGGAATCCGATTTTATTTTCACCCTGCTATTGCACTCTCCTCGAGTACAAACCCAGCTCAGTCCGTTTTAAGTCCCTACATTTTGAGGCTAACAAACCAGCACTTCGATTGTCTAATCAGACCTCTCTGCAGAGTATGCAGCTTTGCGTGAATTAATTTGTGCTCTGCATCTGATAGCTGTTACTGAAATTGGACAATCTTTTAGAGAAAGTATCTAAGCTCAGAATAGTCTTCCTCACAGAGATGGAGAGCCCACCTTAACCCTCCATTTATTGTTCTGATGATAACCTACCTCCTAGGGATATGGATGAGTAACAACTGCAGGAAGACTTTCCCCTTATGCCAGGTAGCATACAGAATCATTTTATAACAGCTCTCTGACTGAAGTCCCTTTCCCCAAATAAAATAAAGCAGGGTCCAAAATAGCATCCACTGTGCTTAAACACCGGGGTACTAGCAGCTGCTGCTGTTTCTAGGCTCAGTGAATTCAGGATGAGACAAAGATCTGTTTCACAGTCTTTACAAAAACTGCCTCTAATTGCATGGCCTTGAGCTCAGCACCCTCTCTCCAAATCCTTGCCCCAAGACTTGGGTTGCTCTTGGCACATCCAGGTGTTCTTTCCTCCCCATCCACACAACAACCTCTTAGCTTGAGGCTGTGGAAAGAGCGCACAAATTTCTCTGAGTTTCCTGGCCTACATACTGCTGAAACACTTGATCATGCTTTCCATAAACAGAGCGATACTTCGGTAGAGTGATGCTCTGACCAACTTGTTGCGGAGAGAAAGGGTCTCATATCCTCTCCTCCTGTCTTCAGCTTTCCCGGAGGGAAGAGGTGTTCAAAGACTAATCAGAGTGGAGGTGATGGAGGAGAACGTGTATTTGAGGACACAAAGAGTTTGCCTGGGTATCAACCCGAGAGGCTGGAGGTGCATACTTTCACACTAAGCCCTAGAGACCCTGTGACAGGTAGCATTTGGAGGGTGGATAGGATGGGAGGAGAAGGCTGCACATGCAGAGCTCAGCGCTGTGCTGCTCAGCTGTGCTACAGCAAGGTAAGATTAACAGATGGTTACGGTGACCTGACTGTGGTGCCGGCCCTGGTTCTGCTGGCGTAGACTGAACCACTTCCGAGGCAGCCCTGCTGTGGCATAGTGGTGCTTTTTTAAAAACCTCTTCATCAACGGCTGGAGATGTACACATACAACCCCTGAAATCTAGTGAGGGTTCACCACAGTTAGTCTTGTGCGTGTGTCCATGAGGTCAGGCGTTGGAACAAATGTCGCTGTAGGCGCTTAGCTAACCCATCCGAACTCCGAAAACCAGGGAGGGGAAAGAGGGGGTGTCAAGAAGCAGCAGCAGGTTAATTAATTACCTATGACAGATGTAAACAACTCAGGAGCAGAGCTTCCAGCTGCCATGAAAGTTGCCCCAGCCACATCTTCGCTAAGATGCAAGCGCTGCGGAAAAACACATCAGAGTCATTGATTACAACACTGGGACTGAACTGACAACGCTGAATTGAAGGAATTCAACCAGAAAAGTTACACTGTCTGCTAAGAGTGGGAAACCGCCAATATGTATTTCAGGAGAAGTACGTGAAAAAAGACATCATGGGTGTTAACAACCCTTAATTTCCATTGCTGTTCCCCAGCTACTTAAGTTAGCATCTCCTCATACAGAGGGCAGGTGGTGGCTTTGACATCCTTTTCTACACTGGAGAGAAGGAGAAGAGAGTGGGGCATTTTACCAGTCAGGATTGCTTTGCCTTCTCCATGACCCCCAAAATACATCTTATCTCCTCTCCTCCAGCTTGTTAATGGTCAGGGCTGGAGCTCAGGCTCTGTCCATCCCCTGACCTCCTGCCCTGAAGACCATTTCAGCCTTGGACATTTAACCTCTCCTTAGCATCCACCTGCTTGGATTGTCATCAAAAATACTTACCTCCTACAGCCTTCCAACAGTGGTGCCCAGGGACTGTTCTTATTTAAAACAGTGTTTCCTGGAAGGAAAAGGACCTACTACTCTATGCAAACTTCTTCGACATATGCTGTTTCCAAAGATTTACTTGGTTAATTACTTCCTTTATGTTTCCTGCATTCCCACTGTTCCATCTGTACACGGCACTGTTCAGTAAATGCGACAAAGCTGTTAAAGACCACATGCCTTGCTGGCACCTTCCACGGTTTAATATGAGTAGCTAAAAAAAAGCCACCCCCTGCCATACGGTCATAAACCGCCGAGCTGTTACTACACAAAGCAGGCTGAATCACATGTGCAAGAGTTAGCGGCTTCCACTTTACAAGCAAAAGGAAGACAGTGGGATGTGATGGGAACATTTCCCGAATAGAATCGATTGTTTGAAACAGCACGAACAACCTGACAAGCCAGAAAAACACTCCTTCTTAACTGTGTAAGGCTTCTTTGTTAACGTTTTCATTATCGAAGTATGCTTGCTCCTCCAAAATTGCAGGGGGAAAAAAAACCAACTTAAATCTTGACTGAAGAGCCCATAAACTTCTCTTAAGAGCTTAAAATGTCCTTAACCCTACCACTGAACATACACATATAATAAAGAATTTTTTATAGATGTTAGGGGGACAAGGATAAAGGAAAGCATGTTCCCTTATTGGGAATGCTTTTTTAAGCAGGATACCAGATGCTGTACTGCTATAAAAGGCTGTGGAGACTGATTAAATACAGCTTTATGGAAAATGACTAAATAAGACTAAAGTTACTGTGAAAGAAGTTCATAGGAGTAAAGGTGCATCCCAGAATGCTGCTTTCTTCTGCAGACTCTCTATGGATAAAAAGCAATGCTCATCTTTTAATACTCACTCTGCATCTAGATGGTATCTTTCCAAAGGGAAGACCATCAATCAAGGAAACCACTTGAGTTGACTTTCTGTGGGGATGGTTTAATTTAAAGCCACAGTGGGTTCCCCGGAGGACAGTTACTAGATAATTTATTGCAATGCATGTAATAGCGCAGAAAATACAACACTAAATAGGAGGCAAAAATTTATTCTCTGGTATTTGTAAGCAAATGTTTGCAATTAAGGTGTGATGTTAGTTGGGTCATGTAAACATTTCGTAACATCAATAACAGAGAGTATCTGGAGAAACATGAGTACAAATTGTTTTAGAAAACAAATGAAAAACCAGAGTTTGGGTTGGAAGTCTGAACGAAGACAGAATGTGAATGTCTGAACGTCTGTCATAACAAGTATTCTGGAACAAATTCTGATCTCAGCAGACGTATTTGGGAACATAAATGCCTTTCTGGTTTAACTCAACAACCACTTTCCAAAGCAGACTGAGCTAAGCCAGAAAAAGGGCATTTATTTTAGACTTAGTGCGCCCAAACAGCGAGCGACTGTAGAATAACTATTGGTTGATCTCCAAGACCAAAACCGCCCTCAGACAGGGGTTTGAATTCTTTTGGGCTGGATACGACAGCAGACGGTAATGGGGTCACTGATGGTAGAGCTCAGGTCAGTGGCGAGCCGTTACCATTTTAGACTGGTTCGCCCGCTACGTGCGTCACGTGTGCTGCCACAGCCGCTCTGGCCACACAGGTGGGGCTCCTGACCTGGAGGCCTCTCTCCCTCTCATCAACATTTGCTGTGAATTAAACAAAAAAAGAGAACCCCCTTGAAAACGTCATGGGTCTCATCTCTTTGGGTAACGCAGGATGCTGGCTGTCTTCTCCCTTGAGAAGAGCCCCTGGCTCTCCAAGTCGGCCCACTGATTTCGCTGGGTCTTTCTGCAGGGGAGAGTATTACTCAGTGTGAGCAATGGTGGCAGCATCTGCTGTCATCTGGAAGAGTGATAAAACTTTCCCTTTCTGGGAAAAACAGGCGAGAGGGGTGACTACCAAGGGCTGCGGAGGCTTTTGCGAAGTCACCCAAGCCTTTTCCCATGCATTCCTGAATGCTAACATCGAGGACGAGCCACGAAAAGCTGGATGTTTTGAAGACAAGCCACTCTGAGTTGATAAAAGGAGAAGTAGATGGAGCAGGAAACGGGAACGTGCATTTCTTTTGCTATTACGTAATTCAGCAACTGCTTAATTATGCTTACAATACATGAATAAAAGGACACGAATGCCTCCAAAGGTCACCTATGGGATGAGAAAAGCCTTTTCTGAAAGAGAATCAAGCAGGAGCTACAAAACAATGAAATTCTGACCCATTTATGTGGTCCATTTTGATAACCTCTAAAGACACAGTATCTCTCTTTTGGGCAGTAATTTCTTATTCCAAATATGCCGGATATAGTATTCTATTTGTATGTTTTCTCTTGCACATACAATTGAATAAAACTTATTAGTCTCATTTTATTGGTGGTGTTGGATAATACAAAGTTCAGAGCTGTTAAAGCACAGAAACAGTTAATATATGTTCAGCCACTGGAAAGATAACAAGTAATCAAAAGAAAAACCAAGAAAGAAAGACTTGGTCAACTGAAAGTAGCCTTCCAGAAACAGGGGCTTGCAAATATTGCATTAAAAGCGAGTGGGGAGGCTTTTTATATAGCAGATGTCTATACAAAACCAAAGAAATCTGAGGATTTGTCATGAGAACAAACGGTGCCAGAACTTCTGACACTTGTACCTGTAAAACCGACTGGTGTTTAGGCTGACAGACTTTCGGGTCGGGTGGAGAGACGCACAGATCCTGCACCTACGCACTGCTAACGTGGATGAAAGGAGAGGGAGCTTTCCAGTCTGTGAGCCTCTAGTGTATGATGACTAAGTTTGCCACCAATAAAGTTAGGAAAAGCTAGCACTACACATGGTGTTTCCTATCATGATTTGCAATACAGTCAAAAATCAACGTTTCTATTGAACAGTGCAGGAAACGGAAGCACAGAGAAGTGCTGGAGCTTGTCCAAGGTCGCTCAGATGGTCAAGGGCAGAGTCAGAACAGGCGCTACCTCCCTGCAGACCCAGAGACAGACCTCTGTCTGACCGGCCAGGCCCCTAACCAAAACACACTTGCCATACTTAGGGACTTGCTTATTTTTAATGTCTGGGAGTCTTCATGATCCAACCAAATACGCAACACTCTTGTCCTCTGTGGACATCCTTTCTGGGCTCACAAGCTGCAAAGTAAGTTATCAAGGTTTCTCCTCTCCTGCAGATACTGCAATTTCCCATCCCACCTTCTGTGATTAGGGGCTGAAACGAAAACGTGCACAAGGCAGGGACCTTTTTTTGCCTCAGTGAAGGAGATATCTAAGCAAGCGGCATAAGCCCAAGAGAAGAGGAGACCCCCTGCCAGGAGGAGAGGGCAGCCCCAGGAATTGAGAGGAGTCCCAAAGCAGCAGCTGCCCAGGCTGCAAGTTTTGCGTGGGGTGCACACGCAGCTTTCTGAAGCCACGAGCGGGTTGTGAGCCCCTCGCAGTAACTCCCTGCAGCAAGACCCTGACCTGTGATGGAAAGCAAAGGCCACGTTTTCAAAGACACTGGACCTTGCTACCGCTAATGCTAAGAGGAACTGTGCAAACAGGTCTCTGCTTACAGAGGTCTAAGGGGGGCAGACACGCTTTTCCAATCTGAGTTTGCTCGTGGGTAATTCAGCGTCCCCTGTAGATGGGGGTGTTTTGGAGGGAAGGCAGAGAGGGTGCTGGAAAGATGCTAGAAGACATGAAAAACCTGAGGCCTGTGGGGAGATGGAGACCACACATGTATTTCTGGATGAAAGCAGTTTTTAAATGTTGCTGCAGCCGTAGTGCCGTGCTCTTCTACTTAAGCTGAACGCCAGCGCTGTTCCCCTCCCTCCATCTCTTTTCCTTTCATCTGACTGCTTTCAAGCCCTGCTTTTTCTGCTGGCCTATGCTCCCAGCATCACCAAATCTCTTCCTCTCCCACAGGGCTTCTCGCTTTTCAGGGAACCGAATGAAACCGAAAGCTTGGTGTTCGTAGCAGAGAGAAATGAGGCAGTGGAGAAAGGAAAGAAGGGGCTGGGAGGGAGCACGTGCCACAGCTTGGACTAAATAAGGTCACTTACTACTCATTCAATTGACCAACAGCTCAGGTACAGGATAGAAAGGATACCAAGGAGGGGGCAAGCTGAGTCCTTGCTGGGAGAGCTGGCTGTGACAGGGGACTGTGAAATAGTTGTAAGATAATTCAGGTTGGATGGGACCTCGGAGGTCTCTAGTCCAACCTCCTGCTCAAAGCAGGGTCAGCTACGGAATTACTCCAGGTTGCTCAAGGCTTTGTCCTGGCACGTCTTGAAAATCTCCAAGGACAGAGCCTGCAGAGCCTCTCTGGGTCCCTGGTGCTTAATTATCCTGGCAGTGATATTTTTTCTCCTCCTTATATCCAGCTGGAATTTCCCCTGTTTGAACTGGGGCCCGTTGTCTCTTAGCCTCCCTCCACACACCATCATGAAGAGCCTGGCTCCGTCTTCTTGATAACTTCCTTCCTCGGCCTCTGCTCAGAGGACAAGAGCCGCAGCCCCTGACCATCTTGGTGACCCTCCCCTGAACTCCTTGCAGTTCATGAACACCTTTCTTGTATTGTGTGGTCCAAAACTGGACGTTGTATTCTAGATGGGGTCCAATGAGCGCTGAACGGAGGGAAATAATCACTTCCCTCGATCTCCTGGCTCTGCCTCTGTTCATACAGCCCCAAATGCTGCAGGCCCTCTCTGCTGCCAGGGCTCACTGCTGGCTCATGCTCAGCTTGGCCCACCAGACCCCAGGGTCCTTTCTGTAGAGCTGCTCGCCGGCGTGTCTGGGCCCAGCCTGTGCCATTGCAGCGGGTTATCCATGCCGGCTGCAGGACTCTGCATTTGTCCTTGCTGAATTTCAAGAGGCTCCTGATGGCCCATTCCTCCAGCCTCTCCAGGTCCCTCTTTGCATGGCAGCCCTGCCTTCAAGCATATTGCCTGCACCCCAAAGTACAAGCCTGCCCTGGACACTACTTCCTCAGCTCAGGTTGCATTAGTCTACGGGGATCTAAGCTGGCCTTCTACACCTGAGTCTCCTGGCTTTGCAGGGCTGCTTTGCTCTGGAGAGGGAAGGCTGGATAATTCAGTGTGTCTATATCTGCAACGTCTTGCACCCCCATTTTCACATCAACGTCTCCCTTCCTGGCAACAGTAGGATCCATCCCCCCGAATCGCACACAGGCTACACTCAGATTGAGCGCTAAGGAACTCAGGAACTCTGCAGGACAGAAGTTCCCAGCCATTCACATGTTACATTATGAAGCTTTGGTTGTCCCCTCGTACTTCAGGAGAAGCACAGTTAAAATGTATTATCATTAACTCATGCTGGATTCTTAAAGTGCATTTATGTGGTCCCTGTTGAGCCCATTCGAGCCACACCATTAATTCCCGCCATGGTTTGTCGCCTTTCAATTACCTGAATATTTATGCACCAAAATAGTGGGACTTCCTGCGGACTTTTTTTTTTTTATTTCTAATGCAAAACACGCCTTCATGGTAGGTTGTTGAGCCACAAATATCAGGTTAGTTTAGAATCAGCATCCGTGAGAACTGTCAGTATAAATGATTTCACAGGACACCTCCCACGCCTCCTCCCCGGCCCAGGCACAGCTCTGCTTCCATGATGAGCGACACTTCTTACTAGGGAGATGGGCAGGTGCCTCCTCCAGCTGACAGAAATGTCTACGTGGCAAGACCAATCCATATTTTCCACACATAGCGCAGATTTCATTGCCTGAGTTTGGCATTAGAGAGGACTTGAAGACGCTTCAAGCACAATGTCCACCCTGTCACTGTCTGAACTGATTCAGGCCAAAATATACTCCTTGTCTTCTAAAATTCCAGCATGCCAGCCTTAGCAAAAGAGGGACAGAGTCCCTTGCAATTGCTGGAAGTGTTCAAGAACTTCTTTACAGCTGACCTAGCTGTCTCT
Source organism: Apteryx mantelli (assembly GCF_036417845.1). Classification (NCBI taxonomy): domain Eukaryota; kingdom Metazoa; phylum Chordata; class Aves; order Apterygiformes; family Apterygidae; genus Apteryx; species Apteryx mantelli. The sequence goes on from NC_089980.1 coordinate 2,485,712, forward strand.
GCTGCTTTACAATTCATACTAGAACTAGCCTTTTTGTAGACATGCTATGAAATCCACAGTTCCCACTGGAGTAAATCAGCAGAAGTTTTAATTCATATCAGCTCAGAGCAAGTCCTGGTGTTTTGAACAGATGTCTGCAAGGAGACACAAACCCCAGGCGACGGCATCTCCACACGCGTGTATTGCAGGAGCACCTAGAGACCAGCTGACTTGTGAACTCTTGCATTGGCACCTCTCAAGGAAAGTTAAAGGCCCCGCTTCCCAGATGCTCAGGACCGAGAAGACAAACGGCAAGTAGGACAAGGGGCTTTGGGGGAGTAAGGGAGGGACGGCTGAGAGATGAAACCCACAGAGCATGGGCAATTCTTGGCCTGCTGGACATAGCACACTGGTGGAGGGACGGGAGTCTGGGGGCTGCCAGGGCAGCAAGGGAGCTGCACAGCCGTGGAGTCCTGAACACAAGCCAAGACTTCACGTCCAGTCAAAGTCAAAGCAGGCAAAGCCAGCTCTAGTCAGCTCAAAACAGTCCTCTTTCGGCTAAACGCGGTTCCCTTTTGGGGGCTGAACGGCCCCACCGTGCACATCGGGGTCTCTAGCCTCCGGTGCGACGGCACAGGCGATGTGCAGGCCTGCACCGAGCAGAGCGGGAGCAGGACGGAGCTGGAGGGAGGCTCAGCTCCGCGGTCCCACGGGGCTGGGAACGCGTGCAGAGGCAGGATGCGCAGCTGGTCGCTCCTCAGCCCTGCTCTGAAAGCTCGGCATCTCTCCGTCTCCCTGGAGGTTTTACTGACACATTTAAGCTCTCCTGTGCATTTTTTCTTTCCCAGTCTGACATATGAACCTTGGGAGGTTTCTAAGCTTTAAGTTAATGCCATATGAAACTCAGAAATGCCCCATGGATCAGTATTTCCATGCAAAAGTCAAGAAATAAAATGTTATTATCTTGCAAGTCACAAGAGAACTGACTCGCTTGAAGCCATAAACGAACCAAACCACTGTTCCTTACGTGGGCAATGAACAACTTAACATCTTTTTTCCAGTATCTTACGGTCGGATCTTATCTCGAGGGTGCCATTTCTCGGTCCAAGAGGAACGTCCACATCGGTGGTGAGGGGCAGAGCACAGGACAAGGCACTAAGTCCTCTTGGGCTTCTTACCTGGAAACACGCATTGCAGCAAGCACTGCTACGGGAGCCCGCAGCACGGGGCTGAGCTCCAGTTTGGCAATCACTGCTCTAGAGGGTACATTTTTTACTACGTTATAAACTGTCTCCATTTTTTAAAAAGTGGTATGATGCATACACAGGAATTGTTATTTAAGAGGAGATCGCTAGCTTTAAGAGGGAGCATCAGCCAAGTTTACCCATCAGGAGACACACAGCCCATCTCCTGCAAGTGAAAACCATGAAGCTGAGCCAACTCACACACACAGTGTTGAACAACTAAATAAAAAACACGGGGAAAACTGTAAGATAATGGTAAACACACAATCATCGCATTTTGAGGCTCTCAAGGAGAGCTGCTGCTAAAGCAAAACACAAGCTCAAGTAAAATTTTCTAATACTTACTTCGCAAATCTTTTCCAATGAAGGGACAAAGAAATCATCGCAGACGATTGCCAAAGCATAAAACATATACATGGCCTGCAAAAGAAAAGAGAAAATGTTGAGTCTGGAGAGTGTCAGGAAAAGATACTGAACTGCAGTGTCCCAATTCATCTTGGCTTTGTTTTGGTATATGCTTTTTTTTTCAAATTCTCTTGCAAGAAGAATCTGTCTGGGATTTAATAGAAAGATCATGAAGTATTTATCCAAAAGTTCTTGCAAGCTATCAGAGGCTGCCAGAATTTTATCATCGTTATACAGATCATTCTTTTTTTTTTAAATTCTCTGGATGTTGCTGAAAAACACTTAATATTTTCGCCTTATTTCTTTTTTTCCCCTGTTGCAAAGTGCAAGACTTTTCATGATTGCATTCTCTGAAAATCTGCACTCTGGAGGAGCAATATTTGAAACGCTAGCATTTTGAAAAAGATTAAAGAGCCCTGTCACGCCATCTAGGATCCCACTGACAATTCTTTGAAACTCCGTAAGGGAACCACTTCCAAATGACTGAAAACCAAGGAGAAACACAGGACTTGAAAGGACACCTAATGAATCAAATCTTCAATTTCAAGGAATAAACATTTAGTCCAGAAGGCCATTTCCATATTAGTAAAAGGAATATGCCAAGTCCCGTTCTCTGTCCCTATGGGCAAATGGTATGGCTTGGTTTGTGTCTGCTCCCCAAAACAGGGTGGCCTTGCCCATGTTGCCCAGAAGGAAGGATCCCTGTCCTGTGCTTTGACTCATGTTTGGGAAAATCCGAGTTGGCATAGGCAAAAACCACGCCAAAGAACGTGCTAAACGGCGTGGACAATCACAGTCAGGCTTGAGCCCGTGTCCTGGCCCGGTTTAGCTTACTAGTGTAGACATAACCAAGGCCATCCACACTACAGCCGCCACTGAAGACTTCCCACCACCGTGCAAAAGATCTCCCTTATGGTGGAAATGCACGTCTCCGTGATATTTTAGTAATTTTTCGGCGTGTGTGTTTTTTTAAAAGATAGAGCTTCTCACATGTAAAACTAACTGCACTGCGTCTGCAAGTGAAGAGTCCTACAAAGAAGTAACTCTGGCATCTGGACCAAAGGAGCACAGGAGTGTGCTTTAGCTCCCTTTCTTTTTCACGTTATCACTGACAGGCATTGCAATAGTATTTGCCTTTCCACTCTCAAAGAGAGACAGAACTATTTTAGAGTTCAAAGATAGCTCTTTTTTTAAAAAAAAACAACACCTGTCATGTACTGCTATCGCATTATTTTTACAAGTAGTACAGGGGAAAAAATATATATATCTATGGAACAGACTTGAACATACTTTGGAAATGGGTTAGCAGGCTCTGTGACACGAGGCAAGATGCCGTGTGGGGATGCAGGTTGTTTCCCTGCAGGCAAGTTCAGCTTGGAGAGACGGGGTATGAAACGGAGGTGAGCGGCAGATATCTTTGCTTTTTCCTTATCGACAGCCCTCGTGTGTGAGGTTCTTCCTCCCCATGCTTGGCCACAACACGCTCCTTGCAATGCCCCAGCCAAGCTCCTTCTCGTATTTATCTTGTCCCCAATTCATCTGTGTCCTGGGACTCTACCACGTAGCCTCACATACATGCCATGCATGGGATCCCCATGTCCCACACTATTTTTGGACGAAAGACGTTTCTGCATGCTCACCTGTATTAGTGGCATGTATGTGCTACAGCGGAGGCGGGGAACCGAAGAGCGGACTTGTTCAGAGCAACTCACTGGGGCTCGTCTCCCTCCCTCACCCACTCCCACAGCGTCTGACCATTAACACACATCCTTCAGGAGCAGAAGGACAATTATTTTCAGGAAAAAAAAAAAAAAGGCGGTTAAGAGGGGTATAGCCTCCTTTTTGGTAGCGCCCACAGGGAGATGCGTTCCCCTCACCACCTGGGTGCCGCAGGGTGGAGGACAAGCCCAGCTACCGCTGCAAGGGTTCGGGGAGGTGCGAAACCTGCCCACTGCTGGGTCTGACGTGAATCCTGTCCATCTTCCAGGCATCCAGCAACAGTCTGGGAGATAAGGACAGATTTCGCACAACTAAAGTGCAATTCAATTCCTAGAAACCTTCTAGCGTATGACGACAAGGCGTCTGGATCTCTGACTGAGTTGCTTAATTCCACTTTCATTTTCACTCTGATGATGGGAATTGTAATCCTTGCCTGTATCCATAAGGTGCACGTTTATTGTCGTAGTTGGAAGATTTCTGGGCCTGCCACAACACTCATTAATTGGACCACTGTTTTAGATCAGCACCCAATTAAAATGAATGCTCAGCAGCAAGGATTATGCTTTACACCTAGAAACGGGATTTCTGGATGGGACTTCATTCTAGAATTTTTATTCAATATACCTGTGCTATTTTGATATAAATATGTCCAAGATGATGTAATTACCGTCTTGACTGAAATTCACTGTTTAGGAGCTTTTCTTCTATTTTACTGATGAAGTGCAAACAAAATCACATAAATTCTGTCATCAGGAGACACAGAACATAAAGTCTGTTTTAATTGGCAACAAATATTCAAAATCTGGTTGCTTTATAGAGCTACTCTGAATGCCAACCACATCTTAAACCATTCCTCTACTGTAAACATTTGCAGCTATTCCAACTGCAGTGCCTTAATTTATGAGGGACCTTTCTAACTATTTGCACATACGCTGCTTTATCACACAGTTGGACTAGCGGCTTCTGGCACGACAGCAAACTGGGGTTGCTTGATTCACTGAGAACCCCAAGAAGTTCTCAAACAGGTTTTATTTCACCAAAGCTCTGATCTCCAGGAGCCGAATAAAGGCAAGGTTGAGGGAACGCCGAAGGCCCCCTCTGCAAGGGCAAATCCAGCTGGCCTCTCACAGCGGTTTCTGCTCAGACGTCTGCAGATCCCCTCCCTGCTCAGCCCGAGGCCTGCGATTCACCCTCCGCGACTCCTGCTTGTGCACTTTTCCCACAAAGCTCCTTTCGGTTGTGATCCTAGCCCCAACCAGCCAGGACGGGTCACTTCTGAAGTCTAGCAAGACACCTCCAACCACAGAGTTGCTCCTTACCCCAGCGTTGGCCACCCCAGCTCCTCAGAGGAACTCAGGAGGGGAAGGATTTGCAGAGGCCGTTCAGAGATATCTTAGCGGAAGCGTTTTCATCGCCAGCCTAGTCATGAACTGATACCAGGTCTTCTCCCCAAGCCAAAGCAGCCCTGCTGTGGACTTCAGGCTAAGCTCTGGGATGGCTGCAGTGGGGAGGAGAAGAGAACGGTGGACGCCAACGGCGTGGGTCACCAGGGAGAGTCAGAGACAAGCGTCAGCCCAGCTGGGGGTAACATTTTCGAAACATGGGAAAAGGCAAGAAACACAACCGTTTTGTAATGGAAGCTGAGTTTCAAATTTCTTGCCCGTCTGCATCAAAGGAGGGTCCATAGCTGTGGCGTCTGCAGGATCTTCTAGACCAGCCGGCAGCGTGACCAGCGTGTGCACCATCAACGCAAGCGCCACATGCTGATCTCGCAGCCGCAGCATCATCCGTTATTAATTTCTAAGTACCGTCAAGGTATCGCAGGGGGACGAGTCCCTCTACGGGAATTAGACCTCGGCGAGAGTTTTGCCTGAGCGTGGAGTATCAAAGCCACACGTTGCTAATCACGCAAAGATTAAGTAAGCAAAGCCAACTAAGCACCCTCAAAAGTTGTTGTGGGATCACGGCCTGCTTTTGGGATCACTGAAAAATGTTCAGCACCATGGAGGTTTTCTGAGGAACTTCTGGAGTTGCTTTTTCTATCTTCAAATATTTTATTATGGTTTATGATAACTCCTTGCCTGATGTCTGTTACTGCAGAAATGCTAATGCAGGCAGTCAGGCAAGAAAAAGGCAAACGGGAACATCTCCAAAACATGACCTTTTATTCCAGCAAGGAAGCAAAAAAACATTAAAAGAGAAATGTTAGCGATAAGCAAGAAATGAATTACCTATTTGTTATGTGAGAATTCACATAACTCCAATTATAAAATGGGCAGGTCTGTGGAAGCAATCTTAATGAGTCTGACAACTCACCCAATAAAAGAGTCATACAATTTCCCTTCACATCCGTATCAGTAAAGAGGAAAGACAAATAGCAGAAAGATCATTATTTTCCTCTACTTTTTAAGGTTATCTTAATTCAGATGGAAATAAAGTCAATCAAAATGTTGTATAGGGGATTATAAAACTGAGGTTTTCTACAAATCTTGGCCGCTTCTCTCAGCTCGAGTTATGCACCGGCATTGCAAGCCACATCATATTAAGTGGCACGCTCAATCTTCCCTGTGTTTTGGTATTGGAGGACATCTACTTCAGCGCAACGCTCATAACAGGCAGGTAAAAATGGCTCCTAAAGGGGTTTACAGGAGCAAAGCCAGGGCGTTACGCTGGCAGCAGCAGGCCCCAAAGCAAATCTGGAGCTACGTGGCCTCCTGGAAGATCATGTCCAAGCGGGCAAAGATGGGAAGGCGAAACAGGTACAGGGTGGCACTGCCATGTGGGAAACCAGGGATAATGTCCCAAACCAGATCAGGGCCACACGGGTCTGACGTCCTCTAGCCTCACCACACTTTGCTGCTCATACAGGGCTTTTCCTCAGCTCCTAAAGAGAAACCCAAAGTGAGAGCTGCAAAACCCCTGAGGTTCAGCAGCAAATGATTAAACGAGCAAGGGTCACTCAGGCTTCAAAGACTAAGCAACTGGTGGCACTTCAAGGGATCAACTGGTGGAGAACATGGCTTCGCTACTGCGTTCGAGTGATGTGGGACAGGACCTGCGGGGCTTATGTCCTCACAGCCTTTCTCCGTACCGTAGATCCCATTTACCTTCCAGCTCCAGCTCCTGAAGCTGAGACCAGGCCTGCTTGAGCTTTGCCTAACCAAGGTTTAGCTTAGCAAGTAAACTTCCCATAAAGTAAGCCGCAGTGGCTGCTTTGCTGAAGATCAAGTTTTTCCCAAGACCACACTTTTCAAAAGATGGGAGGCGTTTTTTCGGTAGAGGAGCCATCTTTGCAACGGAGACATCACTTCTGCAAGCCAGAGCATGCGGCTGGCAGGGTAGCTGCTGTGTCGCACCCAAAGCGGTTCTCGTTTCCTTTCCCACTTAAGCTTCCTGGCTTCTTTCTCCTGCTCCTTCACTTCCAAAGAGCTGATCTTAAAATGGCCTCAGCCACTCCGCTGGCAGCCGTTTGCTCTACCTACAGCTTCTGCTTTACTGCCTCCAGCCTCTGTTTTTCCAGTTTCAACTCCAATTGCTTCTGCTGCAGTACAAGCTGGAGCGATCCCACGTGGGTGGCTAGACAGCCTCGTTTGGGACAGGCTGGGGCTGCTGGTCTGGATCTCAGCTTGTCTCGGAGGTTTCCTTCCCTTCCGGTCATACCATGCCAACACTGACCCAAGTTCATGGAGAGTTCTTCAACACAAAACCATTCACATTTTCTCCTACTGAACTCATGTTTCAGGCTCGCTCAACTTTCTTTGCCTAAATGTTTTTCCAGATGAGCACGGAGATGACCCTTGAAGTCCCCAGCGTTTGGTGAGCCTGAGTCACAGCGTCCTTCCTGCCTGCCACTGGAAGATGCCTCTTCCATACTGATGCTCTGCTTTTCTGACTCCCAACCCGACACACGCAGCTGTGGAGCTGCAGCGTTACCACGTGCTGGTGATCCCCGCATGGTGTGATGAAGGTCTATGGCTCTGGGAGAGAGGTTTATATCCCCGGTTTTATGCAGCATAAGAAGGGAATAACTTGGGCTTTGTGAACTAGCCTGACACCCCTTTCAACAGGAAACCATCATTAGAAGATAAAATTAAAGACTTATTGCTCTTCAGCTTTCGCTTATGGCAATGCAGTTATTAAACGACAGAACTGCCAGTTTTATAGACTGCGGCACAGATACAGAAGAAAGCTCCACTCATAACTCCTTAAACATTAGATAAGCTCCGAGAGAGTCCTGCTGAAACCCTGCCAAGACACCTGATACTCCCTGAGGCGAGGGTCCAGCCTGCACGCGAGCGAGGCCGCCCCTCCCAAACGCCATCTCCTCTGCAGGGAAGAGAGCGGGGACCTATTTCAAACCTGTTTTCCCTTTGGGCTTACAGACACCTCCTGCCAGGGTTTCTCACAGGGCTAGTGGTTTTTCACAGGGCTCCTAAAGAGTTACGGATCACACCTGCCTACCTCAGAAACACCAGGATCTCCAGCACAGCGGTGGCCAGAGCCATCTCTGGTGCAGAAGAAGAAACACGTTAATCACTGCCCTGCGATACAAGGTAGTGGTAAGAAAATCATTAACCCTTGGTGCAGAAAAAAGGCTACAGACATTCAAGACACGGTACATGTTCTTTTCTGCATTCCTGTGCATACCCACCCTTAACTTTACCGGGAGCCCGTCCTCGTAAAGGCTCCATTTCCCAGGAAAGGGGGACCTGGACATTGAGTCTCCGTAGCCTGTCAGTCTGCACCCACAAAAGTAAAACAGTGGCTGCAGGATGCCCTGTCTCTCTGCCGGATTTTGGACCGTCTACTCCATGCTCCCACGATTTTGGAAAGTCTTCACGTTGTCTCCACTCAGCCGCAGACGTCCCACCGAAGGCAGCTGATGGCTCTGTCGACGTATCCTGCCGAACGGGTGACATGGAGTATGCTAGCCGAGGGACGTGCCAGCTCCTGTGGAAATTCTCTACCAGGCTCCATCATAAACACAAACTATTTAAAAAAGAAATCAATTTCTTCTGTCTTTTTCCGTGCTTCTCACAGCACAAGAAATTCCCGAGGGCAAGAAGTGTATTTGCTTTCCAACCGCTTTTGCTTTGCCACAGTTCCCGGCTTATGATGATTTTGTTTTGTCATAACTGTGTTCTCCTGTTATCTGAGGTCAGGAGAGGACCAGGAAAGGAGAAAAAATTACTTTCCGTCTGTGGGTTTGCCCTTATTGCTCAGGTTTCCATGGCATGGACCAAACCATCTGTTTGTCTGCACTACACTAATGAACATGTCTTGCCCCCCAGATGTAAGCTCCTGTACTTACGAAGCATAGAGTTATTACTACATCACCAACCGATCATCCTGCTTTGCTTGCCTTTGAGGTTTATTGTTGGAGCTCAGGTGATGGGAGTAGATTAGAGAAATTTTTCCGGGGGGAAAAAAAGCAATAAAAATAGTCTCTGGGTTTTTGTTCTCGTTTTAATTTTCCAGGGACAAGTTTAAATCCCCCAAACTCAAAAAACCTGCTTCCAATTTTCCAGAATTTAATCACAGCCTACTGCAAAAAGCCAATAATTTCTGTGAAAATCTCTGTCACGCAAAATTTGCCTGCTGAAAAATAACTGAAGCGTATTTTTTTTCAGGAAGAGAGAGAGGGATTTCACCATAATGGACGATTCTGACACCACCTTGAAGAATCGATGTCTCTTTCAACAAGAGCTTAATGTATTTCAGTGTATCGAACAGCATCTTTCTGTGCTCCTCTCTCACTCTTTATATAAAGCATGAATAAATGCAACTTACACTTTAGGAAACTCTGACGCGCTACAGCAAGAGCGCGCAGAAGCAGCCCGAGATGGCGACGGGGGCCAAATCCCACTGAAATGCAAAGGACAGCGGGAGCCCAACTCCAGCCTGGATTTTTTGATCTGCTGATCACATCAGTCTGCGGCGGGTCATGCCATGGTCTTCCCTTCCCAAATGCGGAGTAATGCCTTTCAAGAACACTCGTCTGTACACCATCACCCCTATAAATTGAGCGCGTTCTCCGTATTTGACACAACCTACAGCCACAGGGCATCGTACGCCTGCTTGGGATCCCTGCGACCTGCTGCTGTTTTGGCCGCCGAGGTCTCCCCCGGGGGGGCGAGCGGTGGGGACGGGGAGAAGAGAAAAACAAAAAAGCACACACGCCGGAGCAGAACGAGGTCATCGCGGCAGCTGCCTCAACACGTGGCCCGCACGCGCCGTCTTTGCCTCCCGTACGTCCTCGCCATTTTTTCGGATCCCACCAGGTTACTATATCCCACGCTGTGCTCACCAGAGCAGCGGTAAGGCTGGACGGACATCACGTTGAAGATGCCCGCCAGTCTAAGTTAAGGCAAACAAGGAGTGGAAAAATGAATGTGAAGAAGCTGCTGCCAGGCATCCGCCGGTCCTTTGGGAGCTTCTGGGGACCCATGGGCTGCTGCCTCTGCTGATGGGCGGAAGGAAGGACGCCAAGACGGAGCCAAAGCCTGCCGACGTCAGCACGACTACCGGGGGCGACTTCCGCAGGTTTTGCGTCAGGCTCACAGAACGGACCGGCCTGAGCCCACGCTGACTTATTCCGCAGCGTTTATTTTTAATGACCTCATCGCCGCCGCAAGTCTGGCTTTGGCTGGGAGTCTCCCCTAATTTTTTAAACTCGCTTGAGCACAGAGCAGTATAAAGCGTCAAAGTCTATGGAGTATCTAGTTAAGAGAACAGCTTGGTTCACAAACTGAAACACTGGCAATTAGCCTTTGTAAGTGAACACATGAGAACAATAAATGTTACTTCCTTGGAAGCTTTTTTTTTTTAAATAAAAAAACAACAAAAAATAAGGCTTAGAGCTTGGACCAGCACCCAAAGAACTAAATTCCACGTCACGTCGGCCAGGTAAAGACCAAGCCCGGACACCAGCCTACGTGGAGAGAAAGAAGAGAGCCAGCACCAAGCCAAGACCGCCTGTCCTGCATGTCAAACATGGGGAAACGCAAACAGCACGGCTTTGAGACTTTGCAGCTGATTAGGTGGTATCAGCTTCCACCTCGGATGAACTTGCTCCCATGTTACTGCACCAACCACTGGAAGAAGGTGAGCGTGCTGTGGGCAGAGCTGGAGCGCGAGGGAGGAGATGGCAACAAGGAACGATGTGACTGACAGCATGCAAACAAAAGTGAGTCTCAGCTCAAGCATCGTTTCGTTGCATTCAGCCCAAAGTGAAGATACGGAAGTCTTTAAACAGGCAACCTACTCAACAGGCACTTTTCCTCCCCAAAAGGGCATGAAAAAAATAACGAAAATACAATAGTCCTGCATAAAAAGATTAAATATACCACATTATGTAATACATTAGGATTGATTTTTAAATAATGCTCCTAACAAAGAAGCATCAGAGAAGTAATTGCAATCTCTGTATCAAAGGAAATTAAATATCTTCCTTGAAATGCACGTTGTCTTGTTCAGGGCATAAATGCTAATCTACCAGGTTTGTCCAGCAGCCCTTTGACTTGCCTGCACCAGTCTTATTCTCAGATTAAAACTTGGTTTATTGATCTAGAGCAAGACCTCTACCAAAAGACTGTTCCAGTGCTGCAGGAGTCAGTAATCCCCATACCACGTTTTCTTCCCAAAAGACAAACGCACCAAGACACGCAGGAAAGGAAGGTGCAGTCCGCTTCTCTAAGGTCTGTCTGCTTATGTTCCTTACACGCGTTCCTCGTCACTTTGGATGCCAGGCCTAGCTGGGGGAAAACCAAGAATTTTTCAGTTCTGTGCTCCCCTACGAAGGCAACTGCAGTTTCTTAGCATTCCAAGTTTTTCCTTAATCAAGGGCAGACACATACAGAAACAGCGTCACGGCCAGCAGCAGACAGCAGTATTTTGAATATTATTACTGAAAGTTCCCCAATGAGCAGAGATGAGCCCACCTGGCCGAGCAGCACGTTATGGGAAGCCAGGAACCCTCTTTGCAAGGCAGCTGCCAAAGAAACTCCAGCTTCCCAAGAAACTCCAGCTTCCCTGACTGCTGCGCTGCGCGTAAGGAAGGATGGTGGAGGCTGGCTTTGGCCACGGCTCATCACCAGCTGCAGCTGAACATGCAGATGTTCGCCGAGTTCCTCCAAACTCCTCTGGCTCCCAGCAGCTCCGACTCTCCGACCCCTGGGGACAACCTCTGGACAACTAATTCCACGGATGCTCTTTCCCATTCCCTTTTCAGCACCAGTTTTGCTGGCCATGAGGCGAGCGAGAAAAGGTGCCGGCAAAAGGCAGAGCTCTACCACGCTGGTCCTTCTGGACTTGGAGGATTTGATCTCCCCTCCCCGCGTCCCTGCTGCTCCCGACCCGGGGCTGGCGGTGCCCAGGACCGAACCAGCACCCAGGAGCATCGCGTGGCAAACGGCAGAGCTGGAGAGCAAGAAAAGGCACCCAAGCAAAACAGAGAGGGACAAAAGATTGTGGTCCTGCTAGAAATGAATCAGAAACATCTTCAGTGACTTAAACGGGGCCAGATTTCACTTCAAGTCAAGATCCTCAGCTGTATTCCTTTCCTGGGCACCAACAGGCACCTATACCAACAGCGCTTATTCCGCGAACTGCCAGGAAACATGGGAAAACAGGCAGCAGAGGCTTAGACGGAAGAGGAATACATTCAATTTACAGTGCTCGGCTGTTAGACTTCTAATTTAAGGAAGAAACCTCACAGCTGTTCATGTCACCACTTTTCTTTTTGTTATTTGCATTTGCCACAGTACCGAACAGCACCAGCCGCAAGCCAGGAGACCCAGCTGTACCGTGCTTTGCATAGGTGTGGGTCAGAAAACAAATAGAAAATAAAAATAAAAAGCAGCTTACAACTCAAAGACAGGAGACACCAGGCAGGTACAGAGAGAGGGAGCAAGAAGAAACAGGAAAACGCTGGTCAGCATGCGACAGAGTCATCCTGGCCCCCCTTTGGTCAATGCCAAATTTATTCTAGGCACCGCGGTGGAGGACGGCTTAGGGAGGGGGTAACGAGATAGTTCAGCAGATGTTTATAGAGTGCTCCTCCAAGCCCGAGGAGCTGCTTCAGGGAAAGGCTGAAAGCGCCTGCTGGAAGATGTATAGATTGGGAGCAAGAGCCTCGGGATGAGGGGTGGTGAAGGGCAGCTTGTGCGTCCTCCGGCAGCCGAGTCTCATCCATGCAGCTCTCGTCAGCCCCGGCTGCCCGCAAGGTCCCTCAGCCACCTGCCAAGTCATCTTCTCACCGAAGCACCAGGCTCTACTAGCTTAATTATCCAACTCTCCCCACCCGGCTGGAACCGCTCTGGATACGGGTGAACTTCATAACGAGCATGAGCAGCCCCTGCCTGCATCAACACCGTTCCCTCTCTGCTTTACCCAATATGGGCTGGGGAGATTTCCAGCCTGGAGCAGTATTTAAGTCAAAGAACGAACCGAGTATGTTTTCCTGATGTAATGCGCAATTGGCAGCATCAGGTACAGGTCCCACGCCTATGAAGGTCAGACTCGGACTTACCTGTCTACCTACAAATCCCTTCTCATCAGTTAAAGACTCCACAGTTGAAAGATATTCACCCCGACATCTTAGTTTTGGGATATCTGCTTTCCTTCACATTACTCTTCACGAAATAACCAGCACAGCTTATACAGACTTGGCTTATATAAAGAGCTATTTGATTTTCCACATTTTTTCAGCAGCTTGTCTATTAAAAAACTAAGAACTGTACAACAATTCTTGATCATACTTTCCCCATAATCTAACGTCCAGACTGAATTTAGGATGAATTTGGCTACAGATACAGAGATTACTTTAAAATGGAATAATATTTGCCCTGGCTAAAGGAATGGCTTCTGATATAAAATGGCAGTAGCAGAGCAACCTTGTGACTCTGCTCTTGGAGATCAAACTTCGGGTTTCCCCCTGGGAATCCCACCTAGTGGGTTAAAACAGAGCCTCAAAGACCTGCATCGAGAGCTGAGCGTGGCCAAAAGATGAATTTGCACGCATGCGTTCAGAGCATCCGTTGTGGAAAAATCAGGGGCCTTGAATGGCGTGCTAGACAACTGAGACATCCCAAACACTTAGTTGTCAGGAGGGAAGATATTCTTGAAACAGGAGAAATCACCTGTTATACTTCTAGAATATGTCTTGAAGACGCAAAGGTTCTTTCATGACATATGGAAACACTCATCACCATAAGTGGGATCTCAGTCCTGAGGCTATTTTACCTTTTCAATGTTAGGACTATTCCTCCCGAAAACTTCACACCAAGATCTTTAACTGTGGGCTATCGCTGTAAATTGCTTTGCATTCGCACTTCACGGCACCTCAAAGCCTTTGGAAAAAGAGCGCGCTTCAGCAGAGGACACACAGCTTCCCCTGCCCCAAGGGATGCTGAGCACTTGCGAGGATCAGGCTCTGGCACCTCAGAGCCGGCAAATCTGACACCCTGGGGCACCCAGATGTACCGACGACTTTTGAAAACACACTTTGGAAGCGCTGGTCACCCTCAAGGTGCAGGAGCGAGAGGTTTATCTAAATCCCGGGGCCTTGGAGACTGGGTTATGAGTTTGGTGGACATCAGCTCTGCGTCCGTGAGACACCCCGTCTCCAACGCATGCAGGCTACTTTGGACAGGCAGCTTACCAACCTCGATAAATCACACCGAAATACCACGCAGAGACACACTAATTATTATGCAAAATGGCACATTCGTTAGCCTTTCTGTTCCTTCACCGAGGTTATCGCATTGCATTCCCCGAATCTTTCTGGACCGGCTGCCACCCCGAGGTTCACGGCTACGAGGACGAGCCAGCTGCAAAGGGCTCGGCCGTGAGCCGGCTGCACAGAGCGGAGGAGCGCCAGGAAACCTGCCTTCCTCCTCGCGGCGGACCGCCCGCGCGGGAAGGGCTGGGTACCGGGACGCCTGCAGCCTGCCCGTGCAGACCGGGCCGCGCAGCTGCTGCTGCTGCGTTAGCCTGCTGGTTAAGAACTTACCGAATCGGAGGTTTAATCGGACGGGTCTCCAACCGCTGGGGTATTTTAGTAGTTACCGTTTTGCAGAAACAAATCCCCGCCGGCTGTTGGCTTTGCAAGCGATGCGGCACGAGCGGTACCCCCCGCCTCTCCGCGCACCAGCCCGCGTTGAGGAGCTACAACATCCTCTTACCAGCGCCCCCCTGGAAGCCAACGAAGCTCGTGACTTGTAAGATGACCGAACGTGATCGTTTCAGACTATCTTCCAACTTCCCAGAATAAAGCCCGTACGGTAAAATAAACAAGAATCTCCGAGCCTGATCCACTGCTGGTTGCAAGAGCTTCGCTGATGCAAACCTGGAGTAACACAGCCGTGATTCAAACGGGATCCAGACGGGAGCAGCTGCTGCCCCTCACACCAGCCTCAAGCACGACCTGCTGAACCAGCTGGGGATCCTGTATGTTTTCCAAAGCGCATCTGGGACCAGAAAGAAAAGGCTCATTTCCACAGGGAATTTATTTGAGTCTTATGGATTTCTACAAGCTTCTGGAAAGGGCACCCATCTCAGGTCTAAGGAAAGGAAAATGGGAGACTGGAGTAACAGTTTAAATTCAGACTAACATATATTGTGTTGATATTCACTAACAACCAATTTTCTATCAGCATAAATCTGTTCCCATCCATGAAATTATTCCGGGTTTATATCTGTATACCTGAGAACAACATTACCTTCATTAACAGACTAACTCACTGAAATACTGCATCAGCCACAATTTTCCCTATTGAGACAGTTATATCTGTGTCCATTAAAAAAAAAAAAAAGATGCTTCTTATATATGAGCTCCCCTTTTAACTCAAAATCTGCATTTTCCTTTGCAGATACTGCTTGCTGCTATGGAATTACTTCTACAGCTGCACTTGCATTTGTCCTCTGTAGCAGCCTTATCAGATCTTACAGGATTCTTGCTTCAGCCAAGCAAACCAAAGCAACAACCACTGACTGCAATGAAAATTTGCATCGCTGACCATGCAGCCCTCCTTTGAAGGAAAGCCTTCAAAGTACAAGCCTTGAGCAAACGCCTCCAACAAACTGTGAAACCTTCTATATAGTCTTTTCTCTTGGCTAGGAGCGTCCCACCCTGTGTTAAATATGTCCATCATTAATTGAACTGGGAGAAGCTCCCCGCTGCGCTGGGTCCTGCTGAACATCTACCTGAAAAACAGCGCTAATTTTAACTGTTTTCCTTCTTCTATTAGAAAAGTCAACACATCGCTTTGCGGTATTATCAAGAGATCTCTGACATCTTCAGCCTCTTTTACAACCAAAAGAGTTATCTGAGGCTAAGAGCAAGCTAAGAGCAGCTCTTTCGGGCTCTGCCAGGGATAAAGGTCCCTTTTGTCCTGCCAGATGGAGCGACTGCAGACAGACATATGGGACATCTTGTCCCAGGCGCTTCCAAACGAAGGTGAGAAACATCGGGAAAGAGCATGTAGGTTTGTAAGAAGACCTTGCGACTCCTTTGGAAACGTCTGCAGTGCTTTAGGAGTTTGTTGGCCCCGACCTGTTCGTTATCAGGCCTCAGCTTGAGATTGCCATTCTCCAGTTGTGATGCTATCACTGCATGTGCCCATGGCTGCACCAGCTCCAGCTTCCTCCGGCAGCATCTGTCGTTAGGATACGAGCTGCTGTCTGCAGTGGCTCTTCGCTTGAACCTATGAGGCTTCACTCCCAGGTTCGTTTCGATGCCCTCGTGCGATCTCTGCTGGTGTCTCAGCCGAGCCGGTGGGCAGTCACACCTGCAGCTGCCTGCACGACGTTTCTAGCAGCTTGTGTCGTTGTGACTGTAGGCCAGACTTGCCAACCTCCAAGCAAGGCAGAAGGTGGAAATGTTCTTGGACACAGTGAGAGATTCCTTTAAAAAGCTCGATGTGCGTGAGGACAAGTGACACCACCCATGGTGGCGACCTGCCTGCTCTCAGCAAGCAGGGGCAATGGATAAGGGATTTGGGAAAATCTGAATTCCCTCTTCAGTCCATTAGTCCTCCTGCGTGACTTTCAGCATGTCCCTCGGGCCCAAATCCTCAAAAGACGTTCACACAGCTCCTCGAAGGAGCAGGATTGCGGTCTCTGTGCCTCATGGACATACTGACACTGAACGGCCCGTGAACGTGTGGTTCCCTTCCTCCCCTCCTCTCCATACCATCAGAGCAACCTTTCTGAAACGGGACTGGAAGCAAGGCAACTTTGTGTGAAATAGGTATAGTAGGTTTAATCCTCAAAAAAGATGCCAGATTCACACACAGCTAATCCAGGGAAAAGGTCTTCAGGTTTTCTGGTCACTGTGATAATACCCACGCTCCAATTTTCCTCTCCAACCCGTGAATCCACTCTACTTGTTTATGACTGTTAGGTGGGAAAGGCTTTAGATCCAAGTATCCCTTTGGAGATGCTCTGGTAACGGAGAGTTATAGTAACGTTTTGGCTAGCAAAACAGTATCTTTTTTATGCACCACCTCTTACATCTAACAATGCAAAGTGAACTGCAGTCCCTCTATAGTAAAAAAAGAAGAAAAAAAAAAAAAAGTGTCCCAGGTCACACCAGCAACAGCACAAAATAGCTTTAGAGGAGAGGAAACCGGTGCAGAACTAATCAGGCAGGGAAGACATAGCTGAAATAATCAAACCGAGTTTTTCCTGCGCTAGAGTTAACACACATCGACTCTTCCAAAAGACCCATAGGGTTGCTAAAGATCACAAGCCAAGTTTTTTTGGGTTTTATGTCAGTGTGGAAAGGAAAAAAAAAAGGCCTCCAGCAACACCATGCTAAAGTATTAAATGAATGGTGATTTAATAGGAGGAGCTGAATCACCAAGGCCATTACCTCGCTTCCCATCCAAACACAAGCCAGGGCCAACCACCGTTAAGCTTTAAAGGTCCCATATGATCCCAAGCCAGTGCAATAAGGCAACGGGAATAAGGTTAACACTACAAAGCAAAGCATTTACATGAAAGATCAAACACACCAAGCACAGAGGAAACCCAATTTGGCCTTATAATAATATCGACATTTTGGGCAGGCTTAAAAAACAAATACTCATACAACGTTGGTTTAAGGGAAGGGAACGGAACAGGAATTTTACCACTATAAAGAGTCTTTCAAGTCCTTATGAAAACCCCTCCTTTCACAATGCAAAGAAAATGGGCTTTTTTGGAGACGTTCTTCCTCTGAGATTCAGGCTAAAACCACCAACTCACTCCACATATGGCATACTTTACCTATTTCACTGTCAACAGATGTTAACGCCTTACGATGCACTCCAGTTTGGACTCCAAGAAAGCAAGCTGTGGAGGAAAAGGCCCCAACCCCTTACCAGCGTCTGAGCCATTCAAGGCTCGCATCCCTTCCCACGTGCTCGACGCTACCAGACGCTAGGAAACTGCTATAAGGAAAATGAGCAAGTTTCTAACAGGAAGAAAAAGCCAATTACTTTATAAGTATCAAGGTGTGGGCTGTATCTATCTGCCAATTTTCTGTAAACATAAAAATCCGGTAATATCTTTTAAAGGGACTTCTGAAAGTCATTCATAGCTGCAAAAGGTATTACCGAATCTATAACCTAAGGTGAAAACAGAGGCAGAGAACTCTTAATAACAAAAAAAGGAAACAATTTTTTCTTGTCTTCTACCTCGTTATGGAGCTGAAGGCTATGCATCTTTTTCTTTCTTTTCTTTTTTAAAGAAAAAAAAAGGGGGGAGGGGGGCCGTGCTCCTTAAAAATTCTTTGCTGATGTGGAAGTTCTCACATTTTGAGTGATTTACTCATCATTTTTTCCGCTGATATACGTAGCCAACTGACGTTCAGGCAGGCTTCAGTTCCCGCTTTCTTATTAGCAGGTGCGCTAAAAAATGTAATAGATGGCTTCCTCCAAATTGTAGCAGATGCCCCTGCTTCTCAGTGAGTCTCCAAAATAACAAGCCAAACGGATTCAGGGTTCAATATGATAACATGTTTTAGGTGATTCTTGCCCAATCCTGTTCCACTGTCGAGAAAAAAACCTTCCAGCTCTACAACCAGTTGTACCACCATCCTCATATATAAAAACAGAGCGCAGAGGACCTAACAAGGACAGCAACAAAATCATTCATGTCTAATCCAGGGCACTAAATCCTGGCTCGACCCTTTGGGGAGCATGGGGAAGCCAAACCACTGAAATTTATAGCCTGAATCTTAGCAAAAAGTAGACAACCGCCCTTGAAAAATCAGTTGCATGGGTGACCTGGACATTGCTGTGGTCTTTGGCAACTCCATCAGCAGGTCCTGCAACCCCATGCCAAAAAATGCACAGGGCATGGCTCTCTGAAGAAGTTCACAAGCAAGTCACCATTCGATCAACCCTTTAAATTATCGTGGAGTTTTGTTGGTCATTTCGAGTGGCTGAAGCAGGCCTTCAGGAGGCTTTTTCATGCCACCTACTCTAAGCAGCAAAAGACTTAATGTGAAAGTTCACATTTACCATCACAGAAAAAATCTACAAGTAAAACATAATAAAATGATATTGTGGGGGGGTGGGGACAATGGAGGGAAGGGAAGAAAAAGTTATATTTAGGTTTTGGGTTTGTTATTATTTTGAATAGTTTAATTGGGCCTAAGTAATTATGGGTCAACCTCAGAAAGTCCAACTCTTATCTAACCAAAGCTTTTCTCCTAGATAAGGGCAGAGTTTTGAAAGAAGAACCTGAGATTTTAGGCATTTCAGATCCTCAGGGAAGGGCTTGTTGAATCAAAACAGCTTTCCTTACAGCTTCTGGATGCCCATCGGACCAATCAGTAAGAAGTGGGTAACATGTTGCTCTGGCGGAGAGCAAGAAGCCAAATTTATCTCAGACATCAAGGTTGTGGTTATTTCAGGTCCTGAAGGTTTGGGTAGTAAAGGTTCAGCTAGGTTCTTCTACGCAAAAATAGTTTGCCAGTCGGACTTGCTTCAGCTCCAAATACAACTGCCCATCGTAAACGTGCACACATCAACGCATACTATAACGCATCCCTGAAAACCACTGTGACTGAGCACAGGACTTCCCTTAAATCCGATTACATACAAACCCCCGGAAACTAGAGAACAACCAAACAAGAGACCCACACCATCCGAGTTCGCCCTGCCTAGGCAGCCTGTAGTATCACAACTTGATAGGCGGCAAGCTGTGCATGGACCCCATCTCTGCTGCAGAGCAGCCGTAGAAGATGACTGTTTAGGACACCGCGACGAGGCAGTTCTGCGCCGCAGAAGCGAGACACGGATGGTCTTTAACGCTGTGCAAAGAAGAAAACGAAGATGCATCGTGAGCGACCTAGATTTGCTGCACGGTTCACGCAAAAAGGACAGATGCCTCGCTTGTGCACCCCGTTTCCATGGCCATGCTTAACTCCGAGAAATTAGGAGCACACCAGACCTCTCAACGCAGGCGCCGTTCCTTCAAGCAGACTCATTGCCACAGTCTGCTCAACGGAAGAAAGCCGGCGGGTTGCCGGCCTCTGGATCCAGCTCACCACGCAGCCGTACAACCGCCCCAGCGCTCAGGCCAGTCCTGCACGGGTGGTGGGACCGCATCTCGGCACCAGCCTACTCGCCGGCTGGCGTAACCCACCCGGCACCACGCTCGGCAGGTGCCCAGAGGAAGCTGGGAGGAGGGGGACTAACACGATATTGCGAAAGAGGCAAGGATTAAGGCTCGCTGGGACCGACGCTGGAACAGGGCAAACGAAGGCAGAGCAGTAACGAGAGTAAAAAGAGTAAGATGCTACGAGAACACCTTGAAATGTGCCTACGTGCAAGAACACCGTTAAGGATGCCTAACGACGCTCTCAAACGTCGGGAAGTTGCCGGGCTGACGGTCTGGCGGTTACTAATTCAGCATTGGACTCTGAAAATGCAGAGCCTGCTTCCCTCCAAATCGAGCATCCCAAATTAGTGAATTAGTGGGCACGTTAGTGCCTATAATAATATGCCCTCTTCTTGCCCTCTACGAAAATAATTAATGGCAGCGAAGCAATCAGTCGATGAGCTCCAAACAAGTGCCTAGGTGGAAATTACACATTCTGGCTCTAAACCTGTAGCATGTTTGTAGTGCCCTCATTTTCTTTTAAATTGAAGGGCTTTTAACTCAGACCTTTCTGTTGACCAAAACTGCTGCTAAGCTGCTCCTGCTCAGTTATTCCTAGATTTTTAAGGTGGTTGTAAAAAGCGATTTACCTTCACCTTTGGGAAGCATTAGATTACGTTAAGTAATTTTAGGTAGCATCACTGTGGGACTTGCTGCGGTGTAGGTCTTTAAGTTTTCATTTTTATTAAACAATAGGGAGAAGATGCCTCGGGAATCCCTTGAAAGGTTGTCCACTGCCTTCTCCAAAATACCCAATTTATAGCATTTGTCCTGGTTATCTGGCTTCCATTAAATATGCTTCACCTTGATGTCTTTCAGAACTTAACATGAAGGTATGGGCAAAGAGGGGAGAAGAGAAAGGGAACAAGTTTTTACTAAAATGAAAAAAACAGTTTAATGGGAGGTCAATAAACATGAGAAAAATGCTCTTCTGACCTGCTAATCATCACTCTGTTGTTCTCCCTACCACTATAAAGGCCCCTTTGATGTTACAGCCTGGTTTCCTCAAACCTGCAGAGAAACTTTAATTTAGGCAATATGACTCTGTGACTATATGCTTTCTTTTCCCTCCACAAACTGCATTTCTACACACTCCCTGATTTGATCAGACATTTGGCAATTGTATTGCCGGAGGGTAAAAAACAGAATTAGAGATTTATCATCCCAACAGGATGACAACCCCTTTCAATCGAGACTAAAGAGACAGCTTGGAAAAAGCCAACAATTGTCTTTTTTCTCTAAGTATCAGTTTTTTCTTTAACAATAGGTTAAAAACAGTTATTCCAGAGTAAGCGGAGGCAATGCAGTTGTCATTGCTATTTCTGCTTCCTATTCCTTCCAACAGGCTGGACCAGTGCCAGAGACATTAAAGCTCGGGGGAGCTTTCCATTGGTTTCAAGGAGTTTACAGCTCAGGGTAGAAAGAAATTGGGAAACTTCTCAGCTGATGTCAGCTGTCACAGAACTGTATGGCATCTGACAGCCCTCAACAGCTGAGGTTTTGCCCTGAAGTCTAGCAGCATTAGAAATAGCGAGCACAGTTGAGGACAGTACCTTGGGAAAGCAAGGGCTGGAGTACGCTCTCTGCGTGGACACCAACTGCGCCCGCACTAACCCGAGTGCCAGCAAAGCCTGCCAGGTCAATGTGTCCTGTAATGGTGGCATATCAGGATGAGATTGCCCCATATTTATCTGCAGTGGGTTTCTGGACAGGACAGTCTATGGGGCTCATCCATCCTGGCAATTCTGGACCTCTAGCTGGGTCCAGATGTCACCTTTTCCAGTCTATGGAGATGAGTCTGAAGCACAAGTCTTACATTTCTCAGACTTCTCTTGTGGGGGAAGGCCAGGATGGACATAACTGGAGACCTTCAAATGACTTGCCACCACTAGGAGAGCTCAGCTGGTGAAAGGAAGGTTTCCTACCCGTATAATAGAGCTAGGAAGGAAACAGCTGTCCCCACACTGAAGTCCATGGCCAGGATGGTGTACGAACAAGGACGTACACCGTGGTAAGCAGTTTTCTAGAAGCATGTCTAGCTTGCAAGAGCCCTTCTCACACACCTGGAGCACATGGTGAGGGTCTGCACATGAAACCCCGAACAAGCCTCTCTGCAGCCATGGAGTGCAGAAAGTGGCACAGCTTCTTGCAGATATCAGGACATTTCATCTTCCCTTAGACATCTACAAAGGCGTTTCAGGCCTGGCAGTGCAGCCAGAGAGTACTGACCACCTTCAGCTCTGCCTGAAGAAATACTCAGTATTTCTATGGCTATTATTTCACTGGCTATCTCTCCCGGTCGCTACACAGTCTAGGATGTCCTAGTCTGACCATCTCTTGCCAGGGAGATTACTAAAGTTTGATGGTTGAGTCTAGCCTTTTCTTTCTTTTTATCATTTTATTTAACAATATAATCTCTTAATATATACAGACAATGAAAACAGCATTTTTAATAATCAATAAAACTGCTAGGCAGAACGATAGAGCACCAATGGATTGAAGTATCTGTCTTGCTGCTTGCTAGAGGGGAAGCAATTGGATACGACTCTGTTGGGACAACAGATGCTTACATCTTGTTCTTGTTAAAAACAGATTTGTCTTTTTTTATGAAGTAGACAGTTCATCTTGAATTTTCAGTCTTCAAATAATTGTTTTGATTTGCGTTAAAGTATGTTCAGCTTATTCAAAATTGACAGAAAAGCTTGTGGAAAAATAAACTACCTTGAGAGCACTTATGAAGCCCAAATCATAATCTGAGGTAGACTGGAAAATAGTCCAATTTATAGTTCATGTACTCAACTGTAAGAAAAGACTGCATGATTTCATTTTTAGTAATAATGAAAAAATACAGTTCAGGCCTTGTCTCTTTTAAATAGCCTGGAAAAACACATTTGGAGACATGGATTCCACAGAGATTAAGAATGATTTCAGCAACCCACATTTTTAATAGTCTCAGCATAAACTCATTCCTGTAACTCACAGAAATTTTTAGAAGAATTATTTTTATATCAAAATCTAAGAAACATGAGTTTACAGGGGACCAAAGTGCTGCTATAAGTACATATTTTGCTCAGAATGGCTGCACAGGGCTATGCTAGTTGTTTTTCAAATGCAGAGATGAATTTAACTAAAGGTAGTTAATCCCTTTCTTAAAAACTCTCCTGATATTTTGCTGTATTATCCACAATAGAGTAACAAGGGGGTAAACTGCCTACCGATATTTTTCAAGACTACAGTATCTGGCCTAACCACCTTCTGATTAAGAGTTGCTAATATAGCTTCACGACTTTAACAGGTGACCAACAGTTACTTTTCCTTGTCAACACACAAATGCTGTTTGGGGCTCAGGGGCACTACAGCTGCAAGGAAAACAAACCAGAAAATAGTCAGCATTCAGGATGTAAGCAAGGAAGAAAACGTCAGCCAAGATGAGCATCAAGTCACTTGTTGAAATTCTACAGAATGCATTGCCTGATATGCCAGCTACAACAACAGTAAAAGAACACTGAAGTCATAAAATCAAACATTCAAAAGTTAGGAAATAGCAGAGTAAAGGTTGACTGAGATGTATAGACATTACTCTATGAGTAAGGTCATTGGGGACCACGTCTTAATTACAGAATCACAGAACAGTTGAGGTTGGCAGGGACCTCTGGAGAACATCCAGTCCAACCCCCCTGCTCAAGCAGGGTCAGCTAGAACAGGTTGCCCAGGACTATGTCAAGTTGGGTTTTGGATATCTCCAAGGATGGAGACCCCACAACCTCTCTGGGCAACTTGTTCCAGTGTCTACCACCCTTACAACTCCGCGAACACTACTCCCGATGCCTCCTTCAAACACGACTGCTGCAATACCAGCATCTCCAAGCTCTGTTATTTTGGCATTTAGAAAATGGCACTACTCCAAGAATCAGCACTAGGTATGTGTGAGAGACGTAAAATGAGATACTTTGATCCCAGAGGTGCAGCATTGTTCTTGCGGCCCAAGCACAGAGGCCATGGCATTTCAAAGAGCATCCTATGCTACTGCCAGGGCAGAAGCCGCCCCTCGTCAATGTGGGAGGGATGGGGGATATGGAGAACCCGCAGAGTTGACCAGAGACAGGCAGGAGAAACCCAACCTGTAGCCTTCACCCCATACCTAAGGTAGGGAAGCTGAAGATCCGCTGGAGGTCTCTCTCCTTCTCCCTCTCTCTCTCTCTCTCTCTCCTTTAGATTGCCAGATAAAGTCAATAGTAATGTTACTCAACAAATTATTGCAGTCATTTAGCTGTAATAAGATCATAACACAGAGCACTCGTATTACAACATGTGATACAATCTAATTTATACTTAAAAAGAAAGCATGAATCATTACACATAGCTAATGGTGACTGCTCATTTAAGCAGATTAAAAATTATAAGGTGTTTTAAAATATTCATTAGAAGAAGGTATTTTCTTTGCTGCTTAGGAATGCCTCTTCCCCCTTGAGAAGAACCACCTCGGCAGTTCTCCTTCAATTAAAAAGACATTAAAAAGAAAAGAATTGTCTTCATCTACCTAACAAAAGTTGAGAAATGGATTTGGAGGGAAAACGCTTCTTTCTGTAAGATTACTGAAGCTGTTGAACACAAGGTCTTCTAACACTAGTTAACTATCTAGTGGACTAACAGTCCAATCTTAAATTTCTGTAAATTCAACTGGAATATCTTTAATTTTTAGCCAATCCCTAGAATATACTGTTTTGCTTTTAAGCGTCCAGCACAGCAAAGTACTCTAGTGCATGCTCAGCATTAAACCCAAGAGCAGCTCCACTGACTTAAATGCTGCTCCTTATTAAAGGTTAGGTGCATGGTGAATTAACTTTTTGAACTGGGTTCTCACATTCTCTTTTATCCGGGAGACGTTAGACAGCAGCTTTACCAGTGCTCCAGAATTTCAACAACCTCATCAAATTTTGTGGGTCCTTTAGTTTGTTTTCCAATTGTCCCAGCTCCTGTAGCCCCGGAATTATGCAAAACCTCCCTGCTCCCCCCGGTAAAATGTTTCTAGCTCTCTATCGACGGAGGTGTAGCACAGAGCAGGGATGTCTCTGAGGCCACGGCCACCGTCTCTGGTAACCCAGCACCCTGGTGTTAAATGGAAGAGTTGGGGCAGCGATCACAAAACTCCAAGCTCAAAATTGCGCCGCTTTTGGATACTAGTAAGTTGCTAAAAATAGCACCTGTTAAAATCTTCCTGACATGTTTCTGAACTTTGAGGCAACTTCCTCACCTTCCAGCTGTCCTCTAAAATTCCCCAAAGAACCTAGGACCACTGTGCATTGATCAATGAGAAGTTATGATGTTTTCTTCAATATATTCAGGAAGAAGAACTCACTCTAGCAACTTTACTAGTCAGGGGAATTCTGGAGACCCAAACTCTTTTAAAATTAATACTACTGGCAATTTTTTAAACAAAAGACCCTCATTAAGTCTTTCCCTTACAGCAATGGCATAAGGAATGCCGCAAGGATTTATGGGGGAAATTTTGGAACACATGCATGTGTTATGCACACAACAAGTTCATGCAAAAGTTAAGCCCTGTCTGAGCCTCAAACAAGCTTGTTTTCAAATCATTTTGTTTAAGCGATGAGGTTTTTAAAACAGCTGTGGTCCTCAGCTTGGGAGCCTAAGATTTAACTGATTTTTGAAGGCAATTACATGAAAACAAATATGCAAGATTGTTATAGGGAGTCCAGGTGGGCAATTATGACAAGGTCCCTAAGCAGCTCGTCTCTCTCACAGGCAGTTCAGTGCATCTATTAGATGATTTGGGTGTTTTGAGACTATTTACAATATTACTCAAACTCCAGACTCAATCTTGATTTACGGTTCTTCTACAGGCACAGTCCCTATCAGGAAAAATGAGATTCGCAGTGTCCTTCCAGGTCTATCAAGCCAGGCTGGCATTTCAGTCTCATTCTTTCACTGAGATAATGTCTATTTTTACATCACTTTTGGAAGAGTTTTTTGCCCTCTGGGTCTTAAACTGAAATAAAAACTATTGTTGTTTGTTTTTGGAGAATTTGATTTGGGAGCGAGGGGCTGTCATATAACTTAGCATGTCCCGAAGCTCTGCATTTGGCCAACTATAACATAGCAAAGTGAAACAGCCAAAAATCAATGAGACAGCAGTCAAGCAGGGCGCACTTAAGTGATGCTCTCCCCCAAAAGTCACGTGCGAAAGCGGGCAGCTGGGACTCCATACTGCCCCTTAACAGGGTCAATATATTCCACATGCCAGAGAACCTTCTCCCTCAGCGTGCAGACCCAGAAACACTCCTTTCTTCCCAAACCATCCCCTCTGCAGCAATGCTGGAAGGCAAATCCCCCCCTTGGCTATGGAGCCTCAAAGCTCTTCAGTGGAGCTTCTTGGGCTTTACTGATCTCTCAAATGAAGACTCCTAACGTATCTCCACGCAGGTTGCCCCTGTGGGGACGGAACCTGGCTCTGAAAAGGGGACACTGCTACACAAGCCGAGAGGTCCAGCTCCCAGAGCTTGACTTACAGCCAGCTCATCCGCCGGGTGAAGCGGCCACGAGCAGTGGAGGGGAGAGGACCACAGAGGTGGGGGCTGGCACTGCTTCCCAGACAGCGCTGCACAACAGCCTGACGTCCTCAGCAAAGCCATGCTGGCCGACTTGCGTGAGCTTATTCACGTGCAACATACGTCTGTATCAGCTTGTCAGTGGGCATACCGTATCCAGGCCAAACCGAGAGGAAAAGAAAGGCAAACTTACACAAAGGACATGCAGGACGACAGCTCCATGCCTCCTGTCCTCGTTCGTAAAGATGTCGTTGGGGAATTCATGGAGAGCTGCAAAAAGGGAAAAAAAAAAAAAAAAAGCCCAGATGCTTAATCAAGCGACTCAAAACTGCTACATACACTGTTAAGTAACACAACCAGAAAACCACCCGAGTCCGTCTGTAGGGCGGCAATCTTAGGACAACCGTGATTACGGGACCCTGTGCCGCAGGCGCTTTGCTCCCTCGCGGCGTTCGTTTAGCTTCGCTTGTCCTCTGCCACGTATGCCTCTCCGTGAACGTTTACTGCGTGATCGGCTTCCACAGCAACCGTAGCCTTATGCATGGCGAAAACACCTTGAAGACTGCAGATAAACTCCACGCGGGCAGCGCTGCGCTCTTCCGAAAACGCTCGAGGGGAAACGGTGCACCGCAGAACCGTGGCAGGTGGCACTTACCGAGCAAGTCCAGCTTACGGCTTCGTACCTAAAACCGCACGGGTAAAACCGGGGCGGGGGGTGAGGCGGGCGCTAGGAAAACAAAACCACCCTGATTTACAGACCCCAGAGCCTCCTATCAACACGGTGCCGAGCTGCACGCAGGGCTGCACGCCGCACGCCATGCCCCCGAGCAGCTGGGCTCTGCGTCCCAGGCTTCCTCCGCCACCATTTTTTTTGCCTGAACGACAGGAATAACACCCAGCCGCGCACCAGGAAACCGTTAGCTAGGAAACTGGGGGCTGGACGGGTGACCTTGATGGTACCTGTGCTTTGTCACTGTTTCTTTTGGTTCATACCAACAAGCCACTACGTTTAAACCTAAGTGCTGCTGGGGATCTCCCTGAAGGACCGTGCAATGTTCTCTCTTCCATCCTCGTGTACATCAGAAACTGCCCAAGCAACTGCAGAAGGAAAAACTGAAGTCATAAACTCAGTTTCTGTCTTTGCCCTCCCGGCTCAGGACTGACGAATTTGTGGAGAAACCCCATAGAGAGGGTCACCTGTCCGAGGACTGGTACAATCTAAAACCCGTCTGGGGTTTTAGCTGGGGAACAAGCAGGGACGTGAAATAGTTTGCCTGGGGTCACAGTGCTCCTGCGGCTCAGACAACGCGGTCCGGGGGAAAAGATCTATGAGCATAAACACAGCCTGGCCACGGAGGAGCCCGCGAGGGTGGGGATGACAGCTCTCGCGTGTGTTGACATCTCAGGCCCAAGCTTCTGCAGAAAGTTCAAAGAAGCCATCTTTCATGGTGGCAGATTTTCCTACCTGACTGAAGATGAAGAGGAGAATCGCCAAAAGGCTAAGAGGGACCTCAAACAGTTGTTTGATCCATCCCTGCCCCAAGACAGGATCAGTAAGGCCTGCGCAATTCCTGGCAGGTACCTGGAAAACGAGTTCTTCAAGCCCTTTCAGGATGGAGATTTTGCCCTTCTGTAGCCTATTTTAGCACTTCACTATCGGAGTAGTTGGAAAGTTCTTCCTAACGTGGACCTGAATCTCTCTTCCTATAACTTATTGTGCCAGGTACAGTAAACCCAGAGGGCAGCTCACCTTGTTCCTCTCGACAGCTACAGCTTCTCGCTGTAAGAGTTAAGCCTCCCCGCTCGGCTTTTCTCCTCCTGACCTCCCAGCCCCGAGGTCTTCAGATCTGCTGTACAGGTAACAGGTACTGATCTCTGGAAATACTTCACGCTCTCCAAATGGGCCCCAACTTTCTTATTGCCCTCACCGAACAAATTCCCATTCAAGATACTGGCATTTCCCCTACAGCAAAACTTCTGATGCTAACTTGCTGCACCGAGGGGTAATTAGCTAGGGGCTGAGAAGGGGACGCAGCCTAAGAAAGTGGCAGAAAGTGTCATTTATGGAGGAAGAACAGTTTCCCTTTACCCTGCTGCTTAACTTCGTTGAGGATTTGTGAATTCCAGATCAAAATTAGTCTTTTCGCCCTCCAAACTTTTCTCTGCCTCCTCAGTGATGTGGGCAAGACCTTTGCTGTAAGGCACAAGTGATGCAAGGAGGGTTTTGACCAAGACATGTCAAATCTGTTGAAAAAAAGCAAGGATGCAGGTCTTTGGAGTTGCAAGAATTTCCATTAGAAAGGCTGAGCATTACTACAAAACCCCGCAAGCTGTAACCCTGCACACGCAGATGGGGAAAGGCAAGCTGGAGACTTCCTGAAGACACTTTAACAGACACACATCTAAATTGTTGGAAGCAAATTTTGTGTGAAATTGCTATTCCCAATGGCCATGATGACGGGTAAGAACTCCCATTTTTTCCCCCTACTCTTACTGTGCCCAACCAAAGATCTTCAATTAGTTTGGGTAAGGTGGCCAAGCCTCAGTCGCAGATCCCCAGAGACAGATCCTCTGGCAAGGCAACAGCTATTCTCCATGCAAATGCAATTGCCCATGCATTCAAGCACTCCACTGGCATGGCCTGTATACGCTTCAAATAGATTTTTCCCTGCAGCAAACTCAAAGGCAAAGTCATTAATGTTCTGAACGAAGCATATAAATGTTTACTCTGCGGTAATGCTGTAGGATTCAGGCAAACTCCATAGGCTAATTAGTTTCAGGAAGAGCATCTGTTGGTAGAATTGAACCATGAAGAAACTTCATGCAGAAACATAATTATTTTGAATAATGACATGATAGAGCAGAATAAAAACCCAAATCAGATGCCGTTTCACATAGTAGAACTGCCCACTGGGAGGATAAGCGGATCCAGTTTCTGAACTCACTTATTCCCACAATAAATTTAGACCAACTTTACTGAAAGCAAAAGGTTTACCCTGTGTCTTGGTGACGACATTATCGATATCAGGACTCCAAGTATCTTTGTGCTGACACAACTACACTGTAAGGCTGCAGTCTTACTACGTGATGCAATTTTCAGTTTCTTTATATCCTTCCACCCAGTGAGACATGTTTAAGGCTTTACAGCCTCAAAAATAATCGAGATCGTCTTCTTGTGACCATGATCTCTCCGGTGCCCTACAACACCTTGCTGTCATCGCTTGTCCCCTGGTGCCATGCTCCATGCAGGGAAGAAAAGGATGCAACCTATACGGTCAGAAGGTGACACGCTAAACATGGTATCTCCTCCCCAACTCCTTCCACATTTTGAAATTACAAAGTGGCAAATCTTGCAAACAAGCAGAACTACTTTTACCACTCAGCACACTAGAAAATGGCAGAATTCACTGTCTGGGGATGCTGTGAAAGGCAACAAAGCAGGAGAGGCCCAAAAGGAGATCCTCCATGGATTGTCTGCTGGTGCTATGAAGCATGATAGTCTAAATGCAAACTCCAGTCGCTGGAAACCCTGTCTCCAGCAGGCAGCAAGGGTATGCACTGGCGGAAGAACTGATCTTTACATGCTCCATTGCTTATAAGTCTCCCTAAGCGTCCCCTACCAGTCGCTTTAGCGACACAATGCCGGGCTAGGTGGCCGTCAGGTCTATGGCCTAATTTAGGCAGCTTTCTAAATAATGGGAGAGAAGAAAGGGACGTTTTGGAGGTTGCAGGGAGAGGTGATGGAAGTAAATCCCCACCTTCGTGGTTGCTCGAGCATTCCCGCTTTTGCTCCCTTCCTCCATATAGCATTAAAAAGCACGAGCTCCAAAGTAACGAGCTTACGCCTAGAAGATGTTTGCAGTCCGCCTTGGCTTTATCGCCTGGTTTCAGTCTAAACTTTTACTACAGTCCAATAAACTCGTAAGCCTTGCAAATGACACACACTAACAAGCATCTCGGAAAGCTGATAGCTAACTATGTCCTTCCAAAAAAAACCCTCAGCAATTTAGTTTGTTCAATTTACCTTCGTTAAGAACAATGTATTTTTGTGAGACTTGCAATTCTATTTCCAAAATCAGGCAATCAGTATAACAGTTGAAAGGAGCACACAACATAGTTGGATAACCTTGGCTGCAAATATGGTTTTGCTGGTCATTTGAAGGCAAATTACTTCCATTTACTCAAATGCTTTGTTACTGTTCTATATGTTAATTGGATTATATAAAGCACTTAAAGACAGTCTGCCAGTTAGGTTGTGGGAACGGCTTTTAGTTATAAACTGAAAAGCAAGTGTTAAGATGATGTTCTGGCATTCCAAGTGTCTTGCAGTATTTCCAGATTTGAATTGCTCAATAACAAATAAAATGATGTTTTTCTTCTAATGGTCAGCTCTGCACATTCAGCCTGGAGTCGGAAAAATCAAGCCGTGTTTTTCCTGGCTTTCACATCATTATCATTAATAAAGCTTCAGCAATTGGAATTTAATTAGCAATTCCATAGATGATTAAATGGAAAAACAACTCAGCTCACTCTCACAGCTCTGCTGCCTCTGGAGCAATAACTGAGCAAAAAGTAGTTACATCTTAATTTGTTACTAATGCAAGCAAGCAACCTGCCCAGACAGTGGATGGGCGGAGGAAAACATTCCTTTTTTCGTAAGTGGTCTTCTGACCATAGGCTCAGTTTAATACTGTTAATTGCATTCTTATGCGCTGGAAAATGTTCTAATGGGTCCTGACAAACGAGCGCGAGCTCCTGGAGAAGTACCAAGGGGATCTTTAATATTAATCTTAAGTAGCAATATCAGCAGCACCCCTGAACACGGAGTAGAAGACATCCACACACAGACACAGCCGTAAAAACAACGCAGCAGCACCACAAGGAAGGGTCGCGCATCAGAGCGTTGCGAGAAGCAGCCTGACATGGTGGCACCTCATGGGCAACTTGGTCTGCATGGTCTCTTGGGACCGAGCCCACCTCCAGGCTGGCTCCGGGGGTCCAACACGAAGACAGGAGCTTTAAAAAATCTCCTGTGGAAGATGCAGGACAATAAAGTTAAAACCGCAGGGGAGGATTTGCACATCCTCAGCTGTAATATTGGTATGTGAAAACCAAACGTTTTCAGCACAGCTTTGTCTTAAGAAATGTTCCTGGTCGTTCACCAGGCTGCAAGAGATTGCAGAAGAAACACGGGGAGGTGTGTTTTTAACACTGTGCAGAATGGTTTGCTAACAGGTGCACGCGTGTGTGTGCATACGCTTCCCTCTCCCTCTCGCCTTCACTCTCGCAACCACCTGGTTGAATTTAGCACGATGAGTCTTTACAGGCAAAGATGACAAAAATCCCTTTATCAAGAGCCTGGACTTGCTCAAGGAGACTGAAGTGCACCTAAGGTAAGAGCATGCAGAAAAAAAGTGTAAAAATAGAAAAAGCTTGCAGCTGCCGGGAGGAGATGGGGAATCCTAGCCATCCTTCTCTCCGTGCATCGCAGAAACATTTAATCCTCTCTCAAGTTCAGCTTCCCACCCCCACGCTGTAACAAAATGCACCTTCTTATGTGAGGACATCTAAGGTGTCCATCACTGTGTTCTCTAAACGCTGTCTGAGAGCAAACGCTTTTATGGCTTACATTTGAATGTATGCAATTATAAAATAATGTATGCAAATCTGAAATCTGCTGCATTTTTATTAGAGGCATCAGGTGCAGATGAGTACAGATAAGAGGAGGGCTTTGCAAAACACAGGAGCTCCTTTCTATAAAGAAATAAAGGGTGTTGCTGGAACACCACTCCAACAACAGCTGCCCTATTTAGCCAGTATAAAAGCTCATACAGTTTGTTACCTCACTTAAAAGAGAGCTCAGCTCTGCGCAGAAAACAGGGGGAGATTTTGCCAAGCTTATTTTGATTGCGCCGGGGGGAAAAAAAAAAGAAAAGAAAAAAAAGAAAAAGACCCTGCCAACGAACCTAAACCCACAGAACTGAAGATTCCTGAGTATTTCATCCACCCTTGTCCTACAAACCCTGTAGGCATTCGGCTTGCGAACCGCAGCAGGGCAAGATCTTCACCTCGTGCTGGCAACTTTAAAGCTACTAGTCAAGAAAGGGTTACTAGAATTTGGAAATATTTGGACCTCGATGGCTCGAGGAGCAATGCACGGATTAGCTTTGCTAAAGAGCCCAAGCAAGAAAGGCGCGGATCGGCAGCAGGTGTAAAAAATTGGGCTGTTTGGCCTTAGTTGAGGATGTGACACCACGGCGTGAGATGTTCAGCCGAGCAGCTGCTCCCATGCAGATCCGGGAGCCTGCTCCTTCCTAAAACTCAGTATACAGCAGCTAAGCCCAGCTCCCAGCCTAACCCCCGGCAAACACCTAGCAACACCGCACCTACTGCTGTTAGCTCGCAGCAGAGCATTCAAAAGGGCATTTCCCCCCCAGATTTAGAGAAGAATTTTGTACCCATGCTTGGTAGGGGAGAGTTATTTCAGTCAGAATGCAATGAGCTGGAATAAATTCTTGCCTTTTTATTCTAAATCAGCGCGCGATTCATTAAAATTGGAGCCCTGTTCAGCCTTGGCTTTAGCTGCCTTACAAAACGATCCGCATTACCGCGCCGTCGAGAGGGATCCGCCGCCCTAACGCAAGTTTGCCTCTGCTCTGAACGGGCAAGTCCAGCTCGTGCTGCGGCAAGGGCGGGCGCGTGCAGAAGGTGCCGCCGCATCTCGCTGTCGGACCTTATCAGGAGGCGTTTTCCCTCTCAAACCCTGTTCCCCGCAACTCCCTTACCTAATGCTTCTGCCCCTAAAGCTTCTTACAGCGCAGCTCCCAAAGCAAAGCAAGGGGAAGGAATTTGGTTCCCGTAGAAAAAATAAAATTAAAGGGCTTGCAATGAAGTGGAGTCGTTTTACTGAAGGAAACTCCTACTCCTCTATTTGTACCGTAGATAATTCTGTTTTCATAGCATAAGTGATCTCGAGTTGCGTGTAACAGAGCACCACTCCTGCTTTAAAGAGGATCTTAGCAGCATTACTCCTACGGCTCTCCAGATCAATTAGAAGCAATGGCACCAAGCTGCACAAGGCAACGTGTGAAAAGGCTATTGAAAAGAAACTTCCTAGAGGTTCCTCAAGATCTAGAAAATCCATGCACTCGTGTCAACCTTCCATTCAGTGTCTACTAAATGAAACAGAAAAAAAAAAAGACCACTGGAAGGATTATATATTAAAAAAACAAACAAACTTCTACTGGATCAATAGCTCTGGAAGCCGCAATATATATTTATTTTTAAGCAAAGTCTTCATATAGCCAGTGTAGAAGAAAACCCTTGGGAAATCTGCCATGGTTTTCATACAAGAAGCAAGTATTAAGAATGTTCAGCCTAGGTAATCAATTACCAGCAAAGAAAACTGTCCGAAATTCAGAAACTCTGTCCATTTTCTCAGTCTGTCCCCACAAGACTCATCTGGCCAGAGGCAAGCCAGGTAAGAACCGGGCACTGCAATCCCTAAGCACTCTGTTAGCTAGCGCAGAGAGGCCGAGGCTATACCTATATACAGCTCTCCAGGATAATTACCCTGTTGAGTGGCCTCTCCTTGGCCTCCTCTTTCCAAAGAGCCCCTCAGATGTGGCATCGTGGGGTAGGAGACAAGC
This sequence comes from Apteryx mantelli, assembly GCF_036417845.1. NCBI lineage: Eukaryota > Metazoa > Chordata > Aves > Apterygiformes > Apterygidae > Apteryx > Apteryx mantelli. Next base: position 2,519,927 of record NC_089980.1, read on the forward strand.
CTACAGAAAGGCATGACTTGAAAAAGCTGCCTGGGGGCACTAGCTTAGAAAACAGGGCTTGGGAATCCAGCTCCAACATTTAGGAACCATCGGTATTCACAAATACCACCGCTACTTCCCTGGCACTGATAGTCCCAGCGACAACTGTGCTTCTTCATGGAAGAAAAGAAGTCCATCGAGGAATAATAACACAAGGATTGTCCCTACGGCTCTGGAAGTCCCTGTATAGCAAATAGCTGGAGCCTGGGAAAATGCTTCAGGAAGTGTCGCCGCACGTCTGCTTAATACTTTTCTTCGACTTCTTCTATTGTCATCTCTCAGGGAGAGATATTGGCCTTGGTGGACCTTCTGGTGCGACCTGGCACAAGTATTCTTTTGAGCCAATGCCGACAACTCTAAACACCGGGAAATGAAAAATACTTCAAGAAAATGAGTTTTTTTGTCCACCCTCAAATTCATGATTTTAAACCCAGCCTTGAGACTGCTGATCACTTCAGGGTGAACGATAATATTACATTCACCGTTTCTTTGCACACCGTCTAGCCCATCTTGGGGGGCACCAGCAGCATCCCTGAATGCTACCAACGCTGATGTTGCTGCAGGCCCTACCAAATAAACGAGGGAGGAACCACCATCGCTCTGAAGTCCGCCCCTCCCGCCGTGCCCAGCCTGCCAAAGCATCTGTCCGGGTCCGGCAATGGTGGCTGCGCACCGAGCTCAGCCCTCCCTGCGGCCACCGGGAGCCCGAAGGAGGTCCCGGAGCACACGTGCCTCAGGCACAGCTTGCAAGTTCAGCGGCACCAGCTGCGCTCCGATTTTTTTTTTTACAAAGCAGCGTACCCACTCAAAAACCATGCGGGACAAAGAACGGCGCCCGGCAAGCCAGAGTGGTGGGTCATCACAACCAAGAACTCCCTGGCATAGACAGCAAACGATACGGGAGAAGTCAGAAGCATGTTAAAGCATTACGGAGGAACAAAATTCCCAAAGTCTCCCTTCTAGTGGAGCACAGCGGTTCGGAGACACCCTGCAAAATAAGCTACCCAGAGCCCTAACAATTTGCAAAGCCCTCTGTTAACGAATTGAGAGATTCAGATCTAAACTGCTATTGCATATGTTTAGCTTCGTAACTGCTGCGGCTTGGAGATCGGCTCTGACCCCAATTGCCCTGCGCTCTGGAGTGCCCCTGTCCTTGCAGACCAAACCCCATAGGAACAGCTTTAAATCCTGCCGTACAAAGAACGGGACTATGAAAATCCTTAGTGGTCTTTAAAAGCAATGAGAATCAATTAAACTCCCTCTGGGGGAAGGGGAAGGGAGGAATAATTTTTTTTATGTTTCTCGTCCTGCCAAGAAAAAGTAAAAATGGTGTTTGCATTACAGAGACATGATCTACAATTCAAGAGAGCCAAACTATGTTGATATATCAATAATATATCATTGTGCTAATGTTCTCCTGGTGTCATCGCTTAGCTACTGAAAACAAGCGGCTGAAATAGCGCAGGGTGCAGCACACTTCTATGAATCACGCAGCATTGCCCAGGCCGATGGCACTGTCCCATCCGTTGGGACGGCTTCACGGCAGCTGCCTCTTACCAAGCGATGCACACGCAGATGGCATTCTCTGTACCTTTGCAGTAATGAATCCTAATTACCAAAAATTAAATATTTATTGTGGATGTTCAGGCAGCGATGAGCTTATGCACACGTCCACTTCCTTCCGTTATTGCATGCTGATCTGCTTGTGCAGAGAGAAAATGGGCTTATGCCAAACACAAAGGATGCTGAAGGCAAACACACTGAACAAAAGCATTTTTTAATTTTTCCAGCCTAAGTCTTTAACAGTAGCCAACTGCACCTGGATCATTAGTACCATGACGGGGAGCCTTGCTGCACATGGAGGTCATCGAGTCCATCATAAACTAGCTCTGACCGACATCCAAAATCTTTCCTGCAGCATGTCTGGGTAGGTGCTGGGCCACCTTTTAAAGTAAAAGGGCATAAAGGAATTGGTTTGGGGTCACCTTGCCCCCAAGGAAAAGCTAAGGTTTCCTGCAGGGGGAGCAGGAGGAAATAACGGCACACACAGCTCAGCTGCTACCCAAAGCCCATTCCTGCTTTCGTGCCCCCATCACACTACGAGCAATGACTCCATCAAAAAACTGCTTCCTCAAAAATTTTTCAGGTAGGTGAAACTTCTTGATACTTCCAGACTGACAAAAACAAACAAACAAACAAACAAACCCCACCCCAACCAAATAAAAAAATCCTAAACCCTACATTTAGGAGCATGCCTTATTTAAGGACGTACGCAACTTCTCTTGACTTCACTATAAGAAAATTATGGGCTGAAGTGTTTCTTCCCAAATCAAGATACTTCCCCAATTCTGGACAGGGAACTTAATATCCCTGGAAGAAGCAACATTCCCGTGGTATGATGCCTTATCATTAACACCTAGAGACATCAGTCTATGCATAAGACATTTTCACTCATGCAAAAGCCCCAACTATTTTTCACTGAGAAAGGCAAGATTTACCTATTTCTTCGCTTCTGACATGGTGAGCATGCACTAAATCAGATAATAAAAGGTCCCCTCTTCCCATCTTAGTGAAATGAAAAAAAAGAGGGGGGAATTGGGGAGACCTGGGTCCTCCTCCTGCCTGGGTGGCTGGAGTGATTTGTGGAGGCTCACCTCACCTCAAAAACAGCCTGGGCTCTAGTTGGCTTTGCCAACGGCCAATGCTTCCCGGACTGGCTGAAAGGATGGAAGACACCTCCTCCCCACCGCGCAGGAGCGCTGCACCAGCAAGCTTGACTTTTTTTCACCGGCAAGCAGATGACTTTTTTCTCCCTGAACTCCCGCATGTCTGCAGCATCCCGTGTTTGGCTGGCTAAGTGCTCTGTAGAGAGGGAAGCTGGACTGTACTTGAGCAGGGAGGGAACCAAGAAACAACTACATATGACCAAAGGTTTCCATCGGCCTTGCCAGCCAACCACAGCATTGCAAGCAAAATAATGCATCCCTTTCTGCTCAGACGCCCTTAAGATTGCCTCTCCTTTGAGTCCGAACTGGCCTTGAACAGGATCCAGTGTGCAGTACTCCCCAGGTCACTCTGATTTCCACAACGTTTCATATCACAGATCCAAAAACCAGAGATGAGGAAATGACCCCCGATATTTTCCATGACACTATCGCAAGCCTTTGGTCACTCCACCAGCTGAAAACACGCAGCTTCCTAATGGAAAACAGCACTACCTCAGGGCCAGATTCACACTCTGGATTGGGAACCTTGCCATCCTTCAAAGCCAGGCTCCTTTTTTGGCCTCCCCCTCCCCAAGGGAATCACCCAACCCTTCTGGAATTTGAGCGAGGCCGCTAGCAGGCAGGACCTAGGTGCCCTCAACCTCATCAGTCATTGCTCTTCTACTTGCTCATGAACGACCCACGTCTTTCCAACCATCAAATCAGTCTAAAACTGCTCTTCCTACCATCCACTTAATTTAGTGGATTTATTTACTTTAACAAACAAGAACACAAAACAATTCTGCCTGAAGAGCCTCTCAAAAACCCTCCTTACTCCCCCTCTCCGAAAGAGGCCTGTTTCTATTTTACTAAGAACAGATCCTCTGAAAGCCACAGCTCATCATCCTCACCGGGAAGGGGAAGGAAGATCTGGTGATGTACAAAGCCCAACCAGACAGAGATGGCCATGCAGAGCTGTCCGTGGGCTGAGGGGCCTTTGGGTGACGGCACCAACAGGTGTGATGGAGTTAGATTTATCGTCTTTAACCATACCAGACAGATTTTCTTGCCATCTTTAGCTTCCCTTATCAAGAGGACAGTCTAACAGTCCAGTCAAAATACACATTTCAATTACAGATAACTGTTATCAGCTCTTGGGTCACACCAGATCATGGCAAGAGGTAAAGTGATGGGAGCATCACAGCTGGAACTACCGAGCTTAGGTAAGTATGTTTGCAGGCGCCTCTTGGTGGGATGAACACGATAAAAGAGAAACGGTATCATCAAAATGGGAGAGGTCTGCATTTTTTATTTTTTGAGAATGGTAAGTTCTGTACGGGCTGGAGGGGGAGAGAAAGGAGGGAGATGAAGGAATGGAAATACAAGATGAGGAACCATATACACCATGTGGAATTGAGAACTGGCAGCTCATTTGCATTGGAAGCGGGAATACACATCACTCCTTCCTAGCCTAGAAGAAGCACTCAGGAGAAAGCATTGACTGAAAACACCAGGCATAGCAAGCCTCCCAGGCTACCCACCTATACAAACACTCCTCATTAAATCTGCCCAGAAGTCCCAATTCTGCCATATAGCATCAATTCTAGGATGGGAAGCTTTAGCCACGTATGTGATTTTATACTGTAGTGATATTTTACCTATGTATAAAATACGCACCAAAAAGCCAGTGGTTTTGTTGGTATATCTAATGGCTTAGTTGCTTGTATTACTACACACATCTGATTTTCGGATGTTCAACATTTGAGATATTCAGAGTTCTGCACAAATTGCAAAGCACCTTTCCCTTGAAATGAGGCACCTGTGAAGGAACCTCGGGCATCCCCTACCCTGTCCCCTTTTCTTTAGAGTCTCTTTGCTGTATTTTGCATTGCAGTGTGCCTTCGGGCTCACCGAGAACCCTATTCCACCATGTGGCCATCCCACCATGCGAAGCGTTCCACACGAGTAAGATAGAGAAGAGGTCTCCCTGAAACAGATGCTCTCCGCAGACACCTGAAGTCAGCAACATAAAGCCTGGAAGCAACAAACCTCTACGTATGAGCAGAGCCCTTGTGAAGACAAAAAGGTTCTGCCTTGGCCTCCATGCAAGAGAACGGCTTGCAAGGTCAGAGGCTGATCTGACATCTGAGGACCATAAGCAAATGTATCTAAACTCCAAGGCGGGGAGAAAATAGAAGCAATACAATATGCAGTAGCATATGGTTTGGAGAGAGGTTAAGTCAATACAACAGCAAGTGACCTTTAAATAGAAGGTCATATTTTCTTTCCTTCAGTGAGAGACTTATTTCTGTCATACCAAGGGTCTGGCAACCGTTTTTTCAGGATCTGGAAATATATGGAGTCATTAGCAGAACTGCCAACAAGTTATAACTCTTGTGGACCCAAGCCCAACTCCCTTGGATCCAGATGTTTCCCTTGACAACTGCAACACTTGTGCGGAGTTACCTGTTATCAGCCACACACTCTGGTCAGAAATAACTGCCACAAGGAAGGCTCTTAGCAAAACCACGGCAAAAAAAGAAGGACACTCTGGCCTCACATGAGCTGCCAGAAATTCCTAATAACTTACTGGCTTAATTAGAGCTATTCTGGACTTACTGGACTTCTTTCGACTGTGAACAGAATTCAGTCCCTCTTTAATTAGCTTCATTTTTAGGAACAAATATTTAGACTATATTCACATTGATGGCTCAGCCTGTTTGGCTAGAAGCTGTTTTATAAAACCACCTACAAATAAACAGATGCTGTCATCTAATCTAGGGGAGATTTTATTTTAATCTTGGGGAGGAAAGGGAGGAACATTTTCGCCTCTTAAGATCCCAAGCACAGGACACAGGGATGTCATGTGTTTAGAGGATGGTAGCCAAGTCCATCCTGGCATGCTTCAGCCCTATCCCCGTTATCGGGGTGTCTGGGAGCCTGCACTGGCCCAAGCCAAATACCCTCCTGCAAGACGGGCAGAGCCTGCCTTGCCTGAGCAGGTGAGCCCATCACCCCTTGGGAAGGTCGTTGTGTCAAAGCGCTTCTAGGCATCCTCAAAGCCTGTCACAGGATGGTTTGACTGTTCCTCAGGGTGAATGGAGGTTCTGAACTAGATGGGGTTACATGACTCTGAGCTTGGGCTTCAGCCTCTAACCCGAGACATGCCGTTAGTTACATGCTCAAAGCACAAATAAGCCGATGCTCAGCACTGGTGCGTATGAATACCTGGGAGGAAACTTGCTAAAGAGCAGGAAAAACCCCATGATCAGACTGCAGCACGCACATGCAGCTGGAGACAATCTGCCAGGTGTTCACTGTCACCCCATCAGATGAGGCGGTTCCCAGGACCATGGGAGTTACCTCCTTTGTGGCTCAGTTTTCTTGCTAGGACACTGGTGTTGGCATGCCAAGACCATAGCTTAGACGCATGGTCCAGGGAACCATTCCTGGTGCAGGCTGCTCCTTCCAGCCAACACATCACCACTGCCAAGTGCAGCATGTTGCTCATGTAGTGGCTGTACTGCGCACAGGCTACCTGCAGATGTATCTATTCATGTCATTAAACACCAGGGCTCTTTTCTTAAGGAAAAATCAATTTGTCTGCCAGGTACCAGCCACACGATGGTGCTTCAAGGACAGATGTGATACACGCTAGCCAGCACCAGCACATCCACCATTCACTGCAGCACTGGCCCATGCCAAGGGCCAGCCTAGTGCCACAAAGCTCGTTCTGTCTGATTTGCATGCCGGTTGCTGGTTACACAAAGAGCAAAAGCTTGGGCACGCAGCTGAAATACAAGACCGATGGAGCCAAGATTTTTGCCAAAGAAGCAGAGAACATAGCTACCACTGCTGTGGGAAAGAGCTGCTGTCATTCTGCCTGTCTTAGAGTATTTTATACCCGTGAGAGTGGGCTAAGCTCACAGATCCATCTACCACATGTCTTCCCTTCCTAGGAGGAAAGGATGCAGGGGCAGCTTTAGTTTTCACTCTAGGCTGAAGTCCGTCCCTGACTGTCTGCATACCTGTTTGGACATAAAGGAAATGCCTTTTTGAAAAGCTTATCTATTATGAGATTTTTCAATTCAAGTATGTGTCTGCATATACTTTTCTTGGATCAGAGTAGATTAAACCATCCTTGAAAAGCCCTTAGATGACAAGGGTAAAAGCTCAGGCCCACTGAATTAAAAGAATCTTGTCACTGGCTTCAGTGAGTCTGGAATTTCATTTGTTTTGAACTATTTGACTTATACATACATATGCTAATTAGCTGGTCTTCCAACATTTAAAATCAAAACACTTTATTTCATCACCAGAACAAATTAAGTAACACTGCTTGATGAATAATTCAGGTCAGACTAATACTTATTGCATTCTCCCGTTAATAAGTTTTCAACAAATCAATAGATGCAAAGATAAGCATTGAAGAAGAGGCAGAATTAAGGCCATGCAGCCTTAATTTGGCCTCTTGTATACCCACATCATAACACAGTTATTTCAAAAATATAGTATTTCCCTCCCTCAGCCTTTTGCCTCTTTCAGTACACCAGACATATTTACTTGCCTTGTTCTTGCATTGCTCTTGTGCTCCCATACTGCCAACCGACAAGTCTTTGAAACTGGGTACCTTACCTCCCTGTGAGCTTTTGCAAAGGTGCATAACATGTCAATGGCTTTCACACTCAGAGATCACTCTCATTTCACCAGCACTGCAGGAGATAAAGCTGGGTTGTTTATGTCCGCTTCACAGATAGGGAACAAAGACACAAAGGTGAAAGTCAAAGGGGTCTACTAATTGCTAAGACCACAAGAGCTTCTTCTTCCCACTGGAAGAGTATATAATCAAGTGTATGAATGCATATGATTTTCTAGGCTCAAAGCCAGCTCTCGGGGACGTCTGAATGCCCAGCGCTAGCTGTCTCCTGCGACTCAGACACACCAAAAATGAACAATGCAACACAAGAGATCCCTTCTGAAAACCGTCAGCAGATCCACGGGCCCTTTTACGGGACTTGCCCATGCTGCGGCAGCAAGAGGAAAGGAAGGCACCTCTCTGTGGTGCCTTCAACTCTTCTCAGGCTAAGACCATCCAACCTCTGCCTACATTCCTCTGGCCCTCTCACAGCATACTCTCTCTCAGCCACTGCAACTTGTGGAGCATCACCCCTACAGAAAAAACACCCGTGCTACTCTTATGATCACTTAGTAGAGGGTCTGCTCTGCACACTGACACTGAGTCAGGGGTCACAGACTGGAAAGGAGGGTTTTCCTGTCACTATTGCCTTTATACAGTCGACGGACACAAGAGGAAGAAGTCCTGTTCAGCCCAGGGCTGGAGCATGCCTAAAACGGACTGCAGCTTCAGAAGGTGCTGCAAGGCCATCTTTGTGCCGGTTACAGTTTCTCAGAAGTGCACACATTTGGACATACTTTCATAGGGATATGCCTTTTATCTTCCATAGCATCAAGGTGATGTTCTCTCTGTCAACGCTAGAGACATGAAGGACAAAAAGGTAGGACTGCTATAGACGTTGACACCCCTCTCCCCAACAATCTTCAGAGGAAAAACAGCATGTGAAATGTAAACCCCCAAATTAAAATCTGCGCAGTAAAAAGCAGCTGAGGTCAAGATCTTTGAGTGGAAGCAACAGGCTGCCTTCATAGCAGGAAAGCCACCAGCCCTGCCTGGAATATATGAGCAGCGAAGAGACATCAGCTTGAAAGAATCAGCAAGAAATGCAGAGCTGCAGAATATAAGCAAGCTGGAGCAGAGCTCTTTGGTTATATTGCTGCTTCATCACTCACAGTCAGCCGCGGGTGAAATGAGGAGATGCGAGCACAGGCTCACAGAGCACACTGGGAGCGTGCATGCTCCAGCCGAGGCATCCACGTTTCAAACACAACTCTTTTGAGGTTGCTCCTGGAACTTGCAGTAACGATGATTTGAATATGGAAAAATTCCTGTCCTAATGAAAATGGATTTGGAATCTTGAGCTGTGCTTGCGAGAGCCTGCTCCCTCCCTCTTTAGAAGGCAGGAGGCCACCGGTGGAGTAATACGAGATAGCAACCTACAGCTTTCCATGATTGCATGGGGACAGGTTTGGCCATGTGCCAACGATGATCAAGCCAGAGGAATGCTTTTACAGCCCCTTATCCAGGGGAGGACGTCAGGCCCCGATGGCTGCTCTGATGTGTTCTATGACACAAGAAAAACAACTTTTTGCTAGAACTAGCCTCAAATAGCCTATTCTTTCCGCACGCAGCAACCAGAGAGGAAGCTGAAGGGCCTTAAGTCGGCATCAAAAGCAACTGTCCTCAGTTTGCTATTGATCCTGCCTTCATCACACAAGTTATCATTCCCTTGCTCCACATTTCAAGCACACAACTGCAACTGATAGACACTTCCCAGGTGCTGCCACAGGGCACCACGAGCCCAGGCAGGGTGCTTCATCCATGCACGGCACCGTCAGGGGGCACAGACTGTAGGGACCATAGGGACCCCATAACAGTGTCATTTATGCAACTGCTCTTGAAGGAAAGCGTCAGGAACAATTAGCAAAATCATGGGGTCACACCAGCAATACAACGGGGACTGCAGTCTTTGTGTGTGTTCCCTCTAGGTTGTGAAGTTGTGACTTTTTTTGTTTTGAGGGACCACTGCAGGGTGGGGGTGTTAAAATGACACACACCTGCCTGTCTGTTCTTTAACTACAAATGAGCCACAGGACTATCCTTAGTTAGGCTTCATTTTAACTGATGGTATCACACCTTTCTGTCAATAGGGAAGAGCTATCACGGAGTCCTTTATTAAATTTCACTAACAGCAGCTTTAGATAAGACGATGCTGGGTTGTAAATTTTATTAAATGAATTACTGAAAATGCTCAACAAGAATTATTTTTATTTTTCTTCAGAATCTACCAACAAGCCTGACCCTAGCCATTAAAATTTCACCTTAGAGTATGTCTAGTAATCTCCACCATTTTCCCTGAAAGCAATCCGACAATCAACAATTTAGACAGGTTCCATTAGCAACTACCGAAACTAGGCAAAATAAGTTTGATGCTACTAAATGATTTAGCTCGGAAAACACCCCCAGAATTGTATTTGACCTGACTGTCTTCCCTCAGTGCCATATTCGAGAGTGCAAAATTACTCAGGGTGGCTTTATTCAAACTGGACACACGTTCGTTCTTTTAATTTGCCACTGGTTTTCAGAACAATCTACTCCCTTATGTGTCAATCTCTAGTTCTCTTATTTTCATTTCGCATTTGCTTAATTCAAACAAGACTTGGGGGAATCAGAGATCTAGGTCTCTTCACATGAAAGTAGCGGAGAAGTCAAAATGCAGCCACACTTTGAACAAGGCATGCAACGGGCGAGGGAGGGATAACGATGCATTCGCCACCTCTCGACGTCTCCGTAGCCAGACTGGAGGAATTGCTTAAGAAACCCTTCGGCCAGGTGCACGTCTCTGGGCTCAGCACAGAGGCTGTGATGCACGCAAGAACAGACTTGAAGATCCAATGGCCTTTTTGCCCTTAAACTGTGTTTTTCATATCTCGATAGGGTTACCCTAGAAGAGTCCTGTTGGAGGCCATACAAGGGGAGGCAGCCTTCACCGGGCCCAGGCATGCACGGCTTTTCTGGCTGAGATGTGAGGAAGTCATGAATCTCCACTGCTGTCTCCTAGCCCTGGCCCTGCTCTGACCGAGTCTAGGAGAGGGCAGAGATAAGGGGGAAGAGACAACTTGGCCCTTTACATGCTTGGGATTTAGACACGCACACCCTGCTCTGTATTTACCTGGGCTGAGATTCAGACTTTTCTAGGCACCCAACAGCCTTACAGCGAAATAGGAAATTAGAGGGGCCTCTCTCATGCCTCCCCTTCTCCTGCACATCAGAGAAACAACTTCTATTTTACTCTTTGAGATGCAGGAGACACAAGGTCTCCTTCCTAACAACAACCCCGATTTTGCTTTTGGTACAAAGTAATTCTGTAATCCTTCACTGGTTTAGCTCAAAAAGTGCAAACCCCAGTGCAGTCTCAAACTGATTTGAAGAACCGCTCCTCGCAATTGAGTTAGGCTGACAAGGAACCAACGCCGTTTTTACAGAAGTTTAAAAGACCGCACACAGAGGCTTGCATAGCTTTAACTAACATAATTCCGGTTTATGCACAACTGGTCCATATAGGTGTGAGCAACTCCAAAACACTTAACACTTCCACTTTGGGGCACAAGTAGGCATAAAGAAGTTTAATAACAGGCTGCACGTTGGGAAAACCTCCAGTTGAAGCCGATTTATTCTACAGTAGGACATAGACGGAATACGGACATATTCCACAGCTCTATCAAACTCTTGACAGAATTTTCCATGTCTCTTGCATAAAGCACCACGTTGCAAGAACGAAGAACAGCTCTGAACGGAGCCGCTCTCCTACGGGGCTCTGCATCTGGTCTGCACTTCTAATCACCCTTGCGAGAAGTCGCAAGCATCAAGTAAACAGCAGAAGTGCCTAACCGAAGAGCTGTCTCACTTACCTGCTGAGGACAAGACCATAGGCGGCGGAGGAGGGATGGCATTTTCAGAGAGGCACTTAGCGCACAAACAGCAATGTCTCAGAAACATTTGCTTAAGACACGAGAGAGAGAGATGCTGAAGACAGAAGAGCAGAGGGAAGAAGGATGACGACAGGCACACTGAATATTTGAAAAATCAGAGTATCTTAAATTCAGTGCCAAAAAGTGCAGCAATCTAAATAACTGGTTCAGCTACCAAGTCATCACACAGCATTTGATAATTTAACTTAACAACCACAGCGCCTTGATTTGAATAATTAGGTGACAATCACAGCTTTAATTATCGTATTTTTTAAAGTTAATTCATAGTTCTCACGGAAAATGGAGAAAGTTAGAAAAGATGAAATGCTACCTCACTCCCAAATCAAAAACCAAAAGGCAAAGAAATGAGAAGCAAAACTGTATTTTAAAATATCTCTGCATCAGGCACAGAATAAGATGATGAACTCGGCCATGTCAGGTAGCTAACACCTGTCTTTCCATCAAACAAAACAACAGCTTATGTTGAACCAAAAAGGGTGCCGGAAAATCTGGCTGCCGAGCTTTCTGCCCCAGGGATCTTTGCTGTCTTCACAGCTTTGCTGACTCCATTGCTTTTCCCACTGCGATACACCAAGTGTTTCCAAGCTGAGAAATTTTTTCAGCACTAGAAACACTATGGGCAATTTTTAAAAGAAGTGGAAGAGATCTATACTCTGTTCCTTTATGCCATAGTTTAAAATGTGTTTGCCTGGTATGTCAGGACCGTGTTTCCCACGGGGACTTCCAGGCATGACCAAGGTCTGATTGATCACCACCACTGTATGGTCCTGAGTGAGTGCCTTCTCTACAGCCAGGTCAAGCAGCAGTGAAGAGACAGCTCATCTCCTCTTAGTGCTCGCACAGGAGCAGGTGACATAGTCGGGGAACCACTGTCATCTCTCCAAAACGGGTGTGTAAATTCATCAAATGCAGCAACACCTAAAAAATCTCCACGCATTAAAATGAAATTGTGGGCAGCCCCTTGGGTAAGCTTCTGGGGTTAGGACAGCAAGTATTTGCTACCAGCAGGAGCCGTGGAGCTGCCTGAAGCAGCACCTGCTTCCCCTGGGATGAAACTGGGAGGATCAATGGCACTTTTAATTCTGGCTTCTCTGCCCCGCAGAGCAAACACCAACAGCCAGGGCAGATGGCCAGGCAACTACAGGCAAATCCAGAACACCACTGACATGATGTCTATGGCGCACGTTCTGGGAAAACCTGAATGCAGGTCTTCCTTTCAGGTGCAAGACATCCCTTGCAGACGTTGACTCACCAGACCCCCAGAACCGGCAGGTCTGCTGAGAGAAAGGTGAAGACCCCACTTCTGGGTCTGGAAGCAGTCTAGCTGTTCAGGCCTAGAAATGATCCAGCCAAAAGGAGGAGATATTAGATCAGGATCCACTGCTCAAATGTGGTCAGACTGCGTCTAGCTGTGAGCCAGCAGGGCTCTGCTTTTTCACGTAGATGCATTACCTTGGGTCTCTGCACTATGTGACTATACTGGCAGTATTTCTTCAGCAAGCTGGCACGGTCAGATTAAAAAAAACCCAAGAGGCTCAGACATCTCCGTGTTCTTTGTGACTGCAGGAAACCACACAAGTTTCTTGCTTCCACTTCCATTAAATCTCATTTGCGAAACCGCCATCAGTCGTTCTGCTCCAAACTCCAACTACTGCCGCCTGGCAATCAGCCACTCTTCTCCTCGGTACTTACTGTGCCCTGTGCCGGTTTCAGCCCCTCTCCCTTGGATGTATATTGTACATGCGGAGCAGGAGAATTCACACAGCACTAGGTGCGAGTGGGCTGCGCAGCTTCAGAATAATAGCATAATAATATGAGGTATTCAGACTTTAAGTCTCTGAGCTCTTCCAGTGAACAAGAAGCCCTGGTATTTGACATTTAATCTCCTAGGAACGAAGACTCCAGCTTTTCCTGTTTATTCTTGAGCCTTTTGCCAGAAGCTGACAAGCTCCTGTTTGAGAAAGAAAGAAAGAAAGAGAGAAAAACAGAAAGCACTGGAAACTCTCTCAACTCTTTCCTTGCTACTGGTTCAGATTTTTTTTAGAAGGAGCTCTGCTGAAGGAGCTGAAGTCTCAGCGTTGTCCTCCTTCATTTGCATCCGAGCAAGGAGGGCATCAGCAACAGCGTACATCCAAAGATACCTTTGGACAACTCTGAAATATTTCTTTCTTATCATTTGTTTACTCTTTCCTCCTCCAAGGAGGTCAGCTTCAACTACAGTCAGTCAAACTCAGTACTGTCAGGTAAAAAGTAAGATACTGCTATTGAAACCAACAGGATGGGCTTTCAGGGAGAACGATTTGGTATCCGAAAGAGAGGAAAGGAATAAGGCCAGCACCTGCGACCGGGCAGGAATGCACAAGCAGCTTGTGAGGACCTGAGAGGGGAGATGCCAAATGAAGTCTGCCTGAAACGCTACCCCAGATCAAGGGGGGAAACAGTTTTATTTCAGCTGGAAGCTTCAGCCAAGTCTCCTCAGCGCTGCGCTTCTACCAGGACAGAAGGAACGCACAGAGATCCACAAGCCCCAAATCCCACCACCTTCCCCGGCTGAACAGTTTGAGCTCTTAACTATCCTCCACCAGCCTGCAGCCCACAGTCTTTACTTCCCCCAAGCAGACACATGCTGGTTCCTCACAAATCTAGAGTTCATTCATCCAGTCCCTTGGCCCAACATCTTCCCACCTCTGCTGCTCCTGCCGCTGCTGTCACTCTGAGAACATTTCTGCTTTAAACGCAGACATTCTAGTTACTTGTTTCTTTCATTTTGCCTTATACCCAAATCCTCTTTCCAGTGCATCCCAGTTCCACACCTGAAAACCCGAAGGCGCAGTGCTAGCAACCATCCCATGGCAGAAGCGGAAACCTTCCTTCACCCAAACTGTGGTGCAATCTCAAAGTGGCCAGCAGGTTTTGCATTGGCAACCCAAGTCCCAGGTGTCTAGGGAGTCTCTACAGAAGACAGCTTTATGCTGAGCTCAGATTTAGATTTGCATATAGGTTTAAAAATGTGGAAACATTTCTGCATAATTCAGAGGCTGAATCGTGACTGATGCCACCCTTCCATCACCCCTCCTTGATCTGCTGAAGCGCTGTGATTTTTCTCCGTCTGGTGCTAGGTGTCACTCTAATTACAGCAAGCTACAGCCGACTCCGGCGTGGCCAGCACAGACTGCCCCAGGTGGTTTAAGCAGGCCCTGCTTTGGGCTCCACCTGGTCTCCGACTCCCCTGGGGGAGCCCAAGTCGCAGCAACGCAGCTGCCGCAGGATCTGTCGTTCGCGTGCCGTCGTCTCAGGGATTTGGAGCCCGCAAATGAATTTCAGCGTTTAAACTGCCCTGGCTCATCTGCGTTGCAACTCTAATGCTCTTTAAGCTCCCTCAAATTTCTAAATGCTTAAAGCTACTACAATCTCTTTGTTATTTTACGTTAGGCATCCCATTAACTATTTTCTTACTGTGATGTAACCAGTGTTTTACATTATTTGGAGAATAATTCCGGACAACGAGGCCAAATGGCCTGCCTTTCCCATGAGCAGACCAGCTTAGAAAAGGGGAGCCTGGGCAGCGAGGCACGATAACCCAAACCGTCTACAGCGCAAGGATAAAGCGGAGACAAGAGATGGACAAAACTGGGCAATGGGGACACTGGCATGGGAAATAGGCTCCGTGACAGCCCAGGAAAGCCGGGCAGCCCATCGAGCAGCCGTCAAAGCACTCAAGCTGCCTAAGAGCTCTCCCGAAGGCTTCGTTTCGCCGCGCTCGTTTTCACGCCTGCACGCTAAAGCCCAGGGCTTGGCACGGGTGCAGCACGTGCACGCCGCAGGGCATCCGGGCATCCTGTCGGAGCCGGGCGTGCAGCTGGCACGCAGTTTACGCTTTGCTCCCAAACCGAAAACGCGGAGGGGAAGCAGCATGTTCTGCAAGGCTATTTCGTCTTATTTAAAACACGCATAGTAAATGACCAAAACTGACGACCGTTCATCGTCGTGTTCGTAATCTGCCAAACTCAGGGACACGAAGCGATGAGTTTTCAAGGATTCTGCTCTTTCAGCAACAAGCCTTTAGAATCCCTGTTGGAAAAAACAGGGAATAAGTAAAATCTGATGGGCACACAGAAGAGGAACTACCAGGACTTTCAGAATTAGCACAAAAAAGTTAAAAATGAAATATTAAAATAGGGAGCATGAATCTACAACCCTGCCTATATGCTCTGTGCCCTGTGACAAGAAAATCTAATCATCCTGCGTGATTAATCATACCCGTGCAGTGACAGTTCCTCGGGCAGCTCCTACGGGAACTTCTCCTGGGTGCTCTCAGTTGTTGTAGCGGAGACTTTTGCGAGCTCCTCACACCTAGTATTGCTATAACAGCTCTTAGAAGAAGGCTTGAGGCAGTTGGGGACATTCCTTCTCACTTGCCTCGACTGCAATTACTGGAAAAAAAGTTGGGAACAGACAGTAGGGCAAAGTGGCCAGAAGAAGCCATTGTAGGGACACGGAGAAAACTCACAATCTTTGAATTGCTGTGCTGGCAAACAAAACCCCTTTAGGGCAATTGCAAGTTCTGGGCTCACGTGCCACTGGGCACTTGTGTCCCGTGGGCTCTTTCATCCGCCATGCCTTCGAAACACGAAGGACGTGGCAGACGAAACGCCCAGGTGCATCGGCTGGGTGAGAAGGGGAGGGCACCCAAGAGACTCGTGAAGAAGCCTGCTGGACCACTATGCTTCCAGCAGCTGGGAAATACAAAAGCACGTCTGAAAACCAGCTCGGAGCATTGCAAGGCAATGGGGAAGGGAGGTCAACTCCGATCTCCTCTATGGACAGCCTCCACCGAGAGCGAGTCAGTGTCGTCTCTGCCCTAAGCAAACGGTTGTACCAAACGCGTTCGGCGGTCCAAGAAACAACTTCCCAAGACGCAGAGCACCCTTCCAGCAGCTAACAACCAAGCTGGGTGTGCTGCACGTTAAGGCAGCCCAGAGCACGCTTTACAGCCAAGGATTTACACAAAACTGTATATGAGTAAGCACGATCCCAAACCGCCGCTTTTAATTGATCTAGGAAACAAACGCTGATGTGCAATCATGGTGCCAACCCAGCAAAGCACTTAAACGCGCCTAACTTTAAACACGCAAGCAGCCCTGCTGACACCAGCGGAGCACAGACTAGCTTCGGGGAACAATATGGTAGGCAGATAAGGCTGAGAAATAAAGCAGCCAGGAAAATACCAGCACTGTGCTGTTGACAACATGATTAGAATATGCAACTTTCCAAGAACAGAGTTTATATCAAAAATCTAATCAGGATTACTCCGGCCTTAAAGCTAAGCAAGTCCTTCATAAAGCAACAGTGCGCTCCTCTCTCGTGGAATATCTTCACAGTGAAATGAGCATGTGGACAGAAAAATAATCAGTTATCAGAAACTGCTGTACAGCTACCTCTGTTCAACCAGAATTACAGTTCACTGGATAGCCTGAACAATTAGGGCAGATTCAGGGCTGTATGTTAAGGCTTGACTTTTCCTGACCTTTGAGTGCTCACTTGAAGCCCCAAAAACGTACATGAATTTTGTTATTAGCATACAGCTTCCCAGGTTGTGGTTGGTATTCTGTATTTTGGTGGCTTTTTTGTTTGTTTGCTATAAAAGAAAAAAATGCAGAGTAAGCAGTTTCTGTCTCCAGGCATCTGAAGCTGTGCTGGCTTGCAAAATTACAAAACAAATCCAGTGCGTGAATTCCTGAATCGGAACACATCTGGCTGGACACTTTTATGGAACAGCTGATGTTCTACCAAAGCCACCGACACCCAGGGATCATCATGCTGATGCTTCATAAGCGCCAAAGAAAATAAAACCATTAGACCGAGACTCCAGGATTGTCACTGGGATTTGGAAACACTCAGCTCACACGGTCATCGGAGTTTTGAAAATGTTGATCACAACCTTCACTTGGCATCTTGTCTACTAAAAATAACCAGGCTTATAGAAGCTCTTGGTTTAATTGCCAGTAACTCTTTGGTATTCAACGAACTGATGCTCCAGGTTAAGCAGGTGTCGTCCGAATTCACGATCACTTGGCTACATCAGTTTCTTAGGACGTGTATCAATACCAGACCGGTCCCAAGACGCCGCTGCCTCAGTGAAATCGCGTGGGCAAAAGCTTACGGGCGAACCGCAGCTTCCTGCTCAGCAGCAAGAAGGGAAACGTCTTGCTGCTAGCAGGAAACATTTTCTGACGCAACCAAAACAGCTGCAAATGCATGGGCTGACCTAAAAAGTGAATTCCACGAAATATCCATGATTACATCTCTAGTCATCTGTTAAAAAAAAAGGGAGGGGGGACAGAAAGCCAGCTCTGCACCCCTTGCCGGCACTACGGGTTCACCTCCGTCCCTTGGTGCCTGCCCTGCACCTTGTCCTTCCTTGCCTGCTCCCATCTGCTAACAGAGCCCGTCTTCCCCTCCCCACCTCTCAGCTCTCTCCAGCTCTCTTTTAAACATCTTGTCTGAGGCATGGGTTGCACATGTGCAAATATGGGAATTCATCCCCTCCCCGGGTGCCAGCGGTTTGAGTCTCCTCTGCCCACATTTGAACCTGCTGCTCTACAGAGCAAACATTTGCAAAGTTGACACGTGAGACCGTCTTACGCAACAACCTTTTTAAAGCTGCTGCTTTCCACTTTGGCTGCTTTCTTGCCACCCACAGTTTGTGTGCGCAGGATGAATGATTTGTTTTCCCAAGTAGAGGACCCCAAAGCTTGTTCAGATTTTCCTTTAAATTTACATTCCGGACGCACAATGGATCTGCCTGCCTGGTCAAAACAGAAGCAAAGCTCTCTCTTCGGTTTTCCATCCCAACATTATCATCAGCAAGATACTTAAAGCGCTTAGGCTGGCCCATCTTAAGGAAATATATTTAGCAAATCAGAGTGAGTTACATACTTCAGACATCCATCTTTTTGCTCTTTGCATATAAAACTGAGACTCAAAATTTCCATTCCAAGATTGCAAAGTGTAAACGATATACATAACTAATGCAGCCATAAGAGGGAAATTAGAGTAATCCTTTACTTTGATAGATTAATGAATGTACATTAAAAGGAAATTCTTGGGGATGAAAACAAGTCCAAGAAAAAAAAGATGTGAAAAAGACGATTGCTGCAATCAGTCTTGCAACCCATGCCCAATATTGGCAATATTGCTGAAATAAACCACCACTGAAGTTAGCCAACAAAAACCTATCTAAAAAGGGCCAGATTCCTTAAAAGTGCGTTCACTAACATACAAACGACATTTTCTAGGCACCCAGACAGCCATCTTCATGTGTCCACCCAAGAGAAAACCCTTATTTGCACATGTTGCGTGAGTTTTTGGTCTTTGCCTTTTATGAAAAAGCATGTTGGGAGAGACTTTCAGGCAACACAGCATCCCAGATCCCCCAAGTTCTTGCTTTACTTTTACACCTGCAGGGAGTTTTTCACAGGCACCTGCAGGAATAAGCACAGATGCTTTGCGAATCAGAGTGACGTAGAAAACAGGGCCAAAACAGACCTTCTGAGGTCACCCCAAGGCAGAGTGAACTGTGCCCATGTAAAATATAGACTCTACCTATGTTAAAAAATAAAATTGTCCTCGCTCCTCTTCTAGGCTATATTCCTGTTTGCACTTCCCAGGAAGATATCTTGCCTTTTGCAAAACACTACACCGCTGCTGACTTGAACTCAGCCAGCGATCAGCTATAACCTTCAGGTCCCTCTGGGAGGACGAGCTGTGCAGTCGGCTGTCTCAACACAGTGCACGGACTTGTTCCCCTTGAATTTTGTCTTGTCTTTTTCAGGCCATTTCTCCAGTTTATCAGGATTTTTGAATACCAGTCCACTCCTCCAAATGTACCCAAGGCCCTTCAAAGCTTCACATTACCTGCACATGCAATAAGCATATTAGCTCTTACACCACCCACATAGTAGCTAAAATATTGAGCAGAACTATACCCAGGCAGATCTGTGCAAAACCTCAATCGACATGGCACTCCAGTTTGGTGTGCGACTGCTAGTAACTAATCCCTTGACATGGATTTCCAATCAATTCTGCACTCACCTAACAGTTGCTTCAGCTAGGTCATGTGTCCTTGTTATAAGCATCACACAAGGTGGTGTCAAAAACCTTTTTAATGTCAGGATGTATGATTTCTACTGCTTCTCCCTTAACCACATGTTCTGTTACTCTGCAGAAAGAAATCAGATTGGTTCAATGCGACTTATTCTTGAAAAAATCTCTTTTGGCTCCTATCCTTAGTAAGGTTTACATCCTTACAAGTAATTCATTTCAGTCCCAGGATTTTTCTATGAAGTGAAGCTAAGCTGGCTGGTTTACAGTTTCCTCTTTTTTCCCCCTCTCTTTTTAAAGCTTGGCCCCATTTCTACCCTTTTCCATCTTTCTGATATCTCCCCCATCATCCAGGTCCTCAAAGTTATCTGCTAATCGTTCTGAGACAGTTTTGTCCAGTTCCTTGGGTATCACACCATAAAGTTCATCAAGTCCAGGTTCAATCTGAAGGCTTCTGAATTATCTAATTACTTTGTCACTAGTTCTTTCCCTACCTCAGGCTGAGATTTGGCCATTTTTTTTGCTAATGCTATATGGATTAGTCATGTGCTTGCCAATGACAATTTTAGTGAAGACTGAGGCAAAACAGATGCTCTCTCTTTGGTCTTCCTGGTGCCATCTTTTTATGTCTTTCCTTCTCCATTGACGAGTGGACTAATACTTTCTTAGCTCTTCTCTTGCTAACAATGTGTTCATAGGGTTCTTTAGTGTTACTCTTTTCTCTTGATGGCTGCTTATCATTTTGTGCATTGGCCACTTTGATTTGGTCAGTACATTAGCCTTTATTTGGTAAACAGAGGTAATTGCCAGTTCTTGTGAAAGTCTTCCTTGTATTTGTAATCAACAAATAGGCTTGCCATTCAGCCAAGTTGTCTTCTGTAATATTTTTGTCTTTCCCCTCCACTGGGATCATTTCCATTTGACAGCTCAGTATTGCTTCTTTGAGGAACTGCCACCTCTCTAGAACCATATTTTCTCTTAGCTTTGTCTATGGAGACCAGTATTTTTGTTTAACTGTTCTTCCTTCTCCTTTTTCTTAAGATTGTGACCTTTATCATTTCATCACATCACTCACCCATGTTACCTTCCATCTTCATATCCCTATCCCCACTGGTCAGCGCTGAAAATAAAACAGCCTCCCTGTCAGCTGCTTTCTCCATCTTGTGTATCAGAAGACCATCACACTTCAGAAACACCTTATGCCCTGCTCTATTCCTTTCAGAACAGAAATCTGTATAATTAACACCTTCCGACGGAGCTTCCTGCCTGTAATCAGCCCCGTCTCCATCGCTCTGTTTTCTTTTATTCCTTAACTGGTGGGCTCTCAGCAGACAAAATGCAGTCTGTATTTTGGATCTGTAAGCACACGTGAGTAACCTTGACATACAAAGCTACATTCATCCCTCTTTCCCCTCGCTACCCATCTTGAGCAGCGGATCCCTTTATGCTCCCTTTGCTTGAGTTATCCCACCAAGTTATCTGTTACACAAATTAAGTTCTCCTTCAGAGAGACTGGATTAAGACTTTCATCTCCTCTCCTCTATTCCCACGCCTTTTTGCATTGTCATAAAACATTTACAGTGTTTACGGGATTGGCCCACTATGCTTTCTTGTCCCACCTAAGATGCCAAGAACTGCCCAAATTCCCCCAGTTTACAGGTGCTGATGGGTTTGAATGGCTGATACCTATCCTTTTCTCAGCTTGTCTCCCATCCTACGGACTTCAGCTTAAAGGTCATCCTCAGTAAGCGGAGAAACTGGTGCTCCGAGCTTCTCGTTTCTGGTGAGGTGCAGAGTGACGTGCAACGTTTTGCACTAACCATGGCTGAAAGCACGGGCTCTCGGGAAATGCACTTGGAGCACAGCAGGCTCCTCTTTCTCCTGTCCACCTAAAGAGGCGGTCTGCACACAATATCCCTAATGCGCCTGGCAGCACGACTACATCGGGGACATGCTCACACAGGTGGGCTTTCGTGGACAACCACGCTGGCCGCCTGCATGGATCTGGTCCTAAGGGACCACTATAAGCTCGTGCTCCCGACATCCCCTTGAGGACCAGCACTCTTTCTGAAAAGCACTCCTTATGTTGGGCTACCACCAGGCAGCCCCAGATGTGGCCTCCTTGTGCCAGTCTTGGTACAGCTCTGTTCCAAGATATCCCCGCTGTCCCAAGAAGATTGATAAATCACTTTTTAGAAACAGAACAGGCTCCTACTTACAGAGTTTAAGTAAGTCCCCTGAGCCTCCCAACGGAGGCCTTACATTGCCTCTACTTTTCTTCTGGCAAGAAGATGAAACCAGATTCGTTTCAGGACCTAACAATGACATTTCTCTTTTTTTGGTCACTGATTTCATGACGGAAAGCACTCTGCCTCTACCAAGCCATGTGGATATTGCATCTACGGTCCTCCTAGCGTTTTCTGCTAGAGGCCAAGGGAGGCCAAGCCAGGAGATCAAACCTGAGGGCACACCACATAAACGCTATTTAAAGCTCGCTCATTGTCATTGATTACAGCATGAAAACATTTGGGTCGTCTCCAGCAATTACAAACCGTACTCTGAGCCGGCTGAAAACCAGAGAAGACTGCAGAAAGAACCAGATGTAGCAAGCTAGATCCTCAACTGATGGGAAGCAACATGGCTTTATTTAAATCAATGGCACTACAACAATTAACGCTAACTGAGGCTCTCTAATTGACTTCAGGGGTCTGCTACAAACTGACACCAGCAGAAAATCTGTCACAACACTTCTTTTAAATTCAATGCTGAGGGCTGAGATCAGTGAAACTGAAATTTCTGATTATTCAGCGTTGCCTAAAGAGAATGCATGCTTCATTTGGCCCCCAAATTTTAACTACTGAATTTCACAGATGAAGCTCAAGAGATGTTATCTCTGTTTTAATTACCTATATAGTCCTATTCTTCAATTTTTTTTCTCAGTTTGCATAGAAGAGCACCTATGATACAGGAGCTCAGTGGAATTCAACCTAAAAGTTAGAGCTGTTAGGGTCCCGATCCTTGGGAAATCTATGCACACACTTTGCTTTGAGCACTTGAGTAGCCTTGGTAGGGTGGAGGACTGAGGACAAAACTCTGATTTGCAGCAGTGCAAAGTGACCCAGTAGTTCTAGGTCACGGTGGGTTGCCCTTTCTGCTACACTTTCACTTACAGATTTCTATCTTGTTCATCCAGTTTTGTTCTAGCTGGTTTCTGTTTAGATCCTTAAAGACATCTGTAGTTTGGCCCCTAGTTAACCATATGCACTCACTGACAAACCACACTTAACTGGAGGAGTACCGTAAAACTTGAAGTCCTGTTAGCTGCCATGAGGGAACATATTAATGTTATAACGAGTGTGTTTACCACCACAATGTGTGTATCTTGCTTTATTGGCTGACAGTGAAGTATGAACTAACACGTGACTTTCATTTACGTGGCTATAAAAAGGTTTTGGAGAAGCTATAGATTTATATACATATATATGTGTGTGTGTGTGTGTGCAGACATACATGCATCTATAAACACACACACATATGTACACATACATACACACACCCCCACATGCATACATGCATACTATGTATGTCCACCTTCATTTGTCCCACACAGAGGAGCCTTATGATAAAGGTGAACCAGTCCATTTGATTTTATACTATGAATATTGGGAGAAAGTGAACAATTATCACATGCATAAGAAACAAAGTGCACTGCAAGTTTCTCTGCAGTTACGTGTTTTGCTTTATAGTGACAGACAGGCTTAGAGCCTAATCTCTGGCATAAAAACCATATCAATCAATGTCAGCATAACATTCATACATCAGAAGGACAACACTGGCTTTAAATAGGTACCAGCATTTGCAGAAGACAAGGCGCTTCCAGAACCTCCATCTCCGAAGAGCCTTTTATCTCTCTCAGAAACTGAAAGCCCCTAAATATAGGACTTCTGTTAAAAATTCATGAGCTCCAGCAGCTACTTATCAAAGCCATGGAAATAGGATATTTCCATCATGGTGAATGGCTTGACATTCATTTCTAATAAGCAAATGTGCACTTTATTACCATTTTAGAACAGAACATTGCTGCTGATACTCAAGGAACATAGAGAGCATTATCACTAGGAGTTAGCATTAGGCTTCGCTACAGTGCACACGCATTATTTCTGCCATCTGGATGCCTCACGCTCATTAGTTCACAAATGAGGGTGCTGATCCCAGCCTTGTGGAGCATGTCTAAGGAAGTCTCCTAAGAATGTCTGAGTGCTGCTTCCTGGAGCCGGAGTTTTGTTTTGGTGCTCCTCTTGACCAACCTGTGTCCCAGACGACATTTATAACATGCCTTCTACAAAGCTGCTGAGCACTCTTCCCGGAGCAGAGTCACGTTGCAGAATGGGAACGACTGCTGCAGCGTCACAAGTCCCCAACGGCAGAAACCGCTGCAAATGCACAGCATTGCTCTGCTAATTGCACAGGGGCAAATCAGAAGGTACCGAGCGCAGAGCCTCAATCACAGCACAAGTACTGCTACGGTCCCTTAGCAGACGCTGATGCTCATTGGGATGCTGCCTTCATTATCAAAGGCAGTTCCTTTTACCCCTGCTTGAAGTCTCCTACAGCAATGATTTAATCTCAAAAACACCCTTGAGCAGGATTCAGGTTTAATCAGAATATAGTCTTACTTTCATACCAAAGAGGTGAAAGAACTGTTCCTCTATCTGTATGGTTTATTTTTTATGTATCAGTTACATACACAAACTTTTATACAACTTCTATGCTGACATTAAAGAAGCATTTGCTGCTCTCTGTTCTCATGGGAGAAACAAGCAGCAGAAAGGAAAGAGTAACCCCTCCACTTCCTTTATGTGTCATGAGAAAACTGGATGCAGAAATTGGGTTGTTTGATTTAAATGAATCCTTGAGAATTCGTTCTTTCCAGAGGGATATTTGAGATAATCTGACCAACAGCTGTTACCCTGCATGTGTATATGTGCTTGTCCGTATCTCAACATCTTGGACAAAAGTAAGGAAGCTTTGACTAAGATGCTGTAGGATTACATTACCTGTATAGCCAGTTTGGCCTTAAAATTACAAGCAAAAAATGACAATTCTACCATAGCAGAAAAACATTGCTATTGTATAGGTGAGTATTTCAAAATGAGGAAAGGCCACAATTAAAAGAAGCTGCCTAACCTCAGATCAGTTCCTGTTGATATTCACACCACAATACAACTAACCACGCTGTGCAAGAGGTTTGGGGCACAACTGGGAAGGACAGAGATCTCCTGGATTCCAGGCCATGATATCAGTTATCATGTGATGGGAAAATCTGTGGAATTCAGGAAAAACTCCCTATTATCTTATGATAATGAAAGAAGGAATTGTAAGGGAATGAAAGATTTAACTTACCAGCTGCAACTCTGAACCCACTGCTCTGCGAAGGTATCACCATATCAAGACTTTGAAGGACTTGGGCAACAGTATTATAAAACTGCTATTGATCTCCTGGCACCGAAGCAACATTTAGGAGCCACAGCTACAGCTCAAAAACTATATTCAGTGCCTACGTACACTGCTCAATAAGATCACAGAATTGCTGAGGTTGGAAGGGACCTCTGGAGATCCTCTAGTCCAACACCTCTGCTCAAAGCCAGCACAGGTTCAGGTTGCTCAGGACTGTGTCCAGTGGGTGTTTGAATATCTCCAAGGATGGAGTCTTGCAATCTCTGTGGGCAACCTGTTCCAGTGTTTCACTGGCCTCACAGTAAAAAACATTTTTTTCTTATGTTTAAAGGGAAATTTCTGTATTTCCATTTTTGCCCCTTGCCTCTTGCTCTGTCACTGAATACCACTGAGAAAAGTCTGGCTCCATCATCTTTAACCCCTCCCATTAGGTATTTATACATCAAGAAGATTTCTCATGAGCCTTGTCTTTTCCAGGGTAAAGAATCCCACCTCCCTTAGCTTTCACAGAATCACAGAATGGTTGAGGTTGGAAGGGACCTCTGGGGATCATCTAGTCCAACCCCCCTGCTCAAGCAGGGTCACCTACAGCATGTTGCCCAGGACCTTGTCCAGATGGCTTCTGAGTATCTCCAAGGATGGAGACTCCACACCCTCTCTGGGCAACTTATTGCAGTGCTCAGTCACCCTCACTTTAAAGTTTTTCCACATGTTCAGATGAAACTTTCTGTGTTTCAGTTTGTGCCCGTTGCCTCTTGTCCTGTCACTGGGCACCACTGAACAGAGTCTGGCCCCGTCCTCTTTATAGTCTCCCTTCAGGTATTCATACACATTGATAAGGGACAAATGAAGAGGGACATGTACAGTATGCATGCATGTACATGGGGGTGTGTGTACGTATGTGTCCATATGAAACCTCATCTGACAGATGCTCCAGGCTCTTAATCTTCCCTGTGGCCCTTCACTGGACTTGCTCCAGTATGACCATGTCTCTCTTGTACTAGGGAGCCCAGAAGTAGACATTGCACTCCAGGTGTGGATTCACCTATGCTAAGTAGAGGACAAGGTTCACTTCCCTCGACTTGCTGGCCATGCTCTTCCTAGTGCAGCCCGGGACACTGTTGGTTTTCCTTGCTGCAAGACCACATTGCGAGCTCACGTTCAACTTCTTGTTCACCAGGACACCCAGGTCCTTTTCTGCCATGCTTCTTTCCAGCCAGCTGGCCCCAGGCCTGCATTGATGCATGGGTTATTCCTCCCCAGGTGAAGGACTTCATACCTCCCTTTGTTGAACTCCGTGAGGTTCCTCTCTGCCCATTTCTCCAGCCTGTCGAGGTCCCTCTGAATGGCAGCACAACCATCTGGCATATCAGCCACTCTTCCCAATTTTGTATCATCTGAAAACTTGCTGAGGGTGCACTGTCTTCCATCATCCAGGTCATTAATGAAGATGCTAAACAGTAGTAGCTCCAGTATCGAACCCTGGGGGACAGCACTAGTGACTGGTCTCCAGCTGGATTTCATGCTGCTGAATCACAACCCTTTGAACCTGGCAGTTCAGCCAGATTTCAAACGACCTCACTGTCCACTTATCTAGTTTGCACTTCATCAGTTTGTCAATGAAAACATTATGGAAGACAGTGTCAAAAGCCTTGCTAAAGTCAAGATAAACAATATCCACCACTCGTCTGCCGAGCTACTAATTTCATTGTAGAGGGCTACCAGGTTGGTCAAGCACAATTTCTCCTTCTTTGTAAGCTTCCTTTTCATGACGGAGCTTTGCCAGGAGCACCTTGTGCATCCATGCAGGCCTCCTACTGCCTTTGCTTGATTTCCTGTTCACTGGGATGGACCATTCTTGAGCTTGGAGGAATTGATCCTTGAAAATCAACCAGTTCTCCTGGACCCCTCTTCTCTCCCGGACTGTATTCCATGTTTCCCATGGGATTCTTCTGAGAAGGTCCGTGAACAGGCCAAAGTCTGCTCTCCTTAAGTCTAGGGTTGTGATCCTGCTTTTTGACTTGCTCCCTCCTCTCAGGATCCTGAACTCCACCATCTCATGGTCATTGCAGTCATGGCTGCCCCTGACTTTTATATCCTCAACCATTTCTTCCCTGTTTTTAAGTGTCAGGTCCAGCAGAGCACCTCCCCTCATTGGCTCACTGATCACCTGTTTCAGGAAGTCATCATCAATGCACTGCAGAAACATCCTAGATAGCTTGTACCCTGCTGTGTTGCCCCTCCAGCAGATGTCAGGGTGGTTCAAGACCCCCATAAGGATCATGGCCTGTGAATATGAGTCTTCTTCCATCTGTCTGAAAAAGACCTCACCTACTTCTTCCCAACCAGGCAGGCTGCAGCAGACACCCTACACAGCATCACACACATTTGTCTGCCCTCTAATTCTGACCCATAAGCTCTCAACTGGCTCATCATCTGTCCATAAGCAAAGCTCCATGCATACCATCTGCCCTGTCCCACCAAATTTGTTGCCACCACTTGTTTGGCATTGACCCTGAGCATAACCAAACAATACTAATGAAAGTCTTTTGCCAAAGACTGAAATTATGGCAAAAGAACAAGTTTCAGCCTTCTAAAGGCAATTCTAACAAACCAGGGAAAGCTGAACATTATTTCCTGCTTATTTCTAAGGTTAAAAAAAAATGAAACAGAGAAAAACTCCTTTCTTGATCATAAATAAATAATTTATACCCCTCGCACCATTTTTCTTGAATTTTTAAGTTCTTTGCAGCTCACACCTTTAATACTGTTCCAAAAAAACATCATAACATTATCAAGAAGCTTTATGTTCTAGCAGCTGTGGTTGTCATCGGAGAGACATTATTTAAAATGTTTTATCCTTTTCCCTTCCATGTATCTTTGAAGCATCCAAGGAAAAGCTTTTCATGACTGGTGATAATAACATTGCAGTCTTACTCACAGAAACATCTGATTCTTGGTATTGTTCCCTCCAGGCACCTACTGCCTTCCAAACAAGATACAACTGGTCCAGTGCCACAGACTTAAGGGGATTGGCAGAAAAGTCCTGGCTCGGTAGATGTGTTCCCCTCCACCCTGTGTTATTTCTCTTCGACTAAATTGTATGACTCAAACAATGAAACCTAAGTAAGACAGACTGTGAAATCAGTTAGGGATTTGAAAAGTTGCCTCTTCAACTCATCTGTCCTGCAAACCCCACATTTGCCAAAGGCCTGTACAAAGTCTGATTGATAGTCAGCAAGAGGGAAAGAAAACTCTGCAGAAGTGCAGCACTGCCCAGTTAACACTGCAAGAGCAACCTCAGCTTGAAAAGTCCCTTGTTTTGAGTGCTTGGATTGAGATTGCTGATGCACAGGCTGTTTTTTTTTATTTATTTCAATTTATCACTGCTTTGTTGTGTTTAAATACTAGGAAATTCAGAGGTAAAGGGGAGAAGCTGAAAGAAATAATGGTGTAATGAGCCTGCATCACATATAAGCTCCACTAAACAGGTCAGTTGAGTTGTAAAGTTCTCTGAACCAAACACACATGTAACTGAGTTTGTAACCAGCTATATGTGCATCAACATACATTTAAACCCCATTCAGCAATGTGCTGAGGCATGTGCTTACTTTTAAGGACATAAACGCCCTGGGACTACTCCTAGGCTTAAGGACTAAGCATATAATCAAAGGTGTTTCTAAATCAGGGCGCACAGGTTATGGTGACACGCTCTCCTAGGTTTGCACAAGACTTAGTTTCCAAACAGCCATAGGTACAAACTCATGAAACTGTAAAGGAAGGGGGACTGCCAAATCTGGAACTGAGGAAGGCCAGTACAGATGGACCATGCATTACACTGTGCCTAACATTCAACATCAGTCTTCCTTGATGCAAACTAAATTGCCTGGGTTTTGCCCTACCAGCACAGAGAATAACTGATGGGCATCTGATCCTTTATCGGGGAAACTTTTCCCGTGCTGCCTCCCGTCACACACCTTGCTCTTCTCCCCCTTCTTTGTCCCTCTCTTCTTCCAGCCTAAACAAGCCCACAACCTCAAGCCCTTCTTACAGTCTTCTGAACTCCTCCTCATTCTAGTGCTAAACTCTGGACTGCCTCCAACCTGTTTATATCTCTGCGTAATGTGATGGCAAAAACTCCACACCACTTTCCAGCTGAGGCCTCACCAACCATCGGCAGAGTGGAGTAATCACCTCCGATGCCCAACCTCCTATAAACACCTGCAGGGAGATTCACTTTTTTGGCAGTACCAGTCTACTGGCTATCTTGTTCAGTTTGTGGTCCATCACAACCCATGGATTTTATTCTGCTGTTTGACCAGATCTCACCCATTTTGCTTCCCATTCTGCATTTCTGCCCTTGATTTTTCAGTGCGAACCTTTGGTATATGCATTTATTTACTGATAACTGCATTTTTGTTTTTCATCTTCATCCTGTTCAGATGAGTTCTTCTGTTTATCAAGGTCACTGTCAGTCCAAACCTTGCCCTCAGTGATCTTGCAGCACTTTGAAGTTTGGCATGATCTGGAAAGCTTGCAAGCACTGGCTGCATCAAAAGCTTGGATGGTGGAGAAATGCTGAACAGACCCCAAACCAAGGCAGCCTGTGAAAGGCATCTCCTTGAAATGCTTTTTAGTTTACAGGACACCACTGATAACTACTCTTCAACTGTCTTTTTTTTAATCAGTCTTGCACCCACTTCCATATTTCCCTAAATTGCTTATGTCAATGTCACATGGGAGAGAATCAAGACACCATCTCTGCTTCTTCCCTCCTCTGCTGTGTGAGGCCAGTTATCCTGCCAAAAAGGACATTAGACTGCTACGATGCAATGTGGTCTTGGTAAGTCCATGTTGGATGTTTTTGTTACAAACTGATTGTTTAATAATTTGTTCTAGTATCTCTCCAGTCATCTGAGTCAGGCTGCCTGCTTTATAATTCCCTGGGCCCTCCTTTTTCCCTCAGTTTGAAGAGAGATATTATGTTTGCCCTTCTCCAGACCCGAGAGATCGCCTGCCCTCCACAAATTCTCCACAATAACGGCAAATGGTTTAGAGATAACATCGCATAGCTCATTAAGCATTTCAAAGTGAATTTTATCAAGTTTGAAATCATCTTTACCTTCCTTATTTTGCACGAGGTCTTATACCCTGTTAGAATTAATTACATGAAATATCTGATCATAATTAACCTCTTCTCTGAAGAGTAAAGCAGTCCCCTGACTAGCTGCAGCTCTATTTGCTCTTCAGTTTTTCAGATATTAGCTCCCCACACTGTACTCTTCCTCTGCGCTTGTCTTCAGACACGTGGCCTTGTTTCAGACACCGTATGAGTCCTTTTCGATTTTCAGGTCCCTGAGGCTCCCGTGACACAGTGGTCTCTGCCTCTTATCTTCCTCTGCAGTAGGACTGCTAGCTGTTGTGCCTTCAACAGAGATGTTGTCAGTGAACTGCTAACACGCCTTTTCTCCTTAAAATACCTTCCCAATAAACCCTATCAGTTCTCTGAAGTCTGCTTCCTGGAGTCTGCTGCTTTCTTGCCCTGTCCTCCTCCCTACTTCCTTTTCTCAGAAGCACAAACACTTCCACCCAAAATTACTTTCTATCTTGAGACTCTCCAGCAATGGGAATAAAATATAGAATAGAATCTCCTCTACCAGCTTCCTTCACATTCTGAAACAAAAAGTTATTCTAAAGACACTTCAAGAGCTAGATGGACTGTCCTCATCCTGTGGTGGTCCTTTTCTAGTAGACATCCAGCTAATCCATGCCTGTCTCTTCTCCCTCCCTGCACAGCACAACCACATCCTGCTCTCTTTGTCTCTCCCTCCGGAGCAAGCTCTAGGCTCCTTCTTCTCCCAGCTTCTCTGGGCAGAAATCACAAACCTGCAGCAGGTTGTTGCATTCATCTCACCTTCATCCCTGCCTGGATACTGCTGTGATTCCCCTCCTCCTCTTGGCCACTCCAGTCATTTAAGTGACTTTAGCAAACTCATTTGGGCTTTCTAGTCATGCACCATCTTCAAATCAAACACAAAGCCCTCTTCATTAGGTTGGCATGGTAGCAGGCGAAGATGCTCTCTGCCTTCACAAATTTCCTAGCAGCCTTCTTTCATGTAACGCCATCCCACGCTTGAGGCCAAAGTTCTCTTTGGCACCCTCAAAGCCGCATCTTCTTGGAGGGGTGCCGCTGAAGAAGACTGGTTAAGGGAAGAGCCCTCTGGCTGGCTCCCAAGTTCAGAAAAGTGGCAACGTCAGTCAGACATCACGGTATTTGGGAGTCTCCCTCCTGGGGTACAGAGGCATCCAGCTCTGCATCAGAAGCCTGGAAACTTGGACCCTCCATCAGCTCCTTGGAGAGACAGACTGGCAGGAGAGCTAGGGAGAGTCACTGAAACCAGATCATGCAGAAACAGCCCCTTGGAAACAGTTCACATTTGCCAAGGAAGCAAATTCCCACAAGTGGTTTTCCAGCCGGTTCCAGGCACAGCCCAGATTACAGTCTGACCAAAAGGATTTTGTTCAATTTGGTGATAATTACAGGGACCTGGACTTCAGGCTCCAACTCTGTAAAGGACTTTCAGCCATGTAGTACCGTGCATAGGCAGGAAGGGGTTTTCTTCTTCAGGGCTTTTTCCAGGCTAAATTTCCGTGAGAGCACCAGGAATCCTCACAGACATGAATGCACGTCATCAGAGAGCACTGCACATGATTAGGCCTAAAGACCTTGAATTCCCAAGAGGGGCAACTGCACATAGAATTTGCCTCCTCCTAATTTGAAGGAGAGAAGAAAAAAAAAGAAAAGAAAAGAAAAAAAAAGAAAAAAAAGAGGAAACTATAAGGGCAGCTGTAATTACATGTAAATCCCCACATGGGCAGGACTGTACTTTACATATGGCTAGAAAAAGAACCATCTGTTTTATGAAGATACTAAGCTCCTTTTTTATCCCAATTACATTCTTTTCCTCCTCTCTCCCCCTAAATGGAAGCATTGCTGTGGTAATATCAAGAGTTTTAAAATAAGATTATGCTTTCAAATGGGAGAGTCTTTAAAGCAGGATTATACCTTACAACAGCCAACTAGGCTTTCAATCAAGTTTAGAGGATATGCTTACAACTTCATTACCCTGCGAGAGGCTACCTTTATGGAGCAAGAAATTAGAAACATTCACATGGTAGCAGATGAGATTAAAAAATAAAAACAAAAAACCCCCCACCTTTCTTCTTGGACTTATCTTCCTCTGTGCATACACAGAAAGGCACCCTAGTATTCTAATGTTTTGTCCAAGGTGAACTTTACTGATACTAGCCATGGATCCTCAAGAATCACCCCCAGCATCTTTCCAAGAGAGAGAAGTAGTACTTCTTCCCTTCCGCTCTTTGCATACTACTCTTATTGTCCAAGAGATAATGGAGGCTAAACCTGGAAAAGGCGCTCTGAACACAGCAGCTGAGAAGGAGAAGGAATGAGATGGAGAGAAGGGAGCTGTGCAGGCATGGCTGGAGGAGGGAAAAGGGGTGGCCAGCTCTTGGCAGAAGTTGTGAGTGCTCCTCCACTCCCTCACCTCTTTTCTCCTGCTTAAGCCTGGAGCTGGGTTGCAGTGAGAGGCCGTATGGTCCATACGAGACCTCGCCATACCACTGACCTGGCCTGTGAGCAAGTCACTTTGTTCTCTTTACCTCCGTTTCCCATTGCAACTTTTGGTTCCTTGAACAGTCCTTCAGGGATTTTTATGGCAATGCAAGTACGAAATCTTTGCTATCCCTAAACCCTCTGAAAGTGGATATGCCTCCTGGACCACTGTTCAGAAGTACCTGCTGCCTAAGCACACTGCCAGAGGGAGCGGGAACGCTTCAGACAGAGCGGAAACAACTTCTCTGCCTCGTTTCAGAAGCACAAAAAACCAGACATGCAGTTTAGAAAGGAAAAGTCAACCAGCAGGAAGGGCACTTCAGCCTACCGTATCAACATACACAAGGGTTTTAAACTATTTCTCCAAGCATATCAAAATCTCAAACCCAAAGCCACAAAGGAAACACCGATCTCTTCAAAACAGTGTTTCTTTTTCAACATACGGCTCATCGACACAAACAAGAAAAGGCTGAGCAAAGTTGTCTCGTTTTAGAAACCTATATTCCTCTGGTACGATATCCTTAGCTCAGTAAAACCATAAGGAATGCAGTCATCAACTTCACGGGCATAAGGATTTCCTCCTCACTAGTCATCTGATCGTGTAAAATATGCTTCACCATACGTTTCGCCAGGAAAAGACCTTCTCATTCTGTTGGTGCAGATTCAGCCCAAAGAGTTCCCGGCCCACAGCTGGGACCTCCAGGCTCTAGCAGAGCAAGGAGTAACACCACCACAGTACAGCGGCTGTCACAGGAGGGATGCGATCTTTTGAGGCAGTACTGCTACAGATTGGAGGAGATCACAGGAATGGCAATTTGCACATATGAACTGCAGAGATACTTCTCTGCCGCTGCTCCATTCACTTCCAGTTCATGCACCAGCAGACAACTGGACCCAACCGAGGTTTGACGGGTTTCATAGTACCGCAAGTTCCTGGAGTCATGCTACCTCAGCAGTAGGGTTGTTGCAACCTGTGAACTGTCCTTGCGCGCCAATTTGCTCCGCATACACTTTAAACTCGCCCCAGTCAGCAGTGTGATGAACGAAACAGTCCTGGCCATCCCTCGCCCCCACTCGCTTCATCCTTCCCCTCTCCCTTTCTCTTGTGGCAGCACAAGTCTCCATGTAACTGCATGGTGAACCAGAAGGAAATGGTTTCTGCAAGCAGCAGAAACAAAGAAGTCCAATTTTCAACAGCATGGTGTCTTGCGGCTGGATTTTCTTTATTTGGTATAAGGCAGATGCCCCGATTGAGGCATTTGCCTGAACTGGGGCATTCATCATCAATTCACAGGGATCGAGTCCAACGTTTTCCCTCAGGGGTGCCTTACGGTCTCCTGCCTCTACTCAGATACTTGTTCTCGCAACACTTCAGTGAGCCTCCTTCACCTTCAGACTGTTCCTTTTCCCTCAAATGAGCCTGAAATTGGCCAGCAGGTTGAAAAATTATTAGGAACTCACACCAGTACCCACCCTTACCCACAAACACCACGTAATTAAGACTCATTTCCCCAGGAAACCAAGCTAAAAGCATATGTATTAATACATTCTGACCTAGGATTTCTTTCACCAAGCAAGAGGCTAAACTTCATTATTGTGGTCGGGCTCCTACTTTAGCCATTCTTAGCAGCTGCTGAGGCTAACGCAACCCAGCGAATGAAAAAGGGACAACGCATATTTGGGTGTCAAGCACGTGTTTTACATGGAGCCTCCTCACCTGCAAAGGCCACCGGCAAGTATTCCTGAGCTGCGGCAGGTTGCAAAGAAAAGCACGTGACAATTCTCACCGCTTCTGCTGTCCGGTTCTAGATGCACGCTGAAACACAGCCTGGGCCTTATGGCTGCGCCTCTTACTTTTACAGCCTTCCCAGCTCTGTTTTCTACAATAAAATCCAATGTTGCTGGAAATGGAACAACATTCCATTTGCCAGGGTGGTGCCTGCATTACTTAATGGGTTACGGCTCCAGCTGGAGATAGAACAGTATCACAGATATATTTTCCTACTATAGCCTTATTTAACACCTTCTGCTTTTACATCAAACATCACCAATCTACCCTTCTTCTGTTGTCCTGTCTTGGAGACTGAAAAAAACCAGCATTCTCATCCTCAAGGAAAGTTCTTTGATTGAAGGGTTGCGTCCCTGAAGGAAACAGGATATAAAAGATATGTTTTATGCGGAGCCTGCCTGCTGTTCAGCAGGGCTGGGGAAGGGATGCATGAAGCTACAAAAATCCCCTGTTATGCACTGCTTTTCATTAAACAAGTGCTTCAGACTCTGCAAGAAGTATGCCTTGCAGAGCAGCGACCAGGGCTGAGAGCTTACATCCTGCATGTGAGGAGGGATCTAAAGGCTGCGGATGTTCTCAGGAGATGACAGATCCACCTATTACACCTGCATCCTGCTGAGTTTGGGAGAGGACCCCGTGCAGGGATATCAACAACATTTCAGCTGCTGTGCCCAGATATTTGCTAGATACAAACTGAAAACTCCTTGGTTGCCGTCTGCTTCCCGATTTACCAGAAATCCATTCATTGCATCTTAAACTGTAACTCATGCAGGCATCTGCAAACACAATTAAGAGAGTACTTCATTAAAATCAAGATTGTTGCCTGCTGTACAGGCATCTATGGAGGACAGCTCTGATTCCTAGGATCCACTCCAGAAATTTAAGATGATACTCTTCCTAAACTACATTTGGGACCTTCCAGATCCCTGATAGAGATGCTACTGTTTAAACTTCAAGCACTGCATATTGCAAATTCACTGAATCCCACAAATGCAACTCCATTTCTTTATAAGATACCCATATGCTGTAATAAGAAACGGACTAAGGCTCCTGAAAGCATTAACACAGAAAATCCACTTGCA